>NW_026054895.1:0-339424 GCF_022478755.1 Daldinia loculata
AGAATGCTTCCCAAAAAGGGAACGGTTCTTTAAGGGGGAATGGTTTTACACGTATCGAACGGCGGCTAGAAAGTGGGTCCAAAAATTAAGGTCTGGGACCCACTATTTTCGGATTTGGACCAATCAGAGGCCTGGAAACAGGGAACCGTTCTTTAATAGAGAACCGTTCCCCATAAATAACCGTTCTCTGAAAACCCCCATTTCCGCTATGGTACCTATATATACAAGCCACCTCGGTTTTATCTCAACCCACATCTACTATATGATATATCCATCGATATACGGTCTGTATTTCAATCGTACAAGCCGGAAAGCTTTCAACCCCAAGCAACCCAAGTTAGCGCTTTACCCCCAATTTTTCAACCCAAGAGTTGAATTGCGCTGATTTAGCAGCCGCCAAGTCTAATGTGAAAATTCCGTGCTCGGAGTGGATGCCAATAGGGGATGACGGATCGGTGGGGTCAATCGGAGGCGTTGCGGACGCGGCGAACGCGAAGCTTGCAGCCGTCGCGCCGGGATCTAAAGTCTCTTTCGCACCTCCGTTATGAATCCACGTACTACATCCCTGGCAGAGAGTAGTCAGGGTCCAGTGGGTTGCATTCGCCGTTGACCCCTGAAGTGTAGTATGATTTGCCGACTCGTATATCTCTGGTTGGACATGGGCCCTAAGGCAAACATTAATTCTGTTTTTCAGTTATGAGGCTTCAACTCACGTCGCGAATCGAGCTGCTGGGACGGTGCTGTTTCCATTTGCCCAGCCTAGCGAGATGGGATTATACAGCATGCCGCCTCCCCAGGCGATACCAGCCCATCCGACTGACTTCGGCGCAACAATTTGGAGAAGGATATCGAAAGGACCCTCTGTCACTTCTGGGATAGCAATTCGCCAGACGATAGGGGCTACTCCGATCGAGATTTCAGAATAGCAGACACCGGTGGACTCATCGCAGTACTTGGCGCTGGCTGAGACCGGAGCTGTAAGACCATGGCCTACGAGGAGGGTCACGGCTGTAGCAATTCGAGAAATAAAGCCCATCGTGCGTTTCTTACTTGACAATTCAGACTTCCGGCTAACTTATGAGTGTACTCGGGCTACTGCAGGCTACTCAATAAGCGAGTAGGTGCCTTATATATCTTGACTTCGTCATAGCACTGACCCTTTCTGATACTCCATCCGCTCTCATTAACCCCCACAAGCCCTATTCCTCGCCTATCTACTATAAACATCGGCAGTTGTCGTTTTTACGAGGCAGCGGAACGTGAAGAGGAGCGAACCAAGTTTTTGGTAATAGAAAGGAGTAAATTACCCGATTGCTGATTGGTCCCCACACGTGTGTCTACGCAATGGCAAATGCACCCCGGCCTACCTGGATCCGTACGGCTACATCTATTTAGACTAAAGCGGCTGAAGTCAGTGACACGGCGGAGCTTACTACGTCGAGATTTTATCTGTCTTTGGTAAGATGATGAAACGCAACAGGGCTACGATATGGAAAATAGCCATGACATCTTCCCAACACGTTCAAATCTAGCAGATCCGTGACCGTTTATGGTTAAAACAACCAGCTAAAATGGACCACGAGTTCAGTACATGAAGCGGTTAATGGGCTCTTGGAGGTCCATGCTCCTCACAGGATTCCAGGGACTGCCTTCGTATTTGTTTATGCCAGCGAGGTTTACATATGGATGTAGAGGAAATATATTAAATTAGGTAGAAATCATTTCATACCTACCCTAAATTTTCCATTTTTCGTTAATGAGCATCTAATTCTAGGCTTTCGTCTTCCTATTCCGGATGTCCGACTTTCGTAGGCGAGCCAAGACACGGCGGGGTTACAGATGAACTCTGATCATCACTCATTCAGGGGAGTAATGGTAAGTTAAGCATGGCGTGCTCTAATTCGAGCAAGTTCAAAACAGAATGGGCGAATTGCCGGAGTCACAGAAAGTTAAAATGCTACTCAGCTTTCTTAAGGGCATATTAAAGGATGACCTCACTGGAATTCACCCTGACGATCTCCTCACATTCTCATGTAAGCCAACGTACGGGTCC
The DNA here is from genome assembly GCF_022478755.1 of Daldinia loculata. Classification (NCBI taxonomy): domain Eukaryota; kingdom Fungi; phylum Ascomycota; class Sordariomycetes; order Xylariales; family Hypoxylaceae; genus Daldinia; species Daldinia loculata. The sequence continues at coordinate 2,054 of NW_026054895.1, forward strand.
ATGCAGCAAAGCTGCGAGTGGCTACCTACTGTAGATGTAGTACGTGTCCAAGAGATCTTGACAGTTGCTTGCATAGCTTAGCAGTAGCATCAAGATCATTTATAAATATGTGACTTGGTGATGATCCGACGTACTACCAAATTAGGCACCTAACCTAATGAGAAATAAATCCAGCGCAAAAAGACAGACAATACTAGTTATTAGTACATCGATTCTCCCCACAAGAATACGGGATCCCATCCATTTCGTGTCCTTCCGATCATCTTAAGTTCCTCAACCGTACTTTCAGAGGGTTGCCACTGGTTTAGATAGAAATAGACTCTCCATGAGCTCATATCATGCGCGGGCATTGGTTTGCCCCTTGGGAACGGCGTACCCGGTGCCAGACACCCCACCTCATATTGCCAAATATCCGTACCCATACATACTATTTCTACAGAAGCCTCTTTTAGCTTCGGTAAGCGGCAGCACGCTCGTGCGAAAGCTGTGAAAAAAGCGTTCAGCTCGATGTCATTTGGTATAACCCTCTCAGGCTCGTCATGTAGATTTGGTTCGACCATGTGTCGGTAATAATATTTCTCGCGTTCGTCCAACTCCTCCTTCGTATCTCCATAGCCCGGTGGAAGTTGATCAAGTGTAATTAAGGAGTCCTGGTCCTCATCAACACCGTTTTCAAGTTCGAATAACCACTTTCCTTCTGGGTTACGCATGGAGACTGTGGCTTTTAAAGTCTCTACATTGTTCCAACACTGCTTAACCCCATTCGGCACACCTGTTGGAGGATCAAAAAATGTGGAATGTATGGGACCTATGATATGGACATAGGTACAGTGTCTTGTAAGGTGTCGAAAGGCGCAGCTGACTGGGTCATAATCACCTGGAGCGATGAATTCAGGGAGGAGCATTTGTCGATTATCAGCCCACGGTCCAGGTATATGGCAAGAAAACTTTGTGGTAGATGCTGGAAGATCTGCTGACATGATACTCTGAACAAGATCGTTTCGGAGTCTTCGATCTAGGCTGTAGTACCGACCCCAACTATCTTCGCGACGATCCAGGCACCAATTGATACTCTTAGCTTTTACCATCTTGGTAGAGAGAAGCATTGCAACACGAGGGCTCCAATTGCGACGCCCGTCAGAGATGGTGAACTGTCGAACACAAAGTAGGGGTGGGAAGTCGGACACATCAGATGTGAGATCAAGCAGCGAGAATTTATAACGCGCAGCGTTAAGATCTAATCTAATAGGATATTGATGATTAGGGGGGAGCCTTGGTAGAAGCGGTCTTGTTCCTTTGTCCGAAGGTGAATGTGGCCCAAATATATTTAAATTGAGCATTGGTGTTATACTGTCATCATGGTCGAAAGGGGTTGAAATTAGACAGAAGACTCGCTTTAATGCTGCGGTCATAGCCTCATTATTGGCTCTGCGATCCTGCTCCGTTTCGAACTCGGTAAAACATTCAGAAGGGTATGGTGGTAAGACCATCTTAATAGCAAGATTCCGTAGAAAGCTGCGGCGCCGCGGGGTTAAAATACGGGTCAACTCGTCCAGCTTTGAATCGGTAGCAGTGAACAGTATACTTCGGAAGGTATAGCGTTCGACGGAGTTTTGAAACTTGCGGGACACAGTTGCGAGTGCCAGTAAAGCTGGATGAGAAATAAATATACCTTTGTAATAGAAGGAAATGACGTGGTCATAGAGCTCTTGAGGCCATTTATCCATGTTGACGGAGATATATTATCAACTAGGTACAGTTTACACAGATGAAGGAAATGAGCGTTGGTGAAGTGTTTAATTTAGAGAAACAGATGGTTGAGGAGGTAATTTGAGGTTGAAGAAATATATACCCAACCCAACGATAATATAGCAACCTATTATAACAAGTGGGGTATATTTTAGCGGGGTCCTCATCTTAGAGTATGCCTCCAGTAAGATATAACTTAGGTGTTGTAGTTATGTAATATTAGTTTATTGCAACATTAGTTTTAGTTACTATGCCGGTATGATCAACATTGTTTGATTTTAAACGTACTTGCATTTTAGTAACTCTCACGAGCTAGGTATTATCTTACTATTATCTACTGCAGTATATTCACTGTTGGAACGCTAGTCCTACTACACTTTATAGAATTCCTTCAACATCGTTTAGTTATGCTGTTTATCTTTTACACTATGAGCGAACTTGATGGAAAGCCAATAAGAGACTTTAGTGCAAGGAGACTTCTAACATAACAATGTTACAATATTTATTATTGTAACACTGAAAATATATTTATTGCATGCCATTCTGATATTGTATTTACTAAATATAACTTCATATATACTACTATATCCTCACTTCTTAAGGCTCTTAGTACGGGATAGCTTTCGGAGTATCCCCATAACGAGCCAAATGCCTGCTGGTTTGAAGTCGTTAAGTTTAAATCGAACGGAGACAGCAGCCGCAACTTTCAAGAACATATAATTACTTACTTACCTCTTAGACTTCTCATACATTAAGAACTTCGGAAGCCTACCTCTCATTTATATGCCATCAATTTATCCCCGTGTACTTGATGTATGAGGTAGGTAGATATTCCAGGTTTCTTCCAACTTTTCGCTCCTTAAATTTGCCTGGCAAAATCATTTTCAGCTCGTCCTGCACGAAGTAACTGCTTTTGTTTAGTTTACACAGTGTGAATTGAAGAGAATAGATCAGTTCGCACTCTGAAATTCAATACGCGTATTGTTCTTCGCCTTTGCTCATCATGAATCGGCGATTGGCGCTGCAAATCAATCCGGAGACAGAGATAGGTGCAGCGGCGCCGGCCGGATGCGTAGTGCTCTAGACCACGGCAAAATCCTATCATTCGCTCGCAATCCTTAACGTGCTGATCGTTGGTTCTCGCATCTGATGGCCACAACACTCAAGAATTGGGTCCTATCAGCAAAACTATGCACCTACTGGTTATTCTAAGGATGAAGAACACGAGGTGTATATGAAACCTCGAATATAGGTACTAAAAGGAGGAGAGTCGCAATGCAAATTAGGCGCTGAGTGTTGACATACCATCCCAAGAAGAAGTATCACGGGAACAAAGAAATTTTACCACAAGCCGCGGTGCTCGGCGCTCAACACGAGAGACTACAGATCTCCAGCCCGATTCAATGATGTCTCTTGGGTCGTATGTTTAATCGCTGATCAATGTTTTGTCTTTGGTGCTTACCTACATTCGTGAATTATAGGAAGACGAGGGCTTGTCTCTGTCCCTTTCGAAAGCTAAAGTCATTCTAGAAGCAAAATGTCGCAGATCTCCTACGGCCGGTGTTCAGGATAAGAAGTTATTCATAAAGGCCAATCTAGATGGGCATAGTAACTAGTCTCCAATTCCAATCGGATCATCAAAGTCGACTGATACTCGCAGGAATGTAAGTATCTCGGCCTACGTGTTCCTTACAAACATTCAAGGATGGGAATCTAGATGGGATTCTTAGGAACTGGATGGGCAAGAACTATACTACTTTAGGACCTTAGAGGGGTAGAAGGCGAGCAATATGGTTGGATGATGCTACGTAGAGATGAAATAAAATAAGACAAAATGGAGAAAAGAAATAGAGGGGGACCCGGACAGTCGGCTTTGAGGTAGGGATTATAATCGATAAAAGAAAAAGTGCATTGCATAAACGAGAGAAGTCGTCTCCAAGACCACGGGCTCACGGGCTTCACGGATGGGATAGAGAGAAGAAAAATGTATGACGTATAAGGAATTTGGAGAATAGAAATCAGCCCACCGTCGACTCATTGTACCGAATCAACCACTAAGATGCCGCATTCCGCATGCAACTTTGTCTATCAGCCACTGTTCTCGCCGCCTAGAACAGCTAGGGAACATGCTCACTATACCACCTATCAGGCTATTACCACGCTATAATGTCATAATTGCACGTTACTCGCGCCTCGGTTACATACCCGGTGCCTTGGGTTCGCTTCCCACCGAGTCCAATGATAACATGCACATGCATCCAGTCTAAGCGGTATCACTCACATGAATCAACTGTTCCATGCGACTTTTTGCGGATGTTACAGGCGTTGCGGAACCTAGAGAACCCAACTACCACCTTAGAGTAGTAGTTCCCAGTAATTGTCAACATATCGAGAGTGTTCTCTTATAAGTATTCGCCATCATCAACACTATCCTCTCCACCCCACTAGTAAACCATCATCACAACACTCCTTCTTTATATATAAACCCAATAGTTTGAGCTACTCAGGGCACCTTACTACTGAGACTCAAGCTTCTTCCAAGTGTCTTTTGACTGAGAAGTCCCACCTTTACCAAATACGCTTACAAGTCGAAGACAACGAACCAAAATGACAGATACTCACCAAGCCGAGATCGATGAGATCCGGCCATTCGGCAAGGCTCGCTCCACGATCAAGGGCGAGCCTCTGTCTAAGGAAGAAATCGTAAAGTATACCGATTTTTTCAAGGCCAGCTTATATCTTAGTCTTGGCATGATCTACCTAAAGGAGAATCCTCTCCTCCGAGAACCTTTAAAAGTTGAGCATATCAAAGGCCGCCAGCTGGGCCACTTCGGATCCGCCCCTGGCCAAATTTTCACATATATGCACTTCAACCGATTGATCAAGAAGTACGATCTCGATGCCCTCTTCGTCTCCGGCCCGGGCCATGGCGCTCCCGCCGTCATCTCCCAGGCTTACCTTGAGGGTACTTATTCTGAAGTATACCCTCAGAAGTCTGAGGACCCTGCGGGCATGCAGGTCTTCTTCAAGCAGTTCAGCTTCCCGGGAGGTATAGGATCACATGCCACCCCAGAGACTCCCGGTAGCATCCACGAAGGTGGCGAGCTTGGTTATTCCATCTCTCATGCCTTTGGTACCGTTTTTGACAACCCCAATTTGATCACCTTGACAATGGTTGGTGATGGTGAAGCCGAGACCGGCCCATTGGCTACGGCCTGGCACAGCACCAAGTTTCTGAACCCCATCTGCGATGGTGCCGTTCTCCCAGTGCTGCACCTGAATGGCTACAAGATTAACAACCCTACTGTGCTTGCTCGTATCTCGCACAAAGAACTCGAGCAACTATTCTACGGCTACGGCTGGCATCCATACTTCGTTGAGGGTGACGATATTGAATCGATGCACCAGGCCATGGCCGCCACTTTCGAACACTGCGTTCAAGAAATCCGCAAATACCAGAAGGAAGCTCGTGACTCTGGAAAGCCCTTCCGCCCGCGGTGGCCTATGATTGTCCTGCGCACGCCAAAGGGTTGGACCGCGCCGCGCAAGGTTAATGGCCATTACCTCGGTGGTTTCTGGCGTTCTCATCAAGTGCCCATTACCGGTACTAAAACAAACCCAGCAGATCTCAAGATCCTCGAAGAATGGATGCGTGGCTACGAGCCTGAGCGCCTCTTCGGCGAAGAAGGCAGAATATCCCCCGAACTAAAAGCCTTGTGCCCTACCGGTAACAAGCGCATGAGCGCGAACCCAATTGCTAACGGTGGGTTACTAACGATACCACTCAAGATGCCCGACTTCAGAGATTACGCCATCAAAGTGGACAGGTCTGGCGGTACTGTAGAAGGCAGCATGGCTAACTTCGCCAAATTCCTACGTGATATCGTCAAGTACAACCCCCACAACTTCCGTCTAATGGGCCCTGACGAGACCGAATCCAACAAGCTGGCAGCCGTGTACGAGGCTGGTAAGAAGGTGTGGATGGGCGAGTATTTCGAGGAAGATGAAGACGGCGGAAATCTAGCTCATTTCGGAAGAGTTATGGAAATCTTGTCCGAGCATACTTGCGAAGGATGGCTCGAAGGCTATATCCTGAGTGGGCGGCACGGAATGCTTAATAGCTACGAGCCTTTCATCCATGTTATCGACTCCATGGTAAACCAGGTAAGTCTATTTATGTGATCCCTCGTTTAACTAATAGGTAATTACTGACACTCTGCGCAGCACTGCAAGTGGATTGAGAAATGCTTAGAAGTAGAGTGGCGTGTCAAGATTCCATCGCTGAACATTCTCTTGACTGCTGTCGTCTGGAGACAAGACCACAACGGCTTTACTCACCAAGATCCTGGCTTCCTTGACGTTGTCTGCAACAAGAGTCCGGAAGTGGTCCGCATCTACCTCCCGCCTGATGGAAACTGTCTCCTTTCGGTCATGGACCACTGCTTCCGGTCATCGAACTACGTGAACGTCGTCGTAGCAGACAAGCAACCTCATATCCAATACCTCACAATGAAAGACGCAATCGAGCACTGCACAAAGGGTATCGGTATCTGGCCCCAGTTCTCCACCGACGCAGGTGAAGAACCCGACCTCATCATGGCCAGCTGCGGCGACGTCTCCACCAACGAGTCGCTAGCCGCCATCGATCTCCTACTGCAACACTTCCCCGACCTCAAGATCCGCTGCGTCAACGTCGTCGATCTCTTCAAGCTAATCCACCACACCGACCACCCGCACGGCCTCACAAATAAGGAATGGGTCGCCCTGTTCACAGACAACAAGCCCATCATCTTCAACTTCCACTCGTACCCCTGGCTCGTCCACCGTCTGACATACAAGCGACCGGGCAACGACAACATCCACGTCCGAGGCTACAAGGAGAAGGGCAACATCGACACGCCGCTCGAGCTCGCCATCCGCAACCAGACGGACCGCTTCAGCTTGGCCATGGACGCCATCGACCGCATGCCCACCCTCGGCAACCGCGGCGCAACCGCTCGCGATGCCCTTAAGAGCCAGCAGGTCGCTGCTGCCAACTACTCATTCGAGTACGGCGTCGACCCCCAGTTCCTGAGCGATTGGAAATGGCCTCAGGAGGGCGTGAAGGAGAAGCTGCAGAAGCTCAAAATTGTTGCCTGAGGGAGTGGGTGCATTTATAACAACGAGGCGAATGGATAGGTAAGGTTGGGGTTTAATGAAAAGGGGGCTAGGTTTTGGATTGCATGAGTGGGTGGTGTTTTTCCTGGGTCTGATTTTGATTTTTTGGTTGGCACGGGTTTATTTATGTGAGATAACTCGACCGGGGTCTTTGCGATTTTGCCTATTATGATGGATACGCTTGTGAGATGTGCGATATGGAAAACAGTTGTATGAATTTACTTTAATGAATTATCACTTGATGCTTTTCAAATGCTGGTGTGCTTTCACTTTGATCACCGCATTGTAGCCACACTCCTCAATAGATACCTTAGGTAGGCAAGGATCCAAAACAGGGGGTTTAGAGACGCGTGGCTTTGACTTATTTTTGCGCGATCTATTTCTTCAGCTAATACATATTAGTAGCATAGATATTCTTGAGTGACTACCTCCTAGGTTCACCAGACATCCCTAACTCAGTTATGAATCAGAGCATGTAGCCCAGGCAAGATTTCCAAGTCCTTCTTCGCGTACTCATATTTGCCATCGGTAGAAATCTTGGCGCTGACGCGGGGTCGCTGTTGTTGAGTCTGCCGCACCTTAACCCACTGCTCCGTGGTTAAATGCTGTCCCAGCTCTGTGAAGGCATTACTAGTTAACCCGAGTCGGTTCAGTAGAGGGCTATTCGCGATCGGGTCCAACACGACGTGGTTATTTGGGCGTGCAAAGTACAACACGCCTAGGCGGTCGATATGCGCTTGGTCCGCAGGCGGCGTGTGCACTCGGTGCACGCTGGACTTGATCAAGCCGCCCGTCAGTGCGGTTAGCGCGTCGCATGTGTTGATCGTGATAGTGCCGTCTTGTGGCTTCACCCACTTCCACTCTCCTGCCGAGTTTAGAATCTGCAGCGCAGCTACTGGTTGTCTGAAAAGGAGAGTCACTGTGCCAAGATCCGTGTGGCCTGGTCCGTATAGGTTGGCCACCTTGGCGTTCTCTTCCTGGCTTCGTGCTGCGTAGTGCATGTACCGCAGATGATCTTCTCCTCTAACGTCGTAGAGATGGTCCCGGACTAGCTGGTCCTCATCAGGGAGCTCGAGTAATATCGCGAAGAGGCGCAGGAGCTTAACGACGACTTCCTCGTGGCATTTCTGTTATGTTTTGGTGAGCACATCTATATGGACGGGGCTTCTCGTTTACTTACCCTCGAGAATGCTTCGATCTCCTTGATGTTACTCTGGAGGACGGGTGGTTGTTCGCGCTGGTGGAAGCCATCGAATTTGGGTATGTTGTATACTTGGACGTTATCCTTCACTCCATTTCCAAGGCTATAAAGATGATATATCAGTTATAATCCTAGGCACCTAAACTTATTTCCCCTAGGGTCAAGGTATCAAACTAGTCAGGTGACGGACACTCGGTGGCCCGCTGGCCTATACCCATTATATTCGCCGCTTTCGAGATCTTGCTTGTTATGATACTTCAATTTCTCTTCCAGAGGGAGCGAGTAAAACTCTCGTCCGAGAGCGAACTGGCGGTCGACGTCTTCCTGGGGTATGTTGAAGTTCTTCACGTAGAAGAATCCTATGATGAACACGTGAGAACCAGTACTCCTGGAGGTGCCGGCTAGGAACTTCCAACATACCAACATTTCGAACCGCGTGGTCGAGCTGCTTTACCAGCTCTTCTTTGCCTCTTGGCTGCTCATACAGACTTAGGTCCAATGTAATCAGATCGGCCCAGTCAACTATAGTAGCAAAGTTATTAACTGGAAATAGTGAAGATATATCAATATGGCTTCTGGCTTACGGTCTTCGTGCGTTACAGGTACGTGCTCATAGCGATCGATTATACGTCCCGGCATCTTGAAGGTTGATTACAAATGTAAATACTAATATTCTCCAGGGCGGCGAGCTCGGATGAGCGTCAATACGCGGGGTATATCTACATTTTAAATAGTCACTAATTGCGGGACTCAACATGTGTCAATCGAAACTCTTATTCATATCCTTTACAATTCGTTTCGTAGTCTTAACTGATTAAATAGAAGCTTCGTACCCCAAAGCGTTGGTGGGGGTTACAGTCTATCGATAGATTATACATCTACCAATCGACGCGGTCTACGAGTATGGCGCAACTTGGAGAAGTAATTAGGTATGTATGCGGGGACAAGGAATTATACGGGTTACTCGTAGTGTTATCAGGTTCTAGTATACCAGCAGCCTCCGCATGTTTCAAGCATATGGCAAGCACGCCATCGCACATCATCAGATCCTATCGCAAGCAATGTAACACTGTTAAGACACAACGGAGATAATCTGATAAAATAAGTAGAGTATCGTTGTTAAGACTAGACTACACCTATCTCCTTGGCAATATCAGGACAGGGACATTTCTTAAGACCCTGTTCTAGGTTTACTTATCGTGCAAGTTGGGATTGCGAAATCTCGCCTTAAAATAAGAACAAGTGCCCATTAGATCTATGAATTATGGTTGTATAGTAATAAGTAACCCATCTGTTCCCGCGTAACTCAGGAGTGACAATCTCCTCAGTAAGCTTTGAGCAGTCTTGTTCGGCTTAACGCTACGATGACGGTAACAAAGCAAAGCCAGGGGTACTCCCTACATCGCCTTATCAAAGAGATCTTCAATTGGTACCCTTCTAGTTACCCTGCGGCAGAGAGAAAGTAAGTCTATCTACTTGGATATGGCCTATAGCAATTCTCATCGAAACTTCTACACTGACAATATATAGACTTCTATTCAAACTTGACTTGTCTATCCTAATATTCGCCTGTCTATGCTGTAAGTACGCTTTTCTAATCTTCGTGATAGCTTAAATCTAACAATTTCCAGTCTTCGTAAAATTTCTAGGTTAGCCCCTATTCCATCCAACCACTCCCTTTGCAATGAGCTTACAAGGACTACATCTCGAAGACCAAACAAACATCAGCAATGCCTACGTCAGTGGTCTCAAGGAGGAATTTGGATTATACGGCAATGAACTCAACTATTTCAATGTTTGCTACTACGTGGCTTATGTGATTTTTCAAATCCCCGGCATGCTACTTATGTCGCGACCTCTACTGTGTGTAATGACTCAAGAAATCTTTTTTTTTCCTAATCAAAAACTTGGTAATTGTGCTAATAAATACCTATAGAGCGCGCTGGTTGCTACCGGCTCTCGAAGTTCTCTGGGGTATCTGCACTTTCGCACAGAGTCGAGTTACGAATGTTCATCAACTCTATGCGTGCCGATTTCTAGTAGGCATGTTGGAGGCTCCAGTATTCGCCGGGACGCACTTCATCTTAGGTATCTCTCTATCTCCCGATTCTACGAATCTTTACCTAACGAGACACTAGGATCATGGTATAGTGGCCCGGAGTTATTTAAGCGAGCCGGAACTTGGTTCATATGTAACCCCCTGGGCACCATGGTAAGCGGGTATTTGCAAGCAGCGGCGTATACCAATCTGTCTGGTGTAGGTGGGATGCCCGGATGGAGGTAAGAAACTCTTGAACCCCCCCCTTGCGTTTTAAATCCCAAACCAGAATAGAATGCTAAGTATCGATGTCTCATCAAGGTGGCTATTCATCATTGATGGCATATTTACACTTCCAATTGCGGTAGCTGGATTCCTGGTCTTCCCGGGAATTCCGGATTCGCCAAAGCCATTTTATTTCACCAACGAGGAAATCGCTCTCGCAAAGGCGAGGTTAGAACGGGCTAAGATCCGCAAGCCGGGCAAGCTAGGGCTTGACGTGTTCAAACGTACACTTGGGCGCTGGCATATTTGGGTTTTTGTGTTTTGTTACATGTAAGTTACTAACATCGCAATGACCCAAGTAAAGGGTTCAAACCATACCTATGATTGTGCTATAAGTCTAATCATCTATCAGCTGCATGATCATATCCGGCTATCCAGACTCATATATGAATCTCTGGTTGAAAGAACAAGGCTTCTCCGTTATTCAGATTAATCAGCTACCTACTGTCACGTACGCCATCAACATCGTGGCTTCTTGGTTGGGTACTACCTTGGCTGCTATCTATCCTTCATGGACCGTTTACACCAGTGCGACAATATGCATCGTGTTCTCGGCAATCTGTATGATTATTTGGGACATTCCGAAACCTCTGAAGTGTGTAACCCCTTTGCGTCGACCCCTCTCCGTATCCTTATTGTGTTTGTTCCATCCACTAACAAGAACCTGTAGGTTTGTCGCGTGGTACTTCTTCGGTGTATCAGGGTGCCTAAGTCCGGTCCTATACTCGACGGTCAATACAGTTGTGAAGGGTGACTCGGAAGAGAGAGCTCTTATTATGGTGAGTGAATCCATCTACCCCTTACGAAAGGGGATTGCAAACCACGGTAAATGATAAAGAGTGAATAGGAAGGCTCACCAAAATTATTTCAGGGTGCAATGATGACTTTCGGTTATTCATTCAACATTTGGGTACCCCTTTTGCTCTTCCCAACTGCTGGTCCCAACGGTGCTCCAAGATGGCGTATCGGATGGCCTGTCGCCTTAACTTTCCACGTGCTGCTATGGGCTGGGTTTATAGTCGCGATCTTATTATATCGCAGAGAGTGAGTTTCGTCCTATCTTCAATTTGATTAGCTGCTAATATCAATCTTTAGCTCTAAAAGATCAAGAGATGCGCAAGAGGAGGATTCCTCGTCTGGGGAGGAACCAGTTCTTGTCCCAACCGAAGCGCACCTAAAAGATTGACATCAAGAATTTGGTCACCTTGACGCTAGGTCGGGGATCCGAGGGTATTGATGTAATATATAGATCAATTGTGATATAATACATACATTGCCCTATAGCGTCGATATTATAACACATGTGAAGCTTCCGATCGGATGAGGGCCGCAATCGGGAATTAGCTTGACGGTATAAACTAACCCTTGGGTATGAAAGGGCGTTTCATAAATTAGCATGGCGAATGCAATTATCGTATGGTTCAGGGAAAGCGTCATTTCTAGAGATTGGCTTCCTTAGGGACGTATCCGCTCAGCGACACTCTACATGGAAACTCTCCACGTGGGTGTGCAGAACCGTGCTCTATCAGGTATGCTTTCTCATTATCCACAGTCGTCAGATCCAGTCTCTCTCCGGCATAGACCTCGTCATAGCATTCCTGGAAGTCAAATTCTCTGCATATAATAGAGAGAAAGGCCTTTACTTCCTTTAAGACGAAAGCCTGGCCGGTACAATTTCGAATGCCATACTCGAAGGTACGCCAAGCACCTTTCTCTGGGTAGAGTTCGTGGTCTGGTCCTACGAGAAATCGCTCGGGTAAAAATTCGAGTGGTCGCGGCCAACATTCGGGGTTCCGATGGACGCTAAAGTGACTCGTCTGCACGGCACAGCCCTCAGTAGGATACTCGGTGCCATCGCGACCTTTCAAGACTAGATCCTTACATCCCATTCGAAGGCCGTTTGCCGGAGGGAAGAGTCGTAGCGCCTCTTTTATCACAGCGAGGGTATACGGAAGAGAGTTGAGAATAAATGGGTTCTCGGTGATCATGTCCGGACACGCTGCAATATTTCGCCCAAAAACTTCATCATGTTCAGCGCGGAGCTTAACCAGGACCTCTGGATGCTTCCAGATCAGATAACAGCTGGTAACCATTGTGCTTGCGGTAGAATCGTATCCAGCAAAGAAAAACATGCGTAGCTGTGCGCATAACGAATCCATGAATTGCTTATCAATTGGGTCAGATAGCTCCCGGCCTGGCTGGGAGTAATATGTCTCGAGAGCTTGATCTAGGATTGAATTGAAAGCCGACTGTTCGTGACGTGTCTTGGCATTACGAAATGCGTTAACCCGCTTTGAAATTTGAGTGCGAATGTGCTGGTTCAAGATACGACTATTATTCCAGATGCTGAAGATCCTGAATGGATTAAGCTGACCAACGTTATCCATAACATTGTTCGCACCGAATTTCAGTCCGAGTTGGCGGAGCATAGTCTTCGAAAGAGGGTGAGAACCGGATGTCTGATTGCCTAGCTCAGCGTTAAACACTACAAGCCCAATAATATCATTCATAAGCGATAACGCCAACGGTTCAAGACGAAACAAATCTCCTTTCCGTGCTTCCTCCCGGAGAAGTTCACGGAAAACGAGCATCTGCTCAATAACCACAGGCACAGTAGCATCAAGGTTACTATTGTTAAAGAAGGGTAGGAAGAGATCGTGATCATGTTTCCATTCTTGGCCATTCTGAGTAAAGAGGTTGATGCCTCCTTTTCCTGAAATAGGTGCAAACCATTCTGTAAGGGTAAGAGGCTTCTCGGCCGATACCCAGGGATGATTGGTCACCTGGTTGGCGATATAAGGGTCTCTTACCATAAGCATAGGAACGCTCACAGGGTAACTGTCAAAATAATACGCTGGGGGCCCGTTTCCACCATCTAGCTTCCTAGCTATGCGGTCGAGAATATAAGTGCTATGCGCACCCGGCGGAAGCTCGTCAGTGGCAGTCTTGGCCGCCACGAGATGACCCAAGAGAGTGCTGTGCTCGGGCATCGGCTATCAATATATTAGTTAACGCGTAAGTTCAATTGAATAGATAAGGGGTAAGTAACTTACCATTCCCATTTCTTTCAGCTTCTTCATCAGGCTTCTGCAACGCCAAAATTCAGATACAAATGTGATGGTTCGCACAACCACGACAGCCAACAAAAAACCGCCACAGGCGTTCAACAGCTGCCGAAGAAAATCCATGCTGTTACGAAGAAGCTGAGCTAATATCCAAGATGCTGTGAGTGTTTGATTAAAAGAAGAGGGACACTGAGCTTCCATAAGAAGTACCTTAGGTATCTAGGTACGGCTGTAGGGGGTTAATTCGTCATTCATGTCCCTTGCTTAAATCATTTCTGTTCCACTAGGAAAACTGAAGAGAACGCCACCTTTAGGGCTGAAGTTTGCCTAGAAGTATTAAGTGCTTAAGAAACATGTAATTATGTCTTCATAAAAGGTACCTAGGTTAAGAAAGAATAAGAGACTAAGATGTGATTTCTACCAATAACAAAGTGGGAATAACAAAATAGGGATAACTAGATGCAATTGGTTGATGTATTTTAGGTAAGTATTAACTATACGAATACGATAGCAGAGGTACTGCGTATAATGAACTTCCCGCGCGATATCTTATACCAATCATATTAGCGCCTAAAGCAACCTTGTCAAAATCAGTGTTAGATCTTGGGTATTGTATGGGTACCTGCGACAATAAGAGGCGTTTGCGCTTCTTTATAAGAAATATAGGAGGTAGGTAAGCTTAAAGATATCTCCATACAGAGCTGCAGGTCAAAATCAGTTGTCTTAGCGCCAAGAGGCTAATGCACGCTAGAGTAAAGAAGCTAAGATAAGGCGGTTATCAGTTAGCAACCTCCAAAAAAAATATTTTGGCGACTTTTGCGCTTGAAGTCATATTATCACTTATAACTGTCAATCCAGTCTAGGATTCGTAACGTCGAAATATCCACGATGCCGAAGCCACGAACGAAACGACAGGCAATTCGCGACGAAAGAAAGTCGAAGCGACGCGAAAAGGCGCTAGCTGCTCAAGAAGTCAGCAAAAGTACGAAAAGACGACGGTTAAACGATGAAGATGGCGATGCTGGTGCTGTCCACCAAGAAGCTACATTTCAAGATGGGTTTGACCAGGCCGAACATCGAATTGGTGGACCTCCACAGGCCGATCGAGAGTTCTTTGGAATGCTGTCGGATCAAGAACAGGAATATTTTCGCTCCGTTGACGAGCAGCTCGACATAGATGACTTCCCCTCCCAAGAAGAACGACAACTATACCTCGCCAGTGTCTTCGCCGAGGCACAGGGAAAGGAGCTTAAGTTAGCATGCAGTCAGTCGTGCTCACGGTTAATGGAGCGGTTAATCCTGATGTCCAACACGAGACAGAAGAAGAAGCTATTCGGCCAATTTAGTAGTCACTTTTTAAACCTCATCCAACACCGCTTTGCAAGCCATTGCTGCGAAACCCTATTCTTACAATCCGCACCTATCGTCACTAGGGAACTTGGAGGTGAGCGCGATGATGCTCCTACGGATCAAGACGATCCGAGCGAAGAACCTTTACCATATATGGAAGAACTATTTCTTCTCGCCCTTGACGAACTCGAGGGCCATCTCGGCTATCTACTCGCCGACAAATTTGCTTCTCACACTCTCCGTGTGCTACTAATCATTCTGTCCGGGCGCCCGTTAGAACAGTCACAGACCAAGTCCCTCATCCACAGCAAGAAGAAGGAAAAGATATCAGTCCCTTGGACATCTGATGGGCCGACTGACTCAAATTCTCAATTACGGGCCGTACCTATGTCGTTCAATCTGGCTGCAAAAAAGATTATCGCCGACTCGGTTTCGGGCATGAATACCACAGAGCTCCGGGTATTAGCGACGCATCCTACCGGAAATCCGGTTCTACAACTACTCTTAGAACTAGACATTAGTCTAAACTCGAAGGCAGCCGAGGACGACTCCGAAGACATGACGCTGCTATGGAAACTTCTACCTGATGCCCCTTCTTCGTTAAAAGACGCCACCACACCGGCATCGGATTTTGTCAATTCAATGTTATACGATCATATTGGTTCACGCCTCCTCGAGACTCTCATTACTCATTGCCCTGGAAAAGTGTTCAAGGCTCTATACAGACATATCTTCGGGAGCCGGATCCACAGTCTTCTACGCAACGATATCGCGTCCTATCCTGCCATTCGTATCCTCAATCGACTTAGTAAAGAGGATCTAGTAGTCGCCATCCAAAAGACTTTGCCGGAATTCAGCAAACTTGTCGCGCTGTCGAGATTCAACGTGATCAAAACCCTGTTCGAACGGTGCCAAGCGCGCCAAGCCATCAGTGAAATAGATAGCCTAACGAAGGCTTTAGTCGAAGCGCTCGGGTCAGACCCCAAGTTTCTAGTTCCTAAGCTTTGCCTTCTACAGTCATCGGAAACCGACGATAAGAAGGATCAAGAACTCCCCCAAAAGAATCGTTCAGCCTTAGTCTCACACGGCTCTCATTTGACAACAACAATGCTTTCTATACCCGGGTATCCTTCCAGCACAGTTCAAAAATCCATAGCCGCTCTTCCGGAAGAGCTCATCCTTCAACTCGCAACATCATCGGCGCCGACATCCTATGTGTTGGTCAATGCCTTGTCAACCCCATCCCGAAATAAAGCCTTCCACAAGACCTTAGTCGCAGCGCTACGATCACACTCATTCCAATTAGCTATGTCTGAGTATGGAAACAAAATCCTGAATTCAATTGTTTCTATTCCCTCGAAAGGTGACGGGATATGCATACCTTTCCACTTCAAGGAATTTATCATGGAACAGTTAGGCCAGCATGAACAAGAATTACGGGAGTCGTTTGAAGGTCGACGCACCTGGAGAACTTGGAAGGGTGATCTTTGGAGGAACAGAAGGAGAGATTGGATCTCTTGGGCTAAGGAACTCGATTCTTCAACGGAGCAAGCGGCGACCGGGCCTTCGAGATGGGACGGTGCTAACGGTTACAGTGCTAGAGATGTTATGAAGGGTGATGATTATATAAAGAAACGAAAGAGAAGCCTAGACAATGCGTTATAGTGCGTTGTAACCCGGTTAACTCGCACGGTTTCGTAACTAGCAATAGTCAGAGTGAGTCCCTTGAAGGAAAATAAAATACCCAACACTGTTCCCTGGACGATGTTAGTTCCTTTTCAACATCACACAGTTGACAGTTGTGACTGTATTCCCAGTCATTACCTAGTGTTTGCTCTTTTCTGGTTTAATTATTTTGGTACCTATTACCTACCTCCTAACCTACCTTAAATCTGTCATCTACATAATGCCTTTCTTTTAACCATACTTCTTTAACAATCATGTCTACTTAAAGGTATCCTACCTACCTAGTTTACTCTAGTCCATGAATGATTTCCATTCCTCGTAAAGTTTATCTTCCATTCTACCATACTCAGTTAGAGTCCTAAATCCTTGGGCCTCTTTATTCTTTCTTGCGGCTAGTAAGCCTGCAAATACGCAACTTTATTCTTTATCATGGTTAATAACTTCCCCAGCATAAAATGCCTAGTCGCCGAGGCTACGACCTATCTAATCTCTGCAGAAAAAGTCGACAATATGGACGAGGACCTACAAAACAAAGTGACTCTCCCCTCGACACTACCCTAGTCATCAACAATGCTCAGGGTAATGACGAGAACAACTATGTAACGAATACCCAGTCACAGATACCTCATAGCCAACATGAGCAGCAGCCACAGCAGTCACAGGAGTCACGCTTAAGCCCCGGATATACAAGAAGCTCCGGTCAGTATACACTCTACAACGAACAGACTGGCCGCGGATGGAAGCGCGTCATCCAAGCAACGAACTCTACTCATACACTTGCTATTGCGACTCCAACTATATCTAATACAGCCATAAATACCAACGATAACAGTGTCAGCTCTAACCCTACTGACCTTTCACCATCCGAAGGGGGTCGCATCCGCAATAGAGGTATTAAAAAGTTAAAGAAACGCGTAACATCCATAGCACAGCGCGCGATTCAAGCTTCGCAGAACGCAAGGCGACTCCTAACACCGCCATTTTCGCGCCGCGCTATCAACCCGCTGCCCAGTACGTTGATGGTTGGCCCTGCTGAGACCGAAACCCCTAAACATGCGACTTGTGGACAACAACTGGATCAGACTTCTATTAACACCCAGTCACCTCTACTGCTTCCGCAGATTATCGTCACCTCACCGTCGGGTGAAGAAAAGGGTGTGCAACAGACCTGAAGTGGGTTTAATACAGTAAAAGCGACAGGTGCGTTGAACACGGTAAGTACTTCAATAAATAAGAGAATGTTGAGGATTCCAATCATAGCTAATATTAAGACATATAGCTTAGCATATCATATCCTTGAATTCGTTAAAGACATGGGATGATGAACGGACATCCCGGCGGTTTACTATGCCATCTGATGAATAGTCAAACTTGTTGACATATACTATCGGCCGCACGATAACAAGGGTAGAAGAACTCGCCACATATTAACCATACGCTGTCGAAGGAACATGGGCGAATAACAGTAGCGTCTAAGGAAACGCATATCCGTGGTATTCATACGTCTGAAATAGCCACGTTTCGTTTGAATAATTTTGGCGATATACTCTTCGGCCTTGAAGTGACTGGCCAATGACCTGCTGTATATTTGAGATTCGAGGTTAGCCATTCTCATCACCCAGTCCCCACCACCCGCTTCTTTTACATGTGGTATTTTTCTCTCTACCCAGACTACCCCCATATATTAACTAATGTCTCTCTGGCAGATCCTTGGAATACAAGAAAATACACAGAACCGCAGCGCATTTAACACGTTTCTTGATGATGGAAGGTAGTTACCCTGACGGCCGGCCACGACGAGTGTTTGCGATTAGTTCTACTGGGGCTCTAAGACTCCGAATATTATACGATACAAGATCCCCTTTACCTTGTTAGCCGATGCGGTAGAGAGAAATATAAAGGAATTAGAGGGAAGGGAATCATATTTACAGTGAGCGAGAAAACTATAATCAGGAAGGCTTCTAGTGCCGTGGCCTTGTTACTAGTAAATACAACATAATCCTAAATTCTAAATCGAACATGGAGAATGGGTCTTTATCATCACGTAACGATGCATGTTTAGTATGCCAATCCTTTCCGAAGACTCGCAGAGATATACTTACCTAGGTAGGTAGGTCGGTCGGTGCTCAACAGCACAGCTTACTATGTGCGTTGTTGTCAACTCTGATTCAGGACGAATATCTCGGCTTCGAGTAAGACCTAAAAGGCCACGCGTTTCCCGAAATCTTAAACTTAAACCCGCACGCACGAACTAAGACGCGCGGAAAGCCTAAGTGTGTAGAGAAAGGTAAAAACAAGCGATTTAGACGTGGAGCTCGGTATATGGGACGAATGGTTTACGTTGTTACCAACATCAACCTTGGTAGAGAAAATTGAGGCATGGGGATTCTAACTTCACTTTCGAGTCACAATCTTATTTGAACCATTAACCTTATGGATGCAGTCATAGTAATAATTAATTCAATGTTACGTATCTGAGTACGTAGGATCGCATGACAGTTACACTACACGACTGGCCCCCCCTTTTTGCTATTTTCTCCTATTTTTGTGTCCGGAAGTTGTGTGGAGGCTAAGGCAAAAAGTAGACAGATATTGGTTTTCATCTCCCTCCTTCAATCCAAAGTTGTGCCACCCAATCCGTAGAGAAGTTCTTGTATTTATTTTTCATCACCGCCTCATTCTAAACGAATAGCCAGCAAACAGCCGATTCTAGAATAACAATTGGCCTCACTAGCCAACTTAGTCTTCATAGCGCTCGCTATATTCAACAGGTTTTCTTCCAGTCCCACGATGCCATTAAGTCGAATAGTGCACTCGCCTCCAGTAATGAGGCTCGCCAGTATTCTTGAAGCGTGACCAAATATCGGAATGCCGTTAAGCATCCATATCAAGTCCCAGGCAGTAGACCCGCCTCCATTGAAGCATATTCCTCTCTCCTCGACATTGTCCGATTATTAAACAGTGTAATGCGTTATGGGATAATTCTACGCGTAGTAGTAAGCGACAAATACCTCCTCCCCCTCGGACATGATCGTTTGCGCGAGAGAGCCAAAATTCAGAACGCCGGCCCGAGATACAAACAGCGCTTTCATGCAAATCAAACCAGTGCTAAAACCCTAACAGGCGCGAATCGTGCATGAGGCGTAGTGTCTCCGGCGATATTGGTGCCAGAGGAGTCCGGCAAAACTTTTTATATGCGCAAAGTATAGTTGAGACATATACAAGGCCGCATCGTTAGATGTTTATACTGCAGCAATGTCATAGGAGAGGATATCGACGCATTATTGCTCGGATCCGAAGTCAACGAAACTCTCCCAGGTGTCACCCCCTGTCCCGCCAGCTGGTGTGCCTAGGCGGCTGTAGCCATCAATAAAAATATCTGAAAGTCCCATGGTACCCTCTATTGAGGTGGGGAAGCAGTCGTCTTGAAGAGGATTGCTATGGCTATGTGGCGAGAATGTTTCGGCCACCTGGTCCGCTGTACTGGTCTTAGCGCTGTCCTCTTGTGTTGTAATTTCGCTTGGGTAGGGTCCAAACATCTGGTATGTCGAAGGATTGCCATCCATAAAGTGCATCGCCATTGGATCGCTCATGTCAATATTGGCCATCATCTTCGCCTCGTTTGAAAGTTCGGATGTGAATATGGAAGAGGATGTAGACTGCTGCGCCAGTTGTGGATCTAGATTAAGAGTTGGGAAGGCAGACGGAGTCTGATAAGGTGTGCTCTTCGAGTCGGACATATCTGCATCTGTTGACGACGCAGGCGTTAATGCTGGCGGGGACGATATTGTTGTAGGTGGAGTAGGTACTGGGCTCCCGGTCGTGATAGAATCCCTCCTGTCAAACTGCGACTGAGAAGAGACCGACTGGGTTCTGGTCGCTGGAGATCCTTGGCCAGACCCCGATGTAGATAGCCGATGGGAAAAGTTGGCATCGTTGTTCATGAGCGGCGCCATATACATGGAATTGCCCAGATTCTGTTGGTACGCCATAGCAGTTGGAAATGATTCGCTGAAAAGTCGATTGACTTCGTTGTACCTGGCCATGGTGGCCATCGCTGCTTGGGTAGTGATGTACGCGTTCACACGATGGTTCATGTCCGGCGAATTCGTTTGTAAATGGGCAGTAAGGTATTTGTAATGGCGAGGAATTTCGTCTTCTTCTTCCTCGTACATTTCTTCCTTCAATACGATCTCCTCGCTCACTTTGAGACCTCGGCCCGTCCGTCGTCGGTGGATTTCGGATGCCTGGCGAGCGGACTGCACTCTAGCCTCTAAGCTTCGGTCAGCTCGTCTTGACGCGGCAATGTAGGCCCTTTCCTGGTTTTCTTCGTGGGATCGTTCAGTCTGTAACGAAATGTTAGGGTTTTCCTGGTAGACATCGTTATTCTGGGGAGGAAAAAGAGCTTACCTTCTGTACCTTAACAGGCGGGACTCGTTCGTTGCCAGGCATGGCGTTTGATATGTCTAAGGATCGCTTCGGCATGGGTTGAAATGTGGATTGAACCTTAGTACTGAAGGTAGGACTGACGATAGAATCACCTCTGTACTGGTGATACGCCAAATTATCCAATAAAATAATATAATCCAGATAAGAGTTCTTTGCGAAAATATATCAGAACTCGGTTGTACTATATAGTCTCAAAAGGAAAGATTCATAAGCTGAATGTGGGGTGTTTCGGGCCTCGTTGGCATCTGCAACCACGAAGGCAAACAAAGTTACGTGCTGGTTAACTTAAGTTGACAGTAACCCGTAGCACAGTATTCCTGGAGATGACTGCAAGTCACAGCGGGTCGTGAGACGCAGGTTATAGTTTGGGTGGAAGCTTCTGTATAACTCGGCTCTTCTGTTTCAAGAATCTGAGTCCCTTCACGTGCTGTCTATCCTTGTGTTTGTGTGAATGCTATGCTCTTATTGCGCGCTGCCGACTTATATGAAGTATTTATGGTATGATTAGACGTATTTATGGTATGCAAGTCTCGTTCCTAAGTCGTGGATCTGACACTTCCGGACTCCTATCTGGGAGTAGATGGATGAGACAAAGAGACGGGATAATGCTTGAGAGATGTCGATTAGTCTGCTGACAAAGGACGTTGTTATAGGGGGAAGCAGAAGCTTAAGCTCAAGCTTAAGGTAAGGTAAGGTAAGGTAAGGTAAGGTGGTGGTAACAAGAGGAGTAGGTATAGTAACAGAAAACAGGAATGTGAGCCCGAAGAGAGACAAACACAATACATATACATATACATATACATATACAATAATGTGATTTCCTTCAGTTCGGAATCGCGAAATGATGGGAAGTACATGATATGCAAAGCCCCATTTGCGTAACATGGCCGCAACGGAGCATACCATGTCAAAGGTACCTGGCCTGGAAGCCAATGGCTTCGATCGAAGACTAGAACATGGATTCACAATATTCCCTGATGCGGGAGAATGCCCAAGTGGCGATCGATCGCGATGAAAAAAAGTATGGGACCAATGAAATAGCTGGAAAGTCCTGAGACCGAGCAGGGATTATACCGTTATGGCCTGGTGATAGTGCTTCAAGTAGTCCCTTAATAGGACTAGCACAGGTAGCTCTTTGGGTCTTGGGTTCATAGCTCTCCGCTTTTTGTTATGCGTACCATCCGAGCTGATCTAGCATCTTTCATAATACGACAGCTTTAGGTAGCAGCTTAGGTACGGGGCTAGGAACGTACCTAAGTAGCTCAAGCTATTAAAGTTGCTTATTAGCTTTGCTATGAAATACTAATATATACCAGCGAACTAGATTCATGTACATAAAGGTTGGCGCAAGTTTACCGAGAAGCGATGAGTTTGTATATTGTACCCAAGTACGTAAATCCTGCTGAATAGATACCGGTAGATCTACCTCAACTTCACCAAATGATGTAAGCTCGCCGCGATCGACAACACATAATGCTCGCAGCACGTTTCTGATATCATACTTGAAAGCTTCAACATAACTAAACGTCGGCTCTCGAGACCCGATTGGGTATATACATACTGCGAGAGTTTTTAATATACATAATTGATAAAATCAGATAATATTTGGAAAATCTAGGCTATTTGGCGTGAGGGGAAATTATAAAAATATGATGAAAATATAAACGAATAGGTTCGTAACGATGTATAAGTTTGATACGACGCAATTGTTACCCATATTTAACGTCAATTCCTCCCACATTGTACATAGGTCTATGTATAATGCTTTAAATATGCGCCATCTCAGAGATGCACTTAAAGTTTAACTCACCCCGCCCATCCGCCCTCTATCCGCCCTCTATCCGCCCTCTATCCGCCTCGTTCCGTTACATTAGTAGATTAGGTAGGTTACCTCTTAGCTAGTCGGGTTTGCGGCGTAGAAAATTTCTCTTTGTTAGCTATAAATTCTATATTTGCTTTTTGTTTCTTGTTTTTTGTCTTTTGCTTTTTTGTACCTCGTAGCAAAGAACATACGTTATTGTTAAGAGGTACCTAATTGCTCCTCGGAGAATAGAAAATCAACATTATTTGTATAAGAGAAAAAAAAACTCTTCGCCGCGTCCGGACCTCACTTCCCCCTCGTTGCTCGTCTTACATCCCAAAGGAATCGAAATGGGTTGTGTGTCACCTTGATATCGAATCATATTCACTATCTATCACTGTTACAGCCGGAGCTTTTGCTACGTGCTTTTCATATTCCCATACGAGATACCGCTAAGAACGGTTAGAATTTGCAAGACAATAACCTGCAAGCGGCTAGGTAATTCTTTTTGATTCCCGCTCGGACCTTTGTTTACTTATTAGAACTCGGTAGAACCTCACAGTTGACATTCAGTCTTGCGCCGAACCAATTATATATCACTGTTGGAAAAGACATCGCAGCGATAACTCCACTAGGAGCAACAAACACCCGGCATAGCTGCGTTTATCTAGCTAGTTCATCCAATCACCGCCAAGATAGTTTCATCATGCATCTGCGGACGGTAGTGTGTGTGTATCCCGCATGAGATGCTGGGTAAGGACTAGTTCCATTGTCAGGTGAGAGATTCGATCGAGGATATATTTTAACGATTGCCATCATATTTCTCGATGAGTGACAATCGGCCGTTGAATCTGTGGGCGGATCCAGTCGACTAGAAACAGACGAACCATAAGAGAGATGAGACTATCCTATATTTGCTTTTTTCCTGTTTTGGGGAGGCCTGGGGAGGCCTGTGGCTCTGAATATTAGGTTGTCTTCATATTCCGGAGCAAAATCTCCGTTCCCTGAGCCTTTAGTGGTGGCTCACCTTGGGTACTTAGAGCCTTAACAATTTCTCAAAACCTCGGCTTCCAATCATATAGAAATATAGATCCTTGCTTGAGCACTTGCATGAGCCATACGTGGCGCTGTGGCTAATACTAGTCAACCCCTTGTCTTTCTTTGCTCATTTCTCTTCTTTTCCTAGCACCATTGACGTACATAGCTCCTCAGTGTGAACAAATTCTTTTGACCCGAAAACAAGCTTAAGTGGTCAGCCGTTCGACCAAAGGCCTAAAACGAACTGGCATATCTTTCCCCGCAGTCGATCTTGTCCTAGAATCCGAACACGACGACGTAACTATCGCGTAACTATGGGATTCTGATTTCAGTCTCTTAAAATGCCATCCTGGCGTACATGGGATTTGCTTTCGCCCCATCCGATACCAAGCATTTTTGATTAATTGTTGTCTTACCACACCCAACTACCACACCCAACGTCCCCTTTGCCACTACAGTTGGCATGGTAAATGCTATCATGCAATGGAGCTCGTTCCGACCTTACCGACTCGAAATAGAATTACCTCAAGTCTATTTACCCAATACGTTTCCTAGTCGGTTGATCTAATGTTTTTTTCAATGTAGTAGTTCTTGTGAATTAGTACCTAAAAGTCGCCCCTCTAATGTAAGCAGTCCCTTGCGTGACGCGGCAATTCCAAAGTCGACGGAGGGACCTCGGTCAATGGGATCTTGTATTTGCAAATTACTTCTGTCCCTTTCAACCTGCCCAAGTAGTCGAGGTATTGTGAGATGTACCTTAGTACATCTCAACACGTGACTGCTCGTCACGTGTCATTCAGACATTCAGATTCATCTTGAGTGTTTGTAAAAAAAAATAATAATGTTTCATTTTATTAGTTAGTTCAATAGATCAATTTATCTAACAGGTATTATTCACTCTCGCAAGCGGTTCCTAAGCTATCGCCTTCTCACTCATCAGTTGCGGACCACTACTTCAGCTGTCTCGCGCCATAAGCTGTTGGGAATCCCACTAACCTAGACCGATCCATCTAGGTACGGATCCACATACAACTTTGATGGAGTTCAGCGTGTCTAGACCCAAGCACTACTACCATCTAACTTCATACATGAAGCTATCTAGGGATCTATCTACTAGGATACCAACGTCCCAAGGTATCCAGTAGATCTTATGGGGCAGATCTCATTATACCTAGGTAATTCTCTAGCACAGAGCGGCCATTCATACCTACCAAGTTCTACAAACCCCTTTTCACGGGCTGGACCTCAAGCTACGCTCTGTTTCCGTTCTAAGGCCACAATACCCCAAACCTAGAAAGACCGATAGCCCTATAAGGTAAAGAGTTGTGTTGTATTAGGTTATGGTGATGGTTATCGGTGTATGCGTGAAGAATAAGCCTGTTGTGTCTAGGTCATTCAGAACCTTATTCAACCCCCTCTGCTTTATAATATTAGAAGGAGTATCGTTAATATTGCTGACAGTGAATAGGACTCGTTGTAGAGGTTTATTTCACGCCTATCCATATCCCTCACGGCTTTGACGATAAATGTAAATAATTATGAGGCCAGTATGACTTGCGGAGACAGTTACCTTGGGATAAAAGAAGGAAAGGCTAGGCGAGAAATAGCTTAACCTAGCAGCATCTTGATGCTTGTGATCCAAAGTTCCCTCACAAGCATTTGGTATCTTTAATTTAGTGTCTCCGGAGCCATCACTCCATACTTTACTTCTGTTGACATTCTGACAATAGGACGGCCGCACTCTTGTCTGAACCCAAGAACAAGAAAGATAGCATTCCGATGCTGTGTGCCAGCAGTAGCTTGAACTCTCTTGACTCAGACCCGAGAACACTATGGCGCACCAGTCTCCCACGATCAATCGCTCCTTCTACAAGCCCGTTTCTGTAGGGAGCGATGTCCATCGGATGAGGTAACGTATACTATTTTCCAAAGTGTGAATGACAGCTTTTCGTCTTCCAATGGGCTGGTCGATCTTCAATCTTAACATTGACGCTAAAAGTTCCTTCAGATCGCCCTGACTATATTCGTATGGAATAGTGTCCGGCAGATCGGTTTAGGGCCTTGGTGGACCCCAACAACTCGGCCTTCAACATTTCTCACTAATATCGGTCTAGTAATCAGAGTTTAGGTATGATCCTAATCGACGTTCTTCGTATCTCCCTGCTCGTTCAATCTATATCCGCGAAGCTTAACATCAGAGCCGCTAACCTGCTGTCCCGGTTCTATACATAGTATTGGTTTGCGCTGGCAACGCAATGGCAACGTACGTTCTTGTGGGTCTATGTTATCCGTACGATCTCCCGGCATCGCGATCCGTAATCACGGCTAGGACCCGTGAGACGCTATCCAGGTGGCATAACCATGCCCTTACCATTTGAGGTCTAGCTACCAACGCTTAAGCCTCCTATAACGGGGTCTCGGGAAGCTAGGACCCCGAAAATGCTCAACTGAAGGCGACAGCTTAGCGTTAGATATTACGTTACTTTGATATCCCAATGCTATCGTCAAAGGCTAAGAGGAATCTTTGCACCCAAATCAACCGTCTCCATGAGATCCTATTTGAGTTTGAAGATATAATCCCCCAAGCTTATTGCAACTAAATCTAGCTCCTATCAGCCTAATAATCATGACGCGTTATGAGGTTCGCGTGAAGTTGTCCAGAGGGATATGTGAGCTCGGTCACTTGAATCTTTCGAAAATGTATACTCGCATTTTCCTACGCTATCAACGTCTTATTCCTTTGCGTCTGACTACCGAGATAGTTTAAGATATGAGAGCCACGGTAGTCTCCCGAAAGTCCACAGAACATGCATCGGCTAGGAAGCGTTACATCCCATCCATACCGAGTTTTACACGTTTTCCTTCTTTTTTTTTTTTGCTCCAGTCCCCCTATTCCAAAGCAGCCACCCAGGTTCTTGCACGTTGCCTTTGGGGTTTCCTTAGCAGGAATTCCATTCTACATGGAACAATGGCCTACTATGTAGATGGCTACATTATATCAACTATGCCTTATTTTTCTGTTTTTACCCCTCCAAAGTCAAGGATTTAATGGCACCACAGCAACCCCGCGGGACACCAAGGACCCCTCACCGCCCTACTTTCCAAGGGGTGACCATGGGAATATGAGGCGACCTATTCTAATTTCAAACCATAGCTGCAAGAGTCGTATATATATTCCAAATCGGGTCGTTTTGACCGCTTGAGCGCATTGAGCTTGCTCCAACCTATTTCCCGACCCCGACGCGTGCCGTCGTCGTACGTTCTCACGTAGGCATGCAAATCCGCACGTGTTCCGGGATCAGAGAGCATCTCGCTTGAAGATCCCGGTCGTCAATCATCCCGACACCCCAACGATTCAAGCTCCAGTTTCTATCTTGTTACTTCTGGGGCCTTTATACTAAATGGTGATGGTACGCTTCACACCGCTCCTGTTGTGGGTTGTGGGTGAGTCTAGTTGATCGAGGCTGCAATGGATTACTTGTTGCTCTTAGGAATATACATGGGTTGGTTTTCAGCGGTGCCGAGCTGTAGGGATATCTGACGAATCAGATACGCGCCTGTTCTGTGATATATCTCGCTACCAACGCAACTAAATCAGATATGTGTCTTCAAAAGAGCTTTTCATGCAACCAGACCGTTCGTCTAACGGGGTTGATACAACATACTGCCGCACGTTGGCTAGTTCGTGCATGAAGTTTCATTGTAACAGGAGCCAGCATACTTTCGTGCCCTGTCTGTGCCGTACCCATGCAGATTCGCAAGCGCACATGGTATAACCCTAGCTTCTATAGATATAGAAATCCCAGGAGGTTGGAATATTTATATGCAGGATACTAGCCATGAATTCATGTCCAAGTCCAGCTCTCTAGTCATTAAATTTAAAAGCTGTGTATAAGGATCCAACTCGGATTACAGCAGAACGAATTTCAAACAATCAATAACCACTCGTATCATTCAGAAAGAGACACGATGGCAGCATCACAGAAGCCGGGACATTCCCTCAAGTACGACCCTGAGTTCGGGGCGTTTTGGGCAAAACTTGGTGGTGTAGCCCAACCGGCGGCTGAGCAGCCGATAACTGAGCTGCGTGAAGTCAACGACGGCTTTATGCGTGCCATGTTCGCTCAGTTCCCAGCGCAGCCTCACGTCGTCAGAACTAAGCACTCAACTAAGTCATACGATGGCACCGAGATCGATGTCTACCGGTATGCCACCGAGGAACAAAGATCCAGCAAGACGCCACTACCGGCAGTCTTACACATACACGGCGGAGGTATGATGGCCGGAACTGTCGACATCTTCGCACCTTATATCGCTGGCCTAGTCAACGACACGGGCGTCCAATTCTTCGCTGTCGAGTACCGCCTTGCGCCCGAGAACCCCGACCCTACTCCGGTCGAAGACAGCTATGCGTCCCTAAAGTGGATCGTAGAGCACGCCGCTGAATTCAATGTCGATGCCACACGGCTCGGTGTTATGGGCGACAGCGCTGGTGCCGGTCTTGCTGCAGGGACGGCGCTCCTAGCTCGCGACCGTGGCTTAAAACCTTCGCTGAAGAAGCAGATCCTTATCTACCCCATGCTTGACGACAGGACCATCACAGCCTACCACGCTCCCGACTACCAGAATCCACTGAAGGATTTCGTGGTCCTCCCCACAGACACCCTCGTCCGCTGCTGGGAGCTCTACCTTGGCAAGGACAAAGCGGGCAAGCCCGAAGCCGATGTGAGCCCTTATGCAGCGCCGTCGCGAGCAAAGGACTTAAGCGGACTACCCCCTGCATATATCGAAGTCGGTAACCTCGACTGGTTCAGAGACGAGTCGATCGACTATGCCACACGATTGACCAACGCGCACACCGAAGTTGAATTCCACATCTTCCCCGGTGTACCTCACGGGTTCGAGGTGGCCGGTCCCATCAGCACGACCAAGAAGGCTGTAGAGCTACGAACCAAGGCCATACAAGACCTGTAAATAATGAGAATAATGAGATAGATGAAAAATCACTCGAGTAAAACTACGTCGAGAAAATAAGAGTCAATGTTAATTCTCACCAACTTTAGTGCTGGATACTAATGGGTATCTCTCTTATGTGCTTAATGCTAATGAAATGATGAAGTTGCAAGTTGTAAGTAAAATCTTAACCACGAAATTCGTAGAAACACAGTGCAAGTTAAGCCAGTCAAAATGTGCTGATTCAACTCCACCCGTGATGCTTCGACAACCAGGTCGCAACGTGGACGCCCTGTTTCGTAAGCAGTATTTCTTACACATACATAACTTGCTAATATGTAAACCCTATGCCAAACCTAGTTAGGTGTGCCCTAGTGCCTAATGTATAAGTGGAGTGAGGGGATGACTGTCAAGTTAAGAGAGAAAAAAACCTAGCAGCATGACATTTATGCACGTAAAAATCTGTTTGGCGTTTGACGATCCAGGAGTTGTGGGACCAACGGTGGCAGATATTTACTATTTACCCCGCCAGAGCCGGGGACAGGCGAAAAGACATGGAAAATTGAAATAAAAGAACAAAGAAGGGGGTTAGGAACATAGAAAACCGTTCAAAGAAGGGCGAAGGGAAAATAATAAAGAAAGGAGATTAAAATTTTTTTAAAAATAAATAAATAAATAAAAATAAAAGATAAAAAAATTGAGGCTGCTGATCCCAGTAAACCGGGAAGCATCAGGAATTGAGCCCGATGCGGGGGTCGAACCTTTAAGGTGATGTTAGCATTGATGGTAAATAATCTCAGATGTTGAGGATTGACTTACCCGCAACCTTGAGATTAAGAGTCTCACGCTCTACCGATTGAGCTAACCGGGCGGTGCAAGGTGACTCGAATTTGAGGTATATATTACCTATGTTGCAGGTTTTGTGTGCGAGCCATCAGAAAACTAGCCAAGTTAGCCAATCATGATTCCAGCTTGGAGTGGGCCACTGTATGTAGTCCAAGATTTGGAGAAATCCCTCGACCACACATAGGTACTCGCACAAAATCGCGTACATAATTCGATCACATATAACGGAGCCTAAGGACAGTAAGGGGGAATGAATAGTAGATCGAAGAATCAGATGTAAGGTAGTATTGAAAAGATGAAAGCTAGTGAGGTTTACCTCGGAAAGTAGAATGTAGAGCAGAGTAGAACCTGGTGGTATTGATCAATATAGTTATATCATTCTAAGTATCGTAGTTATAAGACTGTCAAAGTAAGGGCTAATATATATGTGTCATTCGATCTTAAACATCCTACTTACCTATAACCCCTTACATATGTACAAGTATATGCTACTGCTATTTCAGAATTTATTTCATATACCCCTCATATCCAGACCCTCCTTAGAAGTCATAAGCACCAAGACGTCTATAGTGATGATCTACAAACTTCAATATAATAGCTTTATATCTCTTAATACTAATATAGGTATGGTTATCTGTTTGACGTTAAGTTATCCAATGCAGGTACGACTTAGAAACCCAATGGGCTTGGAATACCGAACTACCTGCATAGATAAATCTAGTAATCTCATGAGGTTCTCCATATGCACGGCAACATGATAGGTAGCGTCAAAATATTGCTTCAAACTGTGGGCTTATCGCAGATATTCTTATATTGATATAGAAGTTATATTTTTCAGTCACCACATATATGGATGACTTGTATACCTTAGATAGGTACGTTAGTTGAACTCAAGAGTAAAGCCATATTTCAACTAAATATATCGAATAAGTCGATCGTTTAATAGGCTTTCTTAGAGTGATGCCCAAAAGGCCTTATTTGAGCATCGCGATTGCGGATATGTAAAGTTATACCGTGAAATATAATTTCTTTGACTTTGTTTAGTGATACGATACTAAGATTACCCTCTACGCTCTCTCTAAGCTTTCCAGGCACGAGATAGCTTTGGTTTGAATATCCCAATAGCTATACCGTTAGCTATATTTATTACTTGCTTGATGTTTATACTAGAGATAATAGGTAGTATCTTTTACCAAGTACTAATACTTGTAGCAATGTGTGTCTCCAAAGCCTCAAGCTTAGAGTTGCGGCCACGAAGGGAAACGTGCTATTTTAAGACGGAACGACCTCCTTCCCTACCTCTCGCAACGCTTTCACAAGTCCCTCCACTGTGCTCCTCAGGGTCTGAGTGTTCACTACCACGCGGAAGAGGCTACCCTTTGGGCCGGGCGCGTAGTCCACCATGAACCCCCTCGGCACAAGCTTCGCGACCATCTGGCTGGTTCGCCGCGTGGTCTCCTCTTGGTCGTCGGGTAATGCACCGCCCGGTGCATAGTAGAAACAGACCTGTAGACATGGTGGTGGGTTGCTGGATAGGAGGTAAAAGTCGCCTGACTCCTGCACGAGCGTTGCAAGGTACGCTGCGGTGTTGAACGCGTGGTCAATACGCTTCTCGAACCCCTTATCACCATAGTAGATCCACGAGAGTGCCAAGTTCAACGCGTCGCCACGGCGCCCGCATTGGAGCGTCAGATCTGCCAGATCCCAGATTTCGTCTTCGGTGCCTGCATCATGGAATAGGTATCCCGCACGCAGAGTGTTAGCGCGCTGGAAGACCGTGACATCGTTAGTGAGCAGAAAAGAGCAGGGCACAGGCACATTGAGCATCTTGTGCGGGTTGATGGTTAGGGAGTTGGCATGCTGTGACCCGGCTAGCTTGTGTCGCTGCGCTGCCGAGAAGATTGCCGGTCCGCCCCACGAGGCGTCGATGTGTAGCCAGACGCCGAATTCCTTGCAAATGGGCGCGATCTCGGCGAATGGATCATATGATCCCCATACAGTTGTTCCGGCAGTTGCGTTGACGTACAGGGGCGTCTTGCCCTCGTCCTTAGCGCGAAGGATAGCTGTACGAAGCGCCGATGGAACTATCTGACCGGCTGGGTCGACTGAAACCTTGATGACGCTGTTAGAACCGAGACCACATGTGACAGCTGCCTTCTCAACCGAATAATGCCCGTGTTCGCTGGTGAAGAGTGCGAATTGGCGGCCTTGGTTACCAGACGTCTTCACATCGGGGAACAGGGCGTTTCGGGCGATGACAAGGGAAGTCAGGTTCGAAGCACTGCCTCCTTGACAGGTAACGCCACCTGCTCTGGGGCCAGTAAACCCAAATAGATTTGCTAGTTTACGTGCGGCCGTCTTCTCGATGATCGTTAGTGCTGGGGAGGTTTTCCAGACATGCACCTGTATTGTATTAGAGACTTGAGAGAAATAAGGGGTAAGAGGACCTACGTTGGTGTTTAGTACTGTAAGGACGAGCTCTGATATTACGCCAACCTATTTAGCTGTATAAGTTTATATTTCTAAGAGGTTTATCGCTTCCTCATGAGGAATAAGGGGCTAGCTTACTGGATTGATGCTCGAGTATAACTTGTCCATAAATCCCTGATCCCACGTATTTACGCTGTATCGTAGGATAGTTTGGATGATATCTAGTAGACCTTCTTTTCCTACTCCTTCCTCTGGAATTGATATGCGCAATTTCTTTACCAACTCCTCTGGTTTATGCGAATCCACTAGGACATTTCTACCCGGTGTCCCTTGAGCATCTGCAGCTATAAAACCGCTGGCTCGACTCGAGGCGGCTTTGTCCGCATCCCTAATGAATGGTATGAGAAGAGATTTCACCGCGTCGATCAACTGGGCATGATTTAGCTACGTAAAATAATACCACTATATGTTGTCTGCTAGAATTAGCTTACATCTTCGACCTCATCGGCTCTGTTTAACTTGGGCTCGTCGGCGCCGTTGCGCTCATTGACTCGGGTATTTGTAGACATATTTGACGATCGCGCAATGATTAAATTGACGCCGTAGATTCGGAGGTTTCTAGAGGTTTTGAGTAGATCTCGTTTATAAACTCATTTGTTTTGGTTATCTGATATCTTGGAAGTATCCAGGTGCTTGGAATTTTTCGGCTACCCTTTCCACCAAGATGTTATCTGCAATGGTAATTGCCGAGACCCACTGCGTAGGGTAGTTCTCGGGGCTACCATTCGGCGCAAGCGATCGCGTGCTTCTCGGAGTTTTAGTGCAATGATCAGAAAAGGAAGCATTGCGATAGTGTTAGTCAGTTCATGAGAGGAAACCACATCCTATTTTTCTACTGCGTAGAGGTAGTTAACTTAACCCTGTCTAAAGAACCGAGAAAATCAAATTATCAGATTACGTGTAATGGCGTTATCGCCTCTCTTACAATACCATCTTACAATACCGGGACATCACAAAATGTCTTGTCACAATATTCCGCCGTATGAAATGGGTATACTTGGACAAATCCCTTTTGATAGCCTGTGATGTCACGCCAATTTCATCCTACCTCTTACAAACGCCATAATCCCCGGAGCCTTGCCAAACAACTGAATTCAGCTTATGCCGTGTAAGTGAACATGTTTTATGTTTACCCCTGAGGAAAAGGTATCATTCAATCCGTCCATCCGTTGCATCGTGTTCTCGTAACGCCCTCAGTCGACTCGTTTCTTGGTGTCGATCGTTTCTCCTCCGTTTTGCTCGGTCGTTTTGCCATTGCTAACGCCTATATCGCCCTCATCTTCACCCTCATCCCACGCGTCCACGGCGTTCTCGTCCCAGTTGTCGACTTCCTCTTCGAGTGTATTGGCCCTTTCGTTTTCGGCTGCTGCCATGACACCCTCCTCTTGAGCCTCGACATCCTCATCGAGCTCGAGATCTGTGGGGTCCTCACCCGGAACGGCGTTGTATTGTCTACGCGAACGCTTCCTCTCTAGCATCCTCAAGTGGTACCAGGAACACAACCCGAGCCCCGCCAAGCTGCCCACAATATTGGCGACAATGTCGAAGGGGTCAAACTCTCGTCCGTT
The DNA here is from genome assembly GCF_022478755.1 of Daldinia loculata. Taxonomy (NCBI): domain Eukaryota; kingdom Fungi; phylum Ascomycota; class Sordariomycetes; order Xylariales; family Hypoxylaceae; genus Daldinia; species Daldinia loculata. The sequence goes on from NW_026054895.1 coordinate 35,730, forward strand.
AGGGAGAAACCCTTGGAGGAATTCGGAGCCGACACCAAGGCCTATGGTACATACAACCACGGTGAAGTTAAGGGTACGGCGGCGGTTCGTGTCGATGATCCAGTAGAAAGCGACGGTCAAGAGGAAGAAAGTTAAGAGGTGTAGGACTTTGTCATTGATAACGGTTTCGAGCTGTAGGGACGAGAGTCCTGCGTAGCCTGCAAGGAGACATAGCAGGAAGAAAACTCCTGTAAGTGTTTCGTTAACTTGTGATCTTCACAGGGGCTGTGATGTAAAGCTTAAGCGATTCTCGGGGATCGTCATAGCAAGTCCGGGAGCTTCTGAACTATGGAACAGAGCACGTTAGGCAACAAAGAAAGAAACCAGGGAACAAACCTGCAAAAGGTAGGCGGATTCGCATGTTGGAGTTTATAAGAGTTTAAACCGGAATAGTATGTATGGGCATGATTTCACATGGGGCTATTGTCAATTATTGTAGATGGTAAAAATCTTGTGATGCTGGACAAAAAAAAAGATGTCGCTGAAGTGAAGAAAGTTGGCCCGGGTGAGCTTCACTTCGGGTTTCCAGCGATGGAAAGCAGACGGGTTCCACTTCTTTCGTCACATAGCCCACCTGGTCCTGGTTGCTGAAAAGATTTGGGGCTTTGACTGATAGGCAGATACATAGGTACATAGGTCGTACAATTGATGGCTGAGCTGAGTTACATAAGCGACCTAGGTAGGCTTAAGTAGGTACATGTATCTGGCCTGCTGGTCCGTACATACCTATGTACATGTACATAACATGTATACCTTATGTAACGAACCTGCACTACCTGCACTTTATTATCTGCAGCTGGCCGCCTGCCCGCCGCCTGGGGTCAGCTAGGGGACTTAGATGTTCCCCACTAGCCACTTATCAGATCACATACTCTCCACACTTCTAATGTTGGGGTTTCGGAATATGCAGGTCGGGCTGAGCTGAATTAGCATTTATAGTCATTTTTAGAGATCTATAGATTTGAGACAGCCTAAGTCCCGGATGCTGTGCTACTATATGATGTACTTCGTGGCATCACTAAAGCTTGAATAGGATATTCCTAACATTATAAAAATGTGGCTGTGAGACAAAAATTTTGTGGCCGCTGACTTTGAGCCATATGTAATGCCTAACACGTGACGAGTATGATTATTCAAACGGGATCATTCGATTGGAAATCCGGCTGTTTGCGGGGGCTTTGAATCATATATGAGGTACATATGTACTTCCCAGCACGTCTTCGATATACCTACGCTGAATGTGTATGTGCCTCTTTGAGGAACAAGATATTGTAATACTAGAATTGAGGATGTAATAAGAAAATTAAAACATAATAAAAATTCTCATATTCAACATGAATTTGATGTTGCAATTATAAATTTCATCAATTGAACAGTTGATTTTACATAAGGTATGTTAGGTTAGGTACCTTCTACTGTTGTTCAACAAGTGCCCGTCTCCGTGAATGCGGCGGTTGTCATTGCAAATGCGCAATAGCAGACCTAAGGTGCTCAGGTGCTGATTTAACAAGTTATAGCAGGTTCTCAGGGGCACATACGTGGATTGGTCAGGTGCGGTTAGGTACTTAAAGTTGGTACTTAAAGTTGTTACTGTAGAAGTAGAGGGTAGCAGGTACCGCAAGTAGTACCTAAGTGTATTATTCATTGTACACCTGATGTAATAGGTAGTTCAATGTACCGCGGTACCCCCATCAAGCCATAGTACCAGGGATCCGCTCAAAACCTCCTTCGCCATAACCTCATCTTTTGAATGTACGCGAAATCGCCTTGAACAAGACGCATCAAAGTATCACCATTCTTATCAAGTTTTCTCCTAAAACAACTTCTGTCATCTAATTCGATGTCGCTCAATTTTCTAGTGTCAATTTAGGGCCCTTAAACACCCTATTCCCGAATCGACGCGACTGTAATTTCTTCCCGCATGGCTCCCGCCACCATTTCATCACTCTAACACGCCCATAAGGCCATCATGTCTATCATGAACGGCCAGCATGCCTGGCCGCCACCGCAACACCATCAAGTCATTGGCAAACGTCCCTTTCATAGTCCTACTGATGCTTTAACGCAATCCAACGATATTATGGATAATTCCGCCGCGTCGGTGCCTGAGGCATCAGATATCGATGAGGACCGCGTGAGGGCCCACTTTCGCGAATTGTATCATCAAAATGAAGCTCGCATTGCGCAGATGTTCGCCCCGGATGGTTCTATTAATCGTGCCGCCATAGAATCATGGAGGCGACCAGTCACACCCTCTACGGCCCCTCCCCCAACCACCGACCATACCACCGTACAAGAACGTCCTGCCAAGAGAGTCAAAAGAACGATCGATGAAGACGACTATGGGGACGACGATGAGGATGACGACGAAGACGATGAAGACATTAATAATAACACTAATATATCTTCGCTTAAATCTAAAGTTGCCTCCGCCACCGCCGCCGCAAAAGGCCTCCCATCTCCTTCTAAGTCGGGAAGCTCCCCTATCACGTCCGTGCCGTCGCCTTATAAACTTGACGATAGAACGAAAGATGATAGTCAGCCGGGGTCGCATGGATCGCAGGCGCAAGCTAGCAATTCCGAAGACGCGCGCAAGCAGTTGGAAGAAGCGCGGAAAGATACCGAGGAGGCTGCCAAGCGTAGTTTCTACACTACCTTCTATACACTTGAGAATGATCGGGCTGCTATGTTGGAACAACAACAGCTTGAAGAATCTGAAAAGCAGCTGCAGGCTGAGATGGATAAGAATACCAGCGGCAATACGAGCGCAGGCACGTCTGGGGAAAATCATGGATCGCTCAGTAGCGCAAACCTGGGCGCATCCAGTTTAACACTCAAGCATCTTATTGCGCGCATAGATATGAAGCGCGATATGGTGCGCGCATCAGATGCCGAGTTGCGCCTCCTTATGAACGAAGTTCGTAAAAATAGAAGTAAGTGGGCTAGCGAAGAGAACGTTAACCAGGAAGAGCTATACGAGGCCTTAGAAAAGGTCTTGACCGAACTCAAGGCACATACCGAATATTCGACCCCGTTCCTCCAGAGGGTTAACAAAAAAGACGCTCCCGATTACTATAATTGTAAGTTTCGCGCGACCACCGAAGCTCGATTACGCTAACTGACACATGCCGTAAAGTCATCAAGCAGCCCATGGATCTCGGCACGATGACCAAAAAATTAAAGTCGCTGACTTACAAGTCCAAGTCCGATTTCGTCACAGACCTCAATTTAATTTGGGACAACTGTCTGCGCTATAACCAGGACATGGGCCACCCATTGAGGCGAATGGCTAACGGGATGCGCAAGGAGGCCGAGAAGCTCATTCCATTAATCCCGGACCTTGTCATCCGCCCTCGTGCTGAAGTTGAGGCTGAAGAGAGACGGAAGCAGAATGGTGGCGATGATGACGGTGGTGATGATTCGGATGACGAGCCGATAATGTCGTCTCGCGGCCGGATCACCGGCGGAGCGAAGGGATCGAAAGCTAGGAAGACTCATTCTAGCCAGAAGGAAATGACTCCCGGCGTCGAACAGAAGCCAGTGCTGCAGCTGAATGGATTATTGGCAAAAGCTCATAGAGAAGGCTCTGAACTCGATGGGAGTAACGGATTTGGAACGCCTCCTATTGCGGGCTCTATGACACCCAGTGGGATTAATGGCCATTCAGGCATGGGTAGCAACGTGGATGCCATGGACATTGATGGCCCGGAGTTGAACGGCATGGCATTAGGACAGGCGCTGAATGAAGCCGCCCAACAAGCTTATGAAGACGAGGAACACAAAATCTGGAAGCAAGTGACCAAGAAGGACCGCGCGCTAATTACCAAGAGTCGGTTTCAACTTTTTAACAATAACAAGTTGAATGTCGACGAGCCTGCGTTGCTTCGAACTAAGGCTGGCATGCGTCGATTCCTACGTGGTCGGCAGCAGGCGGAAGCTATGGGCTTGGTTGGTTATACTCTGGATCCGTCAGCTAGTCTAAGCAAGGAAGCAAAGGCAACCGAAACTCTCGCAGAGGGTATGGAAGAGGATGAAGAAAAGGCTATCCCCGATTATTATGACATCCAAAGCATCATACCTGACGTCCCGCCAACCCTCCAGTGGGTCGAGGACGCCGAAGGCCATGTCATCAACCAGCATGAGGAATTTCTCCAAGCCTTGCCACAGGGTTACTTCACGGCACCTAAGAGTAGCCTAACGCAGAAATTCGATGCCAATATTCGACAGATGCAGGAGACGAGAAAGATCTGCTCAAAAATTGGCGTTATAAAGCAGATGCAGCTCCAGACTCAGGTATAAACTACGTTTCCAATGCATCTTACTTGCATCACTAACTGACTAATGTCTCTTAGGTATATGCAAACCAGTTTCCGAAATATAACCCCGAGCCGTTTCAAGAAGCCGATGTTGAACCGCATGTTACGTGTGGTGATAACATCGTAATGGCGCCCGAGGTTTGCAGAGCGGGGATGCAACGGTCTGTTGCGAAGATCTTCTACCATGCGGGTTTTGAAGAGCTCCAACCGTCTGCCATGGACGCTATTACTGACATCGCTGCTGACTACTTCGGGAAGGTGATACAGACCGTCAAAAGCTACACCGAGATTGAAAAGAAAGACCCTTCCGCCGAAGACCTCCAACGTGGTTTAACAGCTCGGTCCCGTTATACCCCTGAAGAGGCTCTGCTCCATACGCTTAATGAGAGTGGCTATTCGATTGAATCGCTTGAGAGTTATGCCAAGGACGAGGTCGAGAGGCTTGGGCATAAACTAGTCGGCATTCACGAGCGTATGAAGTCTCACTTAGGTGATCTTTTGCGTCCCGCGGTGACCGAGTCGGGACAGGACGGGGCCGCCGCCTTCAACGATGGAAGCGAGCAGTTCATTGGGGGTGATTTCGCTGAGGAACTTGGCGAAGATTTCTTTGGGTTCAAAGAGCTCGGCCTCGCCGGGGAGATGGGCGGTGTACTCTCAGTGCCTCTCCATCTCCTTCAATCGAGGGTTCGCAACCAATACCAGGTCCAGAACCCAACGCAAGGTACTTCCGATGAGGTCCTCTTTGAGGATCTCTCGCCTCCTGAACCCATTACCAAGGAGAATATCCAGGAGCAGATCGGCCTTGTCAAGAACTTCTTCCTCGCTAAGCTGCACGCTAATGGCGACTCACCTTTGGTGGAAGATGAAGACTTGCCTGTCAAGCAGCGACGACCCCGGCCACGTCTTGGTGCTACTGGCAAGATTGTTTCACCTCAGAAGCGACCCCCCAAAGAGCAGAATGCCATTAACAAGAAGAAAAAGAAACTAGAGGCCCAAGCAGCCGAAGCTAGCAAGGCAACAAATAATAGTCCTGAAAAAGGTGGCTCGAAGAAGAAGAGTCTGTCTATGCCCAACGGTAGCAGCCTTACAAATGGTTCATCTCTGCCTCCTATTGCCCCTCCTATGGAGCGTGTCGGGAGCACGCAAAGCCAAGGCAATAACAGCCAGACGGATAAAGAGGACAATGGCATGATGAGCCCAGAGAGCATGGAGCGTTAGAGAACCGTACACCGAGAGCTTGTCAGCCCTTATACTGACTAGCCATGGTGCTACTCCTCTCACCATCTACCATTTCGGAAAAGCAGTAAAGCAGTGTTTGATTAATCCATCCCATCCCTATTCTATATCCTATTTAGCGGGATATCCTTTTTTTTCTTTCAGGGTTTCCTTAGACTTGGCCTGGAACCCAAGGGAGGGTGCGCGGCGTATGGTTGTGCATGGAGGCGTTTTGTTCGGAGGGATGCCGATGAATATTCACCCTTTCGCAAGTGGACATGGTTCCATATTTGGCTCGTTTTCTTGTTAATGATTTTTTTTTGGTACGACTTGCATATATCTGGATGGATGGACGACGACTGAGGAGACAGACAGGACGGCATATGGATGAGTCACGCAGGATCGATCGACAGGACACCCGAGATGCACACACCATGTACATAGTTCTCCCCCGCCACACCCACACGTTACCTTCTTATTCCACCATCACACATCTAGCTATATGAGCTACCCTGTATCATACTGAATCTGACAGACATCCCTGAGCCTCAATTTCAGCATTCGCGACTAGTAACGTCAAGCAATGGTTCTTATTGAACGCTTTAGTCTATTGTGGATATGTAAATCAGCTAACTTTGATTCTTGTAGTATTGGTTGTCCGTAGGGAATTTTTTTTAAATAAGTTTTACTATGAAGCCTTTTCCCTTTATAACCCCTTAAATATCTAGAGCCTAAGGTTCTCTATCTAAATGACCTTGTATCTATGAGCCCTAGTTCTTGAGTACCTGCTTGCGTCAAGTGCCAATCTAGACAGCGAAGGCGAAATATGTTATATTCAAAGCGTCTGTCTAACTCTTACCTATATTAAGTATCCATCTCGACCGGAGCCGGCACTCTCTCGCGAACATGCACCCTCTTCCGAAGACCCTTCGCGAAACCCCTCAGCGCACTGACCCGGGTACCCTGTCGCGCGAACGCCTGGTCGATCTCGCTAAGACTTAGACCGCGAGTCTCAGGCATGAAGACGAAGCACACGGCGGCAGTGAGCAGGGCACAGGCGCCAAACAGGAAGTACGCCCCATAGATGGTGCGGGCGAGCAGTGTGGGTGTCACAAGCGCCACCAGGAAGTTACTCAGCCAGTTACTGCCGTGGGCGATACTGGTCGCGGACGCTCGGGTCCGTTGCGGCTGGATCTCCGCTGCGTAGATCTTGATCCCGACTGCCCATGATAGCGCGTAGATCACCGCGAATAAGTAGATACATACTATTACTACCCACCGCCCGGCGCCGGTGCTAGCATGTACTGCGTCTCCTGCGTATAATGAGCCCACTAGAGATATAGAAGTCAGTGATTAGGTACTTATTCGAATAGACTAGGGATGCTCAAGTGTGTCTTGGGGGGCAAACACAGTATTCGATCCATTACGGAGAGCTCGAATCTACATACTAAGGAACATAGTTATGGCCATACCCAGGCCACCGAGGATGGTGTTGGCGCGCCGGCCCCACTTGTCTGCCAAGATGGCTGCTGGGATGGTGACGGCAAAGATAACGATGGCCGAGACGCCAGAGGCGAGGAACGTAGATTCGTTTGAGGATAGACCGGCTTGTTGGAAAAGGAGGGGTGCGTACTGGAGCAGGGTTAGCTTTTACATTTTTGACAAAGATACATGCCACAGCCTGGAGGATAACTTACATAAAGAACGCCGTCGATGCCGCTCAGCTGTTGCATTCCCATAAGGAAGACCGCCAAGAAGAGACGCGGGCGAGCGTCCGAGGAGAACACATCGAGCAATTCCGTCTTCTTCGACTTCGAAGCAGCAGCAGTGGTAGAAGTAACCTGCACAGCACCTGTGTCACCACTTGCACTAGGGATGGCGGTTTCCACTACCGAAGCATCGTATTGGTCGAGAATCTTCTCTCGATCGGCGGTAGGGACGTCAAGTTTCTCCCAAGCCGCAGATGCTTCTTTCGTTTTCCCGTGAAGTGTGAGCCATCGCGGAGACGCGGGAAGCCACATAAGAACAGCGATGGAGAATGCAATGGAATAAGCGGCGAGTAAGATAAATGGTAGACGCCATGAAAATGATGACTGTATATTAGCAGTACCGTAGCAGGTGAAGAACCCCGTAACCAATCCAAGAGTGATGAGCACCTGGGGCCCGGTAGTCAGAGCGCCGCGATTCCTCGGCGGAGAGATCTCGCATATATAACTAGATCCCAAATAGAATAAGACTCTGTTTATTCCCATCGATTGCCATAGTCTAACTTACACTACTAACACACTAAGATAGAGGCCTTCGCCGATTCCTTCAATGACACGGCCGACTATGAACATAGCAATGTGAATCGAGGCACCTTCGAGAGCGGCGCCGGCGCCGAAAATAAGAGAGCCAATAGCAATCGCATAGGGGCGACCGAGCACGTCTGCTACTCTCCCAGCGAAGAAGGACGAGATCGCTGCGGGAATAAGGATGGAAGAGACTATCAGACCGTGTATTGTTGGGGAAGGATTGCCGACATATGCTGTGAAGTCCTCCATTACGGTAACAGGGCCGATGATGCCGGTGTCGATGCCGAATAGGAAGCCACCCAAAGAGCAGATAATGCTGGCGAGGACATAGCCCGGGGGCTTTTGGAACGAGCTAAATAGCTGCATATTTTCCGCATACAATGGCTAACTTCCCTCTAAGAATTTGCTAGGTATTACGGATCTAAATTTGAAAAATATGCAACCGAAGCTGAAGTACGATACACATTATTTTATATTACTATAGGTAGGTACCTACCTTAGGTAGTTATACCAAGACCAAAGAAAGAAGACAATACACTAGCCGTAAGGTCTCTCAGTCAAGGGAAATGCTGCCAGCAGAGGCGGGGGCATGATGCAGGTGATGGTTTAAGGTATGGGGGTCATAGTCGTAACGGTATTGCATTTAAACCTTTTAGGTAAATCTTCGCTGTGGTCGTGTCGTTTTTTGGCTAGTCGATTTGCTGTTTGTGGTATCGTGGGTCCTATGCACCGGCGTTAATCGGAGGGTGTTCGGGGTGGAGTACGGAGACTAAAGGGCGTGGAAGGCAGCCGGAACTAACATAGCACCTGCAGACTTATTGGGCGAACCGGGATACGGAGGTAAGGAACGACTACCCGCTCTTGCTTACTAAAATGCCCTGTATTATCCGCTTTCCTTAATACATACCTAGGAGGTAGGTAGTGATCTATACGGTGTATTTTAGGGACTAGGAATGAGTATCTAATATATCTTTTAGACCTCAGGTTATCAATTTGTTCAAGAGGCCGCCGAAACACTTATAAAATATCCATATGATGTCAAGTGCGCATTATACGAAGTAAAATATGAGATGAAGAATGCAACCTGCATATGCTGAGATATTAATAAATATCATATAGAGCCAATAAATCTAGCTTCTATGGGTATTTTCAATAACATGTAGGTCTAGGAAAGGTCCCTTAATTATACAACATACGAGTAAGCTGGAAATATCGTATGGCCAAAATCATAAGTTCGATATCACCTCGTAGTTTTCCTGTTCCTTGTTGTGGTTAGGATGCCATGGGAAAATATTTTTTTCCTAGCTCCACTGTCCTCCAGGGCCGTACCAGTTTGTCCTGAGGAAATGTTGGGACTGAGAGAGTGTGTGGATCTAGATCGAGACCTGTCGTACTCTGGTTTCTGTCAATCAAATGTTGAAGAATCTTATAATCTTGTGGGAACCATAACTCTACGAAATCTCGAAGAGTAACCTCCCAATTCCGCTGTTCTGCAAAAGTTGCAAGGGCGCATGATCTTGACACAATCCCCCAGGATGCAGGGTCATGTATAACACTAGTATATTCTGCTCTGACTTTTAGAGCGACTTCGTTATTGTGCTTGTTACGGCAGACAGGGCCAAAACATAATCTAAATTGTACCCTAGCACCATAACGAAGACACAGTTCAAGTAAACGTAATGGGAGTATGAAGGTTTCCGGAGACAGAACTTGGTGGTCATACTGAATAACGTACCCATAACGAAATATATATGTCCGGAGTATTAATTCGAATAAGGATAGCCCCTGAAATCCAAGTGCAGGTGATCCCTCGAGCTTTGGGCTGACGTAGTTGGGAGAAATTCCTCGCGAGAAGCACAATTCAAGCATTCTAAACTGTCGAGTATAGCAGAGCCTCATTGGGGAAATGTGGTAACCAATGTCACCCATCAGAAGTGACATGAACTCCGTGGTGATGTCATCCTCTTTCATTGGGGCGACTTTGCTGACAGTTGACATCAAATAACTTGGGTCAGCCGTTCGAACGAACTCATGTAATTGCCAGCATATTGCAAAGGTATGAATATGGGTATCTGGTTCAGTACGACCATAATAAATGCCAGTTCTATTGTCACCCGCGGTTACGCTAATGGACGAGTAGTTCCATATTGGCTTTGACTGTGATCTTATCGCAGCTACTAGGTATTTCGAGCTCGGTTAAGACTTCAAGGAAACGATCATGATGCTGGTGTGTTCCACCATCAGAAAGGAAGACAGGCGTCTTAAAAGCGGCAAAGCACAAAATAGAGCCTAGCTCCCGATCAAAAAAGGGGCCGAAATACTTCTTTTCGCCATGGAAGTACCAAAATTGCTCGGCGAACTTAGTAGATGCGAAGAAGGTCTGACAGGTGCGATCGAAAAAGTCGATATGTCCCACGGTACGATCGATGGTTTCCTTTATGAGATCATCCTCTAGAAACTCATATGCAGTACTACCTACCTATGCATGAATGTGACTTCGCCATCATCGGGTAGAGGCGGATGCGGGATATTACCTATGTAGGATTTTTATTGGGCAAACATCCAGGAGACCTTTGCAGCGTCCATATATTTGCCTCCGAGTGATCTGTAGTATCCGCGTGATATCTTCGTCCGGCATATTCCCGATCTCCATTTCCATCGCATAGTTTTGATCGTCTATAACCTTGTCGAGGAAGAAGAACCGGAGTAATTTGGGTCTATGTCTCATATCTTGTGCGATCTGTATAGTGAATTGAATCGAACAAGTGCTGGTAAAGAGCCTTGAGCTCACTTGGGAATGTGTCGATTTTTGATTTGAGATCTGAGGGGCCATCACCATTGAGTATACCATCCTCGACGGCGGTGAGTACAAGTCGTACCCAGAGAAAGACTCCTTCCGCTTTATTCACAATTTTCTCGACAATAGATCTCATGTCTTCGCGATCGACCAATGTCGGAAAATGTGAAATATCCTCGAGACGATCACTTACAAGCGTGGTGATATCCTGATGTGTACAATCATGTATGCGCAATTGAGGGCATTCGGAAAATCCAACCATGAACTCGTTCCATTCTCTGCTAGAAACACATATCTTGAGATTCTCGGCATTTAGAGATGTCCAGCTAATAAGCTTGCTGACGAGCTCGACGTGGCGACCTTGATACTCATCTAGGCCGTCAACGAAGAACACCAACTTGTGTTTTTTGAACGTTGCTTCGCTCGTTAAGAGATTTTCAAATGCATGCTCAATTTCGCTCAACTCTAGTTGGACCCCACCAGTTCCATACGAATTGGTTTGTGCCCAGAGAGAGGTAAATGCGATAGGGATCGGCTCTGGGGCAGTGGAAAGAACTTGATAAAAAAGAGAGCGAATGAGCCCAATAAGACTTTTTTGCATGTCACCACCAAGCCTCCAGAAAAAGGTTTTGGCGAATACGAGAACTTTCCCGTTTGACCAGTACTCGAGGTGGCGTCTTGTTAACGGATTCATAGGTACATAGAAATTTCATCAACGTCGACTTGCCTGCCCCCGGTTTACCGGATATGTGAAATATATCATTTCCATATTGGAGCCAGTTGGTGAAATGCTCTCGAACCGTCTTTTTGAAATTAGTTACCTGATGATTCGAACGGCCCATCTTTCTTTCATTAAGATCCCCCGCGGATGCATTATCGTGACCAGGGTCGTCCTTAAGAATCCATTCAAGGGTCGTCGCGTGGGCGAGCTCCACATAATAGAATCGATCCTCCATCCCCTCATACTTTAAAGCATCCAAGAGTAGCTTTCGCTTAGATGCTAATAGAGTTTCATCTGATAGGCGCAGGGTATCCTGCAGTCTCCCTAGGAACTGAGAATCGATATTAGCTACCTGCCCTGGTAACAACTGCCGGAATGACTATAGCATGCTTTGTCTCTGTCAAATTCTGGTTAGTTGAATTTGCTGATGTGATCAATTCTTGAAGCCCTCTAATGATATCTGACCTATCATAACTAGTCAACTAATGCTGGAGAACCTCGATATAGAATATTCCCGCTTTTATAGGTAGGTACCTACCTAGACATGCTGACTACCTAGGTATCTATAGGTCGAGTTGTTTCCGACAACTATTAAGGCCTCTTTCAAGTCGATCGCTCTCGTGCCTCATCCTGTGATTCCGTAAAGCTGCTCTGAATGCTTCGAACCTGCTATTGGGATTTTCATTCTTCAGACGGTCGAGCAGCGTAAGCATATCGTTAGACCACCTTCTGCACTCCCCGGTTAGTCTCCGTAGAGCCTCTTCTTCATCTGTCATCCATAGCGTCGGGAATTCTTCCTCCAAGCTTAGACTGAGGCGTTTCATCTCCCTAGTGATAAACTCGACGTCCTTGTTTGACTGGCTCGGACTCCATACATATCCTTTGCTGCGGATAATACCCTATATCCTATGCTGACGAATTGGAGGACGTTGCTGACTAGCCCGACTGCAGCTAGGGCTTCCATTTCGGCCGTGTGCAGGCTCAGTCCCGTCAATGGCGCTAGCCTACTTTCATGAGTCGTCCCGCTGTCAATAGTTGAGAAGCTAAATCTCGATCCGCGCAATTTGACGGAATAGGAGTAGGAGTAAGAAGGAGGGGAGGCCAGGCTATCTACAGAAAATGTTAACGCCTTGAGAGGCGGGACTTGATGGGGGTAACTAATGGGGGAACAGATCGGCAGTGCCGCCCAAACTGTTAACATGATTGGCTACAAGTTAAGGCCTGTCCCAGCTCCGTCTTATCTTGCAGACCCTCTTACCACGACTGAGGTTTGGGTTAACCCGACTGTTACGGGGTGGTTCATGGTTCTGGAAATGGTATGGTGGTTCGGCTTTTTTTGCTAGTGGGCCGTGGCAAGAGGAAAAGACCCAAAACCTCGCGCGCGGGTTAGTGACAGTCCCAGTCATAGTCCCCATTATACTGTTGTATAACAGTTGTAGTCCCCGTTGAGTGGATTGGATGTGTGGCTACTTCAGTCATGTGATGCCAATAAACGTCGAGGAGGATGCAAGGAACGGCCGACGATGCCCGCCCTCCACGTCCGCTCCTGGGTATACAAGGAGCGGCCGACGATGCCCGCGCTTCCTATGTCCCTCAGGTACAAACCCTACCTAACCAAGTTGGCTATGGTATAAGCGCTTAGAATGATGTGAATAATGTGAATAATATTAATTCTTATTGGTCAATGTCTATAGATTCTCTATCTGAGCCGTGGTGGTACTATTCAAGCCCTATACGATTTGTGGAATTCATCATATTGGTCAAAGTGAAGATTCATAGATTATGAGGCGTAGCAGTGTAAAAAAATGACAAAACAACTCACACAGATACGACGTTATGACGGCAATGGCAACCAAGAAATCTGTACCTCCGGGCCTAAAGCCTTTGACGCCTAGAATTATTTGCTATATACGCTAGTTGGACAATTAATTGCTGATCTGCAGATGCAGAATTTATCGCCTATAATACTACCTACACAACCAGAGTTGATACCATATTGGGATGATCTATGCAAGCGGGAATGCATGCTGACCAGTACCGATTGTGGGATAGACCTTGTGTCGTGAGACGTCCTGCAGCACGCTGCAGCATACTGCGTGATTTCGTAAGTGGTCCTCGGGTTCATACCCGCACTCTCTTCCGCTCCTCTCCCGAGTCCGTTGATTATCTGTAGATGATCCATTGGCTTATAAAAGGATGAAGCTTCCACTGACGAGTTGTTGCTATTGTGCGTAGAACAACGTAGAACAAACTCAACGATTTCCGAGAACTTCACACTCGATTCAAGTTTGCGCGGTTCAAAGTAACACGCGTCGAAAGATCTTTTATCGAAACAACGCCATCCAGAAACCAGCTGCTTCATTTCAGCAATGGCGGTGTCAGCAAGTGAGCCGCAGGGCGGCGTAATTACCCAGATCGCCCGATCGGTGGGCTTCTCGAAGACCTACAACTTCTGGCTATGGGCTGTCTTCGGTGGTGTTCTGCTCGGATTTTCCGTGTCTCGGTTACCATACCTCGACTTCTACGGCGTCTTTTGTAGCGGTCCGGGAATGGCTAGGGGTAACATGGGAGCCGCCACACCTGGCGAGTGCTTCTACTACCTGAACCTCACCCTCGGTGGCCTCGCCATCAGAACACACCTGTGGTGTGTACTGCCCGCGGCTTTGCTCGCCTTCGGACAGTTCGTCCCCATATTCCGACGCAAGGCTCTGTGGCTCCACCGAATCAACGGTTGGATCTCGACCGTTCTATCTCTTGGTGGCGCCCTTTCCGCCCTGCCGATGTTGAAGCACACGATGGGTGGCAGTACCGAAACCCAGTCGATGAACCTCTTACTGTTTATCATCTTCGTCACTGCGGTCTACAAGGGAATTGTCGCCGCTAAGAACCACAAGATCCAAGAGCACCGCAACTACATGTTACGCGCTTGGGTTTACGTACGTTCCATAATGACTCCTCTTTCCCTGCTGCTGCTCATACTTGTCGGATGAGTATAACCAACTTCGTACTAAGTGCTAATTCGGTTACTCTTTTAGGGTGGATCTGTAATTACTCTCCGACTTATCATGTTGGCCACTTCCATCATGATGTCGTACAGTGGTAACTGGTATGTCGCCATACCATGCGACAAGATCGAGTACTTGATGGACGCTCAGAACGCCACCATGGCTGAGTACCAAGCCAAGTACCCTGATTGCGCACCTCAGTGGTCTGGAGAGGACCCGCACCGCCACATTGCTGTTCGTGTATACGTCCTCGACGACGACCCAGTGGGTGTTGCTGCCGCCCACTCCCACTGCTTCGGCATGTCGGGTTATGTAGCCATCATTCTGCACTTCGTGGCAGCTGAAGCCTACGTAAGTCCAGTCTTGAATCATGCATATAAATGCTATCTCGTTTCAACTATTACTGACACGTTCTTGGTTAGATCTACTGGACTTCGCCCGAGCGTAAGGTCTCCAAGGCCATTCGATCTAGCGAGACTAGCCACGCTGCTAAGAAGGTGGAATAAAGCTTACGCAAAGAGCTCCTGGAAATATAATTTCCGCCTCCGTGAAGTAAAGGTTTGGTATCAGAATAGTTGTCATGAATTTAGCGGAGGCGGAGTTAGAGACCAGGGTTAACACAATGTACCTTATATCATGTTACCCGTTTCCACCCGTACGGGTAGAATCTAGGATAAGGGGTCGGGGTCGGGGTCGGGGTTATGCATATCATGAGATGGCTTAGTACGCATGTATATAAGGCCGAGGAAGGAAAATATAAGATAGTGAGAAAGATGCTCCTTATATACCTACCTACATATTTAGATCGTTAGGTGATGCCCGCAAGCCCCTAGCGCACGGGCTTAGTCTATGATAATTCTCATATTAGCACATTATTTTGATTAATTGTTCATATGAGTTTAAGCTATAATGCTGGGATAGCATTGGCTACGATACAGAGGCATGTGAGGGGGGAGCAGTCGAAGTGGTTGATGCTGTGGCTTGGCCCTTATTGTCCGCCTTCGTGATGCTCCCGTTTTCCTCATCTCGTGCTGCCAGGACGGCTTGTTCCCCATCGATCCGGGCTTCATCAACAAGAACAACTTTATCACCGAAGGCTTGTGCGATTTCCTCGAGAGTCTTTCGCCGTGTCTCTGGGAAATAGAGATACGCGATGACTAAAAAGAGCAATGTGCACCCAACAAAGACGTAGTAGTAATTTTCGCGGATATTGGCGAAGGCGCTCGGACCGGCTTCGGTGACAGCAACATTGACGATAAAATGACCTGCCGCTGCAAGACCCATCACCTTGCTGCGCAGCGCAATAGGCAGTACTTCTGCGCCATATAACCAAGTTGTAGAGTTGATCATTGCTTTGGCGTTAAAGTCAGAATATTATCTTTTTGGAGGGGGACAAAGAATTCAGGGGCTGGACTCAAGCTCGCGTCTAAAATATCAAAACGCTCGTTGATACATCCGACAAGTGCTAGAAAAGGGGTTCGGAATGCCACTCACCGTAGTACCATGCCACGTATAAATATATACCTAACACTGCGAAACCTTTGCCGATCCTGTTTTCGCTATCCTGGAAAATGCGCTGCATCACGGCGGAATATATCATGGTTAATATGAGACCAGATAAACCTGCCAATATCATCTTTCGGCGACCCCATTGATCTGTTAGGTATCGCGTAGTAATGGAGTTTGATAGGAAGGCAACTGTTCCGTATACACCTGCCAACGCAAGTATAGTCTGCTGTTGGATTCCTAGGGATTTATACTATAGTAAAAGGTTAGCAAGAGCTAATTAGACTTGGGACTGGGATTATACGGAAAAGAAATATTGATAAAATAAAGAGGAGAAAAAAAAGGCCGAGCTAATAGAGAAGGGTACACTTGCAAGTGTCGTCTGATAATATTGTATAACATTTATACCAGTAAGACTTGTCATAGTTTGAACAACTATGGATACCATGGCTCGACGGCCGAAAAGTGTGAAAACCTCGTGGTATGACTGGATCTCGCGCGTCATTTCGAACTCGATTTGTGCCTGCATCAAGGCGAACTCCTCGTGTACTTCATGCGGCTGAAGCTCCCGTCGGACCCTAGCAAACTCGCGTCGGGCCGCCTCGATTTTACCGTTGCGGATGAGCTGTCGCGGAGAGTCGGGCATGAACGTCGATAAACCGATGAACATAATGACGCCCCAGGGTATTTGGATACCCAGGGGTAAGCGCCATTGTGTAGCACCATAGGGTGCATACGAGCACGCGAATCCCACCCAGTTAGACATCATAGTACCGAAGGAGATACCACACCCTGATATACCTCCAATCAGGCCCCGTTGATCTGGTGCCGAGATCTCACTCAGGTAGATAGGCACAGTAGCAACCATAGCACCCACAGCCATACCCGCAATGGCACGACCCGCTAAGAACATTCCGATGTTAACTGATGCCGTCTGGATCGTCGTACCGATCGTTACAATGATGCACAGTAGCTGCATAAATCGAATACGACCCAGTCTGTCTCCTATAAAAGTTTGCCCCAGAGCACCGACAGCTTCACCCGCAATATATACGGCTACTACTGCTCCTGTGATTCCATTGGAAGGGTGGTGCATGTAATCGATCCAACTTTGATGCGCGATGGCTAATTGGTACTTGGTTAGCAGATCATTCCCAGCGATATCTCCCTATTTTTCTGCTCAAGACTCACTAGTTGTGGCAATGCCAGTGTCGAATCCCTATTGTGGAAATCATAGGTCAACATAGTTGTTCATTTACAAATATAATAATGAGATATAATGAAAGAAACATACGAAGAGAAATGTGCCCATCGCGGCGAAGAAGGCGATTCCGAGAGAATACCAACTCGCCATAGTGTGTGCTTTTTTCCTTTCGGTCCCCGTTTAGTCTATAGCTTCGCAAGTAAGAGTGGATGTTGAACAAAAAGTTCCAACAAGTATGCTAGACTATTTTCAACGGGGAGTATAAGGCCTTTATTTCTACCTTCTCCTCACTCGGCTACTATATTTTTAAGACACTAGAAAGCTGCACAAGCTACCGGCCGTCATGGCAAGCCATGGTTGGAATGACGCGCATAGCCTGAATCTCCGCGTTGGGCCTGGAGACCGTGCGTTTAGAAGATCATAACACATTGGGGAAGCCCCACGAACATTTCTTTACCCCTTGTCGCTATGTGCAGGTGTACCCGCAACTCCCGCTGTCCAGTCGAACAATGGTCCAAAAAAAAGAGAGCCAATATTAAATTGTTCAAGTCTCATCCACTCGATCTGTAGTTTACTCCCGGTCTCGGAAAGTTCCCGACCGGTCTGTGGCTACGACCTCGGCTTATGCGCATGTTGCCAACGTGCGTCAACGGCGATGAATAATATGGCGATGGTGGAAATATAACTAACCTGGCCGTTTCTCACCGCCTGTAAAGGTTAACTACTGCGACAGAGCTTCTCTTCTCTTTCTGTTGTACATTGGGGAAGGTAGAGCTGATCATATCAGAGGCTCCAACTGTTGGTGGATAATATAACGAGCCATGCGAGGCGTTTTCCCTAGACCATCTCTCCCCCGTCGATAGACTAGGGACGTCACGAGGGTACTAATGGCTTACCCCAACGCCAATACTACTAGACCGCTGACGTGCCAAGTTTAGGGCGTTATGCTGGGGGCTCATCTTAACCCCAGATTATGCTGAAGCTGGGGAAGTGGAGGTAGCTCAGGTTGCCGAGCCTAAGCTAAATATTTTCTATTTGATAAAATATTCAATTAGTTACATTATCATCTCTTTATCAGAGCACGGGAAGGATATCGGTATGAGTTCTCAGCTAATTTCGGTTCCGCTTTCGGCCGAATTAACCCGTCATTTGTCGCTTCAGGGATCTCCGTCGTCTCTTTAGCTACCTATACATCTTTAGACCCTAACATATCCATTCTGCTTATTGAATTGAATTGAATTGGTAACACCAGATTAGCTTCCACAGTAAATTTGAGCTATGTACCTAGATATAGCCATAAAAATAGATAAATGCCTACCTAGGTCAGGTAGATAATAGTGATACTTTAATCAGTACTCAGTAATATTTCACAATTATGAAATACGTAAGACTAACGGAGTAGTAGTAAAGATGTATAGGAGTTAACTATTACAACTTAGGTATTTAACTCGATTACTTATATTAATGAGCATTCTTAATTGCAATCTGCGCGGCTTCCACGATCATGTTCACAAGTTCATTCATCTTGTTAAGCATTGGAGAGTAATTCTAAGCAAAACGGGACCTGCGTTTTTACACCACATCTCCTGGTACTGCGGCGGCGGACCTTGGTTGTTCTCGCACACCACGTAAGTTGATGATATATAGCGGTATGCCACACGGGTAAGCTTAGTGGTTTGGACGGCATAGGACTGATCGATTACCTTGGATGTCCAGTACTCGGCTTCTTCTGCAGGTAAGTCACTGTACAAGACCTATGCGGGGTTCTTGACGCGGAGACGACCGCCGGGACGGACCTCATTGTTAGGAGACTCTCCGAATGCACTTAATACCGATTGGCCTATATCAATACCGTCAACGCTTAGCTTTATCATAGAAAAGAGGAATAGGAGGCTCACCTTCCGCAAGAATACAGGCGGCGAAGAACAGATGGATAACTCCACCGGTTAGACCCCGGTCTTTACGCTTGTTCCAGCCTAACTCCTCCAAGACTGCCTCGCGTCACGAGGTGGAACGAAACAACATGGAAACAACATCGTTGTTCCGCAAGGAACTCTAAACTAACTATGAGGGTCTTACGTCTATACATACTAGACATGTCTTTTGTTCTAGATGTCTCATTCAGAATCCTAACAGGTGGATAACAGGATAGCCTTTTGCTTCAAGGGCTTTTGTTAACTTCTCGTGCACTTCCGGGAGCTGAAAAGAGCCCTGGCTTAGTACGATAGCCAGCTGATGAGGTTGTTGGAGCTATGATAATATTATGAGGTTATTATCTTAAAAGGGTATGGTCCTTTACTAGGTTGCGAGAGGCGAGAGGGGCGCAGTTAGCCCCCAACTACAGATATTCATCTCTACTTTGTGCCTACCTAAACTATTTACTTGTGCTGTCTACGTATATTACTCGACGACCGCACCCCTTAGGGTGCTGCGCTTTAATTAGGGATTGGCCCTGTAATTGGGGATTGATATGAAAATATTTTTTCCTTTTCAGGATTTAATGAAGGTGGGAATAGCCTCTTATTCGCCCTAATCCTTGCACGCTATCCCCAATTACAGGGCCAATCCCTAATTAAAGCGCAGCACCCTAAGGGGTGCGACCGGCGAGTGTACGTAGCCAGCACAAGTATAAGTCTAACGTGACTAGTAAGGACCAAAGGTTTCATAAAACGTTTCAAGAACTTGGCCAATTTCTGGTAACTATGAGTTCCAGGCTGCGGTTATGATACATGTATACTTCTGCATCTTGACAATATCAAAGAATTCTTGTGATACCGCACTATATTTTTTTAATACGGACATATGCAGGGGCACATACTATCATATCATGCGACCAAAATGGTGGAAATATTAAGCTATACTATTTGGTCTCACTACAATACAATTAATAAAGTAAAGACTGTCTAGAATCAGATCTTGAAATGGTAAAGGGAATAGAGAAATATATACCTTATCTAAATCGAAGTGGGAATATTATAGCGACACAACTGAAATTTTCGTGCGATAGTAGTTGATAAAGATGCGTGTTTTGATATGTGTAGCGAGATAATATGCGGCGCGTATATATTATACAGATTGGGGGCGAACATTCTGCTTCAGGATAGGGGTAGGTGAGCACCTGGAGAGGTTGTACAACATATGCATGTTATAGTTAATACGGCTCGGTATATCTGAACCATATTCCGTGAGTTCTGTCCTCAAGCCTTGTTGTCTTTTTCTCTACAAACTGAATTTACCTACTATACAAATGTCGAATCTCGGGCCTCTCACTACAGCCTATCAGGCTCAGGGCACTGGTTGCCACTCGATACATATGGGCTCTAGCCTCGGTGGGATATGGTTACAGCATGGGACCATCAGCGGCTGCTTTCCGTCAAATTATCGGTCCTATGATGGCTACTACTATTCACCTGGCGTTTGTCCAGAAGGATATACCTATGCTTGCACAGGGGCCGCTATGAGTGGCACGTCGAGTGCTTCTGTTGCTACATGTTGTCCTAGGTGGGTGCGATCGCATGGACTATATAGAAGATACTTGGGGTGATATAGACTAGATAGTGTACTGACAAGCTGACCGATAAAATAGTGGTTATGTCTGTAGCCGCGAAGACCATAGCGATCCTAATGCCTGTCAATCTACTATGGTGTCACCAAATTCCTATATGGTGGATTTACTATCGTATTCGGGGGGTTCTCCAACAAAGATTGGCACAACTACTGCCTCTTTTGGTAGTGGCGCCATAGTCTTTGCTAAGGGGCTCGCTGTATGGAGAGCCAGCAATGACGCCGAGTGGTTTGCGTCAGCTACTCTAAGCTCAACTACGGATGAAAACACAATTCGAACACCACTAAGCGTACCAACCACGACAGTTAATGTACAAAATGCGACACCTACACCGGCCGCCGAAACTAACAATCTTAGTGTCGGTGCAAAGGTAGGTATCGGCCTCGGCGTATCGCTCGGTGTACTTTTCTTTATCAGTACTACTTTAGCAGCATACATAATTGGCAGACGGAAGGGCCGTCGTATAAATAAATTTGCAGGATCAAACACCAGTGGCAGCGAAGGAAAATACGGCTCTGGGGTCCCAGAGGAGCAGTTTAATGAACAGAGGAGCATGGTAGAGATGAGTGCTGATAGAGAACCAGCGGAACTAATGAGTTTACAGCGCTAGCCAGCCTTTGTTCAAAGCTTTCAATGTTACTATCAGATGTCTAGTTGAATTATTACCTTAGGTAGTTAATTTCACATTACCTCCAAAAGAAATGGTCTACTAATTACCTATTGAGATGAAAGTAATATATGCACTAGTTTTATACTACTACCTGCAATTGTTTTCTCGATTTCCAGCGCAGTATTTAAACCAGGCTTGAAGCTCTTCGGTTCATGTCACCCGGTAATACCGTTATATAGCTTTTTAATAGTGTGCCATTGAAGTTGTTGGACCCTATGGTATCCTTATACAAGTTTAAATCTAGGATATGATACGTGCTTATGCACTACCCTTTCCAGCCTATATCCTAGGTACTTCAAGAAGTTGGGAATTTCTCTCCTTGGTCCCACTATTCAGAATATAAGGTCAATATTTTATTATTTAGGTACTTTGACTTGATTGAACTTTAAAAGGGCTGATAAAGGGGGGACCGTTAACGTACGTGCTCAATAATGCAACCATCCTCCCAGCGGTATCGATCCACAATCTCGCCCATGGAGTTCCTGTAGTTAAGCCAGGACATCTCGCCCTCAAATTTAGTACGAAGCACTGTTATCGACTGACTTCCCCAGATCGGACCGAGAATGTCCAAAGCATTCTGAGCTCCGTTCTGAGCCATGGGGTTGTGGTTCTATGAATCATTAGGTTAACCGGGTTTGAAGTTGTATTACATAGCATGTATTCCACAAACGTACGATATATTCAGGAAGGATATATTCAAAGGCCTTATAAACATCCTTCTCAACAAGGAAAAGGTCAGCGAACTCGTTAAACCTCTTCTCTGTCTCCTCTGCAGAAGGCGCTGGTGTGATCCGCGTGCAGAACTTGGAGGTTCCTTGTCGTTCAATAAGAATCGGGGCGGCCAGGGCCATGAGAGGTGCCGACACAACGGCAAACAGAGTAGAGGTACGCATGTCGACTAGAAGAATTCCGTAAAAACGATCAATAGTGTTTTGGAAGTCCTGGGTTGAACTACGATGGAAATTAGAGATCTTTTTATAAGCTAATACCATAAGTTTTAAGGTGCCATTATGACATATATCTCAGCAACACCTGATCATTAAGTTATATTACTGCGGAGAGGCCAAGCCTAGCTTCAGCGAGAATATTTCTAAGGTCTCTTCCTTGGGTGGCAGTGAACTCATATGATTGGTACCTTCTGGGTATCAATTGAAAAGATGCCACGAAAATACAACACATTAACCGTTATCGGCTATATTATCACTACCTAATTACTGACGTAAAATTTCAAGCATCCTGGTGACGTCTATCTTTGCCAAGCCGTGGCTATTTATATGCTACTTGGCGTCGGTTCCAAACGGCAATCCCAGAGCGGCATCTGAGAGGTTACAGAGGTCGTATGAAAATTAGGTAACACAGCACCTCATAGTCGCGAAACATCAACAAAGATTGAAAGGGGAAAAGTATAGTAATCAAATAGAGAGTCACATGTTCTAGAATTACCAACTTGACCTTGGAGTGGATTTAGACTACCTCTGGTGAGAATAGTTTAGGGTCATTTGCTCGTGTAGTAAGAAGGAAAAGCCAGAAAGTCCTACCGTTAGCAGCCTATCCATCATACACCTCTATATAGAATGAGAGTAGACGTATTTCATTGGCACTATAGTCTTCTTATTATTGTGATATAACTAACCTCTATCAGTCTAAAGCTTGCTGGAATGTGGCGGCAGAACCATTGAACTCAATAGATACTGGGAGGTCGAGACACTCGCGAGAACCAGAATGTCACTTGTACTTCAAACCAACCTCTGGTGCCTTTATTTTATCGTCTGGGGCCGTTGTAAATGTGCACTTCCCAACCCCATCCTTTATTTCTACTACTCCCCACCGGACTGGTAACAGATAGGCCTCTTCACGATCTTCCTCGAGGGCATGACACGCGGCGCTGATTGCCATACTATTAGTAGATACCATACTCATGGTCCCGTCGTACGTGCGAAACCCCATAGCTGCAATAGCTAACACGATCAAACCTCCAGCAATCAATGCTGTTAGTTGTTAGACAAAACTATGAGACTGTTGCACGAATATAGGTACATACTGATGAAAAGGGCAAAAGGGCTATGCCCACATGTAGAGAATGAGTTGACACTGTCGACTTGGCCACCGGGACAACTCTTTGGAGAACCATCCCCACATATAGCTGTTATCCTAGCTAGAAAAAAGCTTTGTGATACCAGCCAGTGCATCATGCTGGATGTCGTATATAGGGGTATGCCATAGCGGAGTGGAACGGAAATAAAGTAACTAGACCGCTGGATCCCCACGGGTTCCGAAACTCGAAGCGGTTTCCGTCGCTTTGAATGCATGCGGCTAAATTCGTGTTGAACAAGAAAGGTGCTCAGCATGGCATTGTAGAAAATATAAAGAAACGATAGGGCTATCTGCGGAAGATTAGCTAGAATCACATGCGAGATTAAGCCTGCGGGATCCTCCCGTGGTAATCCGGCAACAAGGTAGGTGTATGGAGTAAGAGTGCCGAAACCCAACTGCCGAAGCCCGGAAATTGTCGTAGGAATTTTTCGATGATTAAGGCTTTGGAAAGAGAATCCGAGTAGAATTCCCGCTATCAAGATGACAAGGCAGCATCTCGAAGTAAGTCAGCTTCTTCATATACTGGTATTAAAGGGATTAAATATTGCTAGTCTTCCCATATTTTAGGTACTCACGAAAATAGTAGCACAAACCACCGCCGTTTTCTAGCAGCCATAAACCAAAACTTTCGCCGTCCTTCCCATTCCCTGGGCTCCCGGTTCAGAGTGAAGGGCTGTTCCACGAGATTGGACTTCCACGACCGGCGTCGTATAAAGTCATCCTTGGTAGCAAGACACATATCAACGGTTGTCGGGTCCGGATTCCGCATAAACGAAGCGATTGCGTCGCCAAGGGTATATAGAACCGTCCCGTCCGCATCGTCACGCATCGGCTGTTGCCATTTCCTCAGAGCCCAGATGCAGAGCATCACGAGTATCTTGGTAAAGTTCAACGCACATACGGTGAACATAATAGGTGGAGAGTACTGGAAACGGCATTTGTTGGTGATCGTACTGGGAGATTGAACTCGGCAATACGATACTTCGTATCTCTTGGGCCCCAGAAACCATTTGGTTAATGGAAGTTCTGGCTGCTTAGCTACGAAATCCCGTGTACCATTACTAATAGCCCACATATTCTTTGCCCAGTTGTCCCAGCGCGGTATGATGGAGACGTACATCAACAGGCTGTCGTCGTCTGAACCAGTGTCATTCTTGACGAATATAACGCCATTGCCCTGGGGAGCGAAGTAATCGTTGTACAATGCGAAACAAGCAGAGATATTCATTTTCTCCCATCTGGTACTCAACATATCTCGTTGCATTGTTTGAATAATCTCCGTGTAGTTATAGGTATTTGGGTTTACTCTGGTGTCTTCCCACCCGAAATCTCCCGCTCGGTTAATTTCCGCTGTGGTGAGATCCCAAGTACTGCCATTTGCAAAGGAGTTCTTTACGACAGCAATGGTATAATCGTTTGATGCAAGTGATTGGAAAACAGCCGAGTTGTACCTACGGGCTTCAGATTTAGCTTATGCATTCATGGAGATGCACATTCTAACTTACATCAGATGGATAGGAAGGGATGTTAGAGCTAAGAGATACCAGGCCAATCGTCTCCATTTATTGATATACTGGAGGTTTCGTAAACTTGGCACACCAATATCGAGCCATTGTCCCTCTTGGTGTGTTCGATCTTTCTTATGCGACCCAGCTTGATGAGCGCGATCGATATCTGCTCGAGTAGGAGCCGCTTGGAGTTGCATACAATAATTTGATGCTGAAAGCATACCAGTCCCAAGACAGTTGATTAGGAGATGGCACCACTGGTCTAGAGCTTTAACCTCGCCACAGTCGCCCTCATAGATAGTCCCCACGCCGTTTTGGCTATCATATCGAGTAATTGTGAATAGTGTCAAGGAAAGATTAGTAATAAATATAATACTAATCAGAAGTATTTGCATTAAGATTGCTCGCCCTCTTCTTGAGAAGTATATGCGCTTACTGTTACCCTCGTTATCTTGGACTTGAGGGAACCATTGAGAAATGGTACTCTTCTTCGCAAAACAACTAGCACGGAAGTTCTGCTGCTGTACTGGCTGGTCGATATTCTCTCTGAGGGTGCTCTCTAATTGGCTAATAGGCTCTCCTTCAGGAACACTGCTAGGTATTAGACTTTCAATCAATAGTGAATGGAAGTTACTTACAGTGGCTCCACGGGGAGAGCGTCTGCCATATTTCGCAGCCTAATAGTCTGCGGAGGCGTAATTACCTATAGCTTGATCCTCGAGTTAAAAGCGGGAAAACGTTCTTTGGTGAAGTCGCTTGTTTATCTTCCAATAAATAGGTAGTCATGGTAATTGATGTTGGTAATTGATGTCCACAAGACTCCGTCAGAGAGCTGAAAAGCCTTGCCGCGCAAGCAATCGGATAAGGGTTACGCAGAATCATGGCCACTACAACAGTCCTATTCTTAGTTTCAAATGTGGTCTTACATACTATTTCACCTTCCATTATGTTGTAATACTAGGGCTAGGATATTGGGGGGGGGGGGGGGGGGGGGGGGGGGCAAAGGGCTTAGCCTCTAGCATAGATTGATATACCGAAAGAACATATCCATAATTTCGTAGATGAGTAGCAATTAATAACATTTGTGATATGTAATATCAAGTTTAGAAAGGGCCTGTCATACTATTTCAATACCCAGTTAGTAATAGGGTCACTACCTCATGATAGAAGCGATCATCAACTTATATAAGGTTCTCAGTATAAGCTATCTCGGGACATATGTGTAGAAAATCAACTACCCGAGGAGAAATCTAGGAATCACATGTCTTAATTTTTAAGATAGTTACTTTCAGTAAGTAACAGAGCACTATATTAAGAAAACCCTCCTGAAACGGTGAGCTTAGCTGTTGTACATTCAAGATTGGGGGCAGGATAAAAGCGGTAATCCGTCCAAGCAGTCGGTCGCGTTTATGGACTGTACATACTGCTGGATCAGCCCCTTAATTACCTAATTGTCAACTGGTTCTTTTTCTTGTACATAACTGGTATGACTTGAGGTTGACCGAAAGAATTCAAATTAAGTGATGCAGATGAACCAATCATACTTGAGACCACGGTAAATTACTCGGAGTTTCCAACGCCAATTATTCCAAGAAGCCACAGAGTATGCCTTATCGGAAGTCCGCGGCCATTCATATGGTTACCTAATAACCCCCGAGTGTAATGATATCTAAGACATCCGGAAAGATCCCTATGTTCACGCCCAAAACTTTAGTCATTGAACCATCACAAGCTCGTCATTCGTTCTCCAAAAAGATTAATTATGCCATGTGCCTGTACAAAGAGACTCGTATGAGACATATCGTTATCCACACTGTTCTGGTGGACAAGGTAGTCCATAACTATAAGCATTATAGATACCAATTGGGCAGTCGTTCGTATTCGGAAGAAACTTGAAGGTAGTATCATTGGATGAAGTCACTGTACCCGCGTTAACAGCCTGAACTTATCGCTCATAGGAGAGTTCTGACTTACTCCCAGCCACACACGTCCCAGCAGAAAACATGCAAGGGCCAACGTCGATGGTATCTAATGTATGAAAACGTTGTGTATTAGATTTGCAATTCTCTAGTTCTTTAATACTAACGGTTCCTTTTTGAATGGCTCGAAATTATAGGGGTCATCGAACTTACTACTGAGCGTTAGCCACTGTATACCTTACCTAAAGAATGCAGTTCGGGACTATTTTGGAATGGGGCTTAAACATACCAAGCGTAGCCTGGTTCCATATGGATGGGCGGGAATGCAGGAAAAGTACCAGGGGTTGGCTGGTTATTGAACGTAGTCTCGGGGCCAGGGCAGCTGCCGGCCAGATATCCCGTGAATAAAAAGGAGCCATCGCCCTCATAGATAAAAGAGGAACTGCTAAGCTGGTTCCTGCGCGGGAAGAGAAACTCAAGTGTGCAGTTGGCATCGGCACGCGACTCCGGGATATCAAAATTGAAGATGGATGAGATGTCATTGGGCGTGATAAGGCCAATTCTCTGTGGGCCAAAAGCTCTGTCAGGCTCCCACTGTGAAACCTGTGTTATGTAGCTTGGGGATTCGAATTCGCCATCTTCAAGATAGGCTGGGCAGCCATTGTTCTTATTGGGTATCCATTGGTGGTCACCGAGCAAGCGCTTCGAAATGAGCCTGAACGGTGTAGCTCCAACCACGCTCAGATATGCCACAATAAGGGGCAAAGCGTACATGATGACTTGCGGAAGGGAGTTGGCCTAGTGAATGTGAGCCGTCTTATTGAGGCATAGTATCTAGAAGAGAGAGGGCAATATAAGACAAACAGAACGTTCCATCTAGTCATAGATATCCGTGAGGAACTAATGGTCTTATACTATTTCTTCAACTGATTCAAGGGATACATTAGGTAGAATACTCGCGTACTCGCAACTTGCATTATGAATGAAAATTTGTTGATTGGATTTGCAGAACGCCTCTAAGTATAAGTGGCTGGAGTCTAAATTCATCCCCTCCATAAAGCATCGTGCATCAATAGTCTATTAGAAGGAATATGATGCAGATGCCCGAGTTTACGAGGGGTTATTGTGTCGAATTTTTTCCATGGCCCAAATAGGAAAGTAACTCAATGGGCAGTATATGGCACGTGCGCAATTATGTAAACTCGGGCATATTGTGCAGCCCGCAGGGCTGCCTCCAGTAAAATTGTGGTCGCCGAAAATATTTCCCGATGCATTAATGCAGGTGAGTCCAGAGCTCGACTAATAAGCGTTTGTATAGTTAACCTGCGATAGACTCCGGCATAAGGAACTGCGCCCAGCCTACTAGTCATTACATATGTCGCACAAGAAACAGGGAATACCCTCGCGATCTGTGTCTCTGAAGCAAGTTTCCGCGAGGAAATTCAAGGCCATCAAATTACCGTTTCCGCCGGAAGACACGTTCTCGTTGTTTCACGACAACAGTCTCTGCTGTGCTAATCTGCAATGCAAATGTCCTTCTGACTTACGTCTATCATCTATCTATCTGGCGGGATCCTGCCGTAGTAAATCTTATTTAGGCACGTCTGGGTGGCTTTTTCCCTAAAAGCCCGTCGGAAATCAGGAGTTCAACAGCAGCAAGGATATTCATCCTGTTTCTTCGTTAAAAAGCTCGAATAAGATGAAGTCACAATTGTACCATGTCCATTGCAAGGAGTAGCTAGGGTAAAGGGTTCTTATAAATCCATCGTAGATAACTCGGAAGCTGTGGTCTCATCACTAAATTAATCGATGAAGTTTCACCCTGACCAGAGTCCAAGTGAAAAATATATAAAATAATCACGGGACGCCCCTCCCAGCTCTTGTAGCTTTAGCCAACTCCGACTGCGCCAGGTCATCTGCGTAGCGCTTGTATATTGGCACATAGTGTTCATGATCACTCGTCGTCTTTTTAACACTGTCTCTGCTCGAAACTGCGTCTAGCCACTTGCGCCACCGGCCCCAGGCTTGTTCATCTAGTCCACCCTGCCCAGGCTCCGGGATACGCAAGCCGCCCTTGAATTCCTCGAACACCCAAAGGCGAACCTACATGTGCCACGACGATTAGAAAAGCGCCATTCAAGGGGCGAATAATCATAAACAGTGAAGGGAGATTATACTTACCGCCCAAGGAACTATAACAATATCCACCAGGCTCAAATCTGGGCCGAAAAAGAACGGCCCCTGAGGATCTATCTCCCTTGCGAACTCAAGAAGGTGGGATTTGAACTCCTGCCGCAGCTCATTGAGCCTCTTCTCCCCATCCTCATGCTCAGACGGCTGAAACTGCAGAAATCGGTGAAACGCAGGTATCACTCGGCTCGTCACGTAGTCGGTCCAGATTCGGGCCTTAGCGCGAGTATAATCATCTTTGCCCACCTCCGGCAAGACTATCCGCACATACACGACAACCCATCAGATATGATCATTGAATCTATGGCTAACCGAATATGAAGGACTTACTATGCGGCTTGTGGTCGGGATAGTGGTCCTCGAGATACTCGCATAACACAGTACTCTCGTACAAGGACTTGCCTGGTGCAACTTCAAGGGTTGGAACGAGGCCGCGTGGATTAGCTCGCAAGACTTCAAGAATAGTTTAGCGAGGTCTTACTTTCACATGCTAGAAACTAGAGGGGTTTGAAGAACACCTCGCCGACGATAGCTCCTTAGGGATTCCAGTCACATCTAAATCACGGAAGAGGGGGAAATGGAAGAACCTTCAAGACTACATACGTTCGGGTCCTTGTTGTAGGGGTTAATCTCGATATACTGGTACGGGATGCATTTCTCCTCAAGTGTGATCCATGCTCGTTGCACGAAAGGGCAGAACCAGCCCGCAAACAGCTTCAACGGTTGTTCGGCCGAGTGCTTCTGCGCGTAGCCACGTTAGCACAGGATATATCCACATATTTTCTCTTCCTATCCGCTTCTAGCCGTAAAATATCTATAGGTTCACTCGATACATACGTCGACTGTTTTCTTAGCGAGACCTGTCGCGACGGGATGTAAGTTGGCATCTGGATGAGACATCTCGATTAGTTATTTATTCGAAGACTTATGCTATGTTCTGGAATATCTGTAAGAGCGCCGAATATGAGGAAGTAAACTAGTAACGTTTGTTAAAAAACGTAGATCAATTCATTGCGTACTTTGCGTAGGTATTGGTGTACTGTGATGCTAAATATATTCGTGTATTTGTAATAAGGGTTATGAGGACCAGTGATTGCCGGATGACGTGATAGTTGACGAACTTGAGCATGACCCATTACAACTGGTTCTGCTCATGAAGTTCGTACAGGAGTTGATACTTGATGAATGCTACGGCCGCACGGCTACACCAGCATGTAAAGATTCATGTATTGCATTGATATTCGCCCTGATGCGAAGATCCTAGCAACTTTATTATCTACACATAAAACACCGAATGGATATAAGTTCCCTATAATCTACTGCGTTGAAGCAGTGCTACCGCTGACCCAGACCCCAGAGCTATACCAAACTCCGGAGCTCTTATGATATTTGCAACGCCTGATGAATGCATGCAACTGTCCTGTTTTGTCATCCTGTTTTCCGTAATAAAGCCTAACCTGTTTCCACAAACTAGAGAAAAGTTGAGTTGCCCCTCTTTCGCCCTCAAATCTATATGTTGAACAATAACTCCCCGGTTCATCGTAATTCATCTACATGCGTGATATACTAGATGCCTGCATCGTGTCTCCATCCCTCGACGGGAAGAGGGAAAGTCTGGGACCAGGAAGCGATTTCCTTCCTGAGATCGTCAATCCTAGCATTGCCGCCTTCAAAGAGCTTGGCTCGGAAATCCTTGAGCTTGTTAGCTTCCTTGGGCAAACTAGTCTGGATCTCCTTGGCTATTTTGATGCTCTCGTCAATATAGCCAGCAACACGCTCGAAGTCTTGCTCTCCAAAGCCACGCGAGGTCATGGCTGGTGTTCCAATACGAATACCGAAAGGCGTCAAGGCAGACTTGTCGCCTGGGGTGGCGTTCTTGTTGCAAGCGATGTTGATCTGCTCTAAGACAGCTTCAATGCGAGCGCCATCCACGGCCTGGGGTCTCAAGTCTAGGAGAACCATGTGCGAATCGGTACCGTCGGATACTAACTTGTAGCCGAGAGCCTTGAACTTGTTCTCCAGCGTCTTGGCGTTGGACACAACCTTCTCCTGGTATGCCTTGAATTCGGGAGTCTGGGCCTGCTTCAAGGCAACGGTAAGAGCAGTGATAGTGTGGTTGTGGGGACCGCCCTGGTGGCCGGGGAAGACCGAGAAGTTGATGGCCGGCTCCAAGTCATAGAGGGTCTGTTTGCCGGTCTTGGGGTCGGTGCTACGAACACCTTTTCGGAAGAAGATCATGGCGCCACGGGGTCCACGGAGGGATTTGTGTGTTGTAGTAGTAACTATATCGGCGTGGGGGAAGGGAGACTTGATAACCTCAGCTGCGATCAGGCCAGAGATATGGGCCATATCGACGACAAGGTAAGCTCCGACTGAATCGGCAATCTTCCTCATGCGCGCATAGTCAATCTCACGGCAGTACGCCGAGGTACCGGCGACGAGGACCTTGGGGCGGAACAGTTGAGCGTTCTCCTCGAGTCTGTCGTAGTCAATGATGCCAGTGTCGAGGTTTACTCGGTATGGCATTGTCTCGAAGTAAGTTGAGACTGCCGAGATCCTACAAGTAGCGAGGTTAGCCATTGGAGGTCAGTCCAAACTAACCAAGGTAGAAACTTACTTTCGGGAGGGAGTCTGGTATCCGTGACTCAGATGACCGCCGTGGGGGAGATCCAAACCCATCAACCGGCCTCCGGGCTGCATGATAGCCTGGTAGACCTGCAAGTTTGCGGGACTACCACTAAGAGACTGAACATTGACACCCCATTGTTCCGGGTCGAGGTGGAAGGTCTGGAGAGCACGCCTCTGGCAGAGAAGCTCAATCTGGTCTATGTGCTGGTTTCCACCGTAGTATCGAGCACCAGGGTAACCTTCGGAGTACTTGTTGGACATAGGAGAGCCAAGGGCGTCGAAGACAGCGCGTGAAGTAACATTTTCAGAGGCAATCAAGATGATAGACTCCCGCTGTCGTTGAATTTCCTTTTTCTGTAGTAACAATTGAGTCAGTTACAGGATCAATCAGCTTAGGGCAGGAAACTTACCATAATCTCCGCAACCTCCGGATCAGAGTCGAGAAGAGATCTCTCGAGCAACTAACGGCGAGTCAGCATGATTATTCTCGTGAAGACGAAGCAGATACTGAAGTGGTATTACTGACGTGCTTGTGCTCTTGGGAGAGAGCATAGGTAGAACCGTTAGCAGCCATTGTATGAGAATGGAATGTCAATTGGACTACAAGTTGAGAAAAATAATGCAAAGTAAAAGATTCTCTCGCTCCGGTAAGGGTTGGTAGAAAGTTTTTCAGTAGACCGAGGAGAGGTTTAATAAATAATAAAAGGAAGAAGGATGACGGAAGACGGGAAGACGAAGAGAGGGAATAATAATTTTTTTCTCTCTCTCCTCCAATTGGGGTTTGGTGGGGTTCCTCTTAAGTAAATGTAAAAGTCTAGACGGTTAACTAAGAGCGGGGTGATAGTGGGCGAATTCCTATCTGCTTACGCTCCTGATTGCTTACTCTAGCTGTCCAGGTACCTAAGGATCCGGAGTTATTGGCGGAGTAGGTACCTAGCTTAGCGTCTACCACTCTAGTAGGGCTAATCCATTAGTGTTTACACTGGAGGATCCGTACCGAAGTCGGCGAATCAGCGCAACTATCAAGGTCCTAATATTTACTGTTACGGTGGGTAACTTTTCAGCTTCAATATTCACTAATATTCATCATGCTTTTGCCATTTGCTGTTGTAGATGGTATCATAATAAAAGCCTAGATTTTCAAGCTCACAATTACACATCATAGATGGGTAGCTACCTAACCTAGGTAATCTTATCTGTAAGATGGCCATGCATTTCTCTTTTTTCTTTTTGTCATTTACCGACTTCTAGTTGGATTCGTTGATAGGATGAAGCTGTGGGATTTTAATAACTCACGTAAGCGCATATAGCATGTCTGCATGCTTGGCCAGGACAAATTCGAAGGAGCTAGTACATCATTAGTGATATGGTAAGTAACACTCGAGGAATCCGTAAGGGTCTACGAGTTTGACTGCAATTATAGAGCTCCCTCCATCTATCCATCATTATACTTGAGCATCTTATTGAAACTCAGAAGGGGAAAGAAAGCCGACTATATAAGATATTAAACTTATCTTGTGGGCACATGTTGGTTGGTTTAGGTAGTATCACGTAACCCGTGTCCTATCCATATTAACATCATTTAATACTATTATTCATAAATCTAATAGTTAATATTCATATAAATGAATTTGCCGAGATGTGATCTTAGACTAGTCTCCGATAATAAATATTTTTATTCGAAAAAAATAAAATAAAACAAGCAACTTGTCGTTATAACATAGGGTTGTCAAATGGAAAGACCAGACTTAATTATGCGAATATAGCAAAATTATGTTCTTGGTAAGACACGAAATTACCAATGCTCTAATAGCACCATACATAAGACTTTAGTTGGGTGATATTAAAACGAGTTTATCTTAGCCTTGACCGCGGTACTATGACTTCTAATAAACCTTTTATAGTGATTGCCCTGATACTGAGTCTTTGATTGGAAATTGAAGTTGGGGATATACGCTTTGGCATGGTTACATCCGAGTGCAAGTGTATTCCCTGACATATTAAAGATGTTACTATGATCCAGTGACTTATACTCATAAAACGTGCGAAGCCCGAGCACAATGGACAATGCTGAAGAAATAGATGAGAATTAACACCACATTGTATGAGTGTTCATATCTTCCATATTCTTTCTTACATAAGAATAACAATGTGGTAACCTAACGTTAGTGAGGTTCTCACATACCAACATGCGAACGCAGATATTAGGTCACATGTCAGCATGTTAACAGCTTACTCCAGTTATCTTCGAAATATTGATTGATTTGTACAGTACGGAATCTCCTCTATGTTTTGAGTACCCCTTTAAGTGTTCCGGAACGGATTAATGTGGATATGCCACATTCTATTGGACATAAGGCAGCCCGCCCGGGTGGCGTTGAGTCTTGTACCTGCTTGTGTCATCAGCAGTTGCTGCCTCAAGCATTTGGTTGCCCGGAACAGTTGGATCCACATTCGCGAATCCACCTGCGTCATTGGGTGGACTCGGACAATTTTAGGCAAGGCGTGCTTGTTACAAGTCGTCATGGGAAAGGACGCAGAGGGCATGTACTGTACAGTCTGGGCTGTATTCATCTTGCACGAGACTAGGTCTCCACTCCACCCCCAGAAAGTTACCTAGGTAGGCTAAGTGTGCCTGCCCCCCAAACACAGACGTGCGCTGATTGATTAGAGGAGCTCAACCCGTTATCTTCTAGTCTCTCGTAACATCATCGGTCATTCCTCCTTCTCCTACCTATTTACAACACCCAACTCATCAATCATCAACTTTCATCTGCATTTCCCTCCATCTCAACTTGTTCGGGTATCTCTCGTCCACCCTTTCGTTTTGTTAAGAATCTTATTATTTTAATTAGTCGATACCGATCGGAGTTGCCCATGATGAAGGGAGCTCTGCTTACCGCAGCTGTGCTGCTAGGCTCCGCCCAGGCCGGCGGCATCCACAAGATGAAGCTCAAGAAGATTCCCCTGGCTGAGCAACTGGTTCGTATCTCTCTTAGCTAGCTGACGCGACATGGTATTGATGGTTTATAATAGGAGAGCATCCCGATTGAGCAGCAAATGCGCGGTCTTGGACAGAAGTACATGGGCGCTCGACCTGAGACTCAGAGCCAGGCCGTATTCCAAGATACATCCATCCATACGGATAAGGATCATCCTGTTCCCATCTCCAACTTCATGAATGCTCAATGTATGTGTATCTATCTTCGCGCGGGGAGCTTATTGAGCTTAGTCGCTAATTAGTACTGGCTAGACTTTTCTGAAATCAGCATCGGCACTCCCGCCCAAGACTTCAAAGTCATTCTTGACACCGGCAGCTCCAACCTCTGGGTCCCCTCTTCATCCTGCGGTAGTATCGCTTGCTACCTCCACTCTAAGTACGACTCGTCCGCTTCTTCGACGTACAAGCAGAACGGCACTGAGTTCGAAATTCGCTACGGATCTGGTAGCTTGAGCGGTTTCGTATCTCAAGATACCTTGACTATTGGTGATCTTACAGTCAAGAACCAAGATTTTGCTGAGGCTACGAGTGAACCTGGTTTGGCTTTTGCCTTTGGTCGATTTGATGGCATTCTCGGATTAGGTTTTGACCGCCTCTCCGTGAACGGCATCGTTCCTCCATTCTACCAGTTGGTTAACCAGAAGTTGATTGATGATGCCGTCTTTGCCTTCTACCTCAGCGGCGAGAATGGAGACGACGCCTCGGAGGTTGTTTTCGGTGGCGTCGACAATGACCACTACACCGGCAAGATCACCGAGATCCCGTTACGCCGCAAGGCTTACTGGGAGGTCGACTTCGACTCCATTTCTTTCGGTGACGCGACTGCTGAGCTTGACAACACCGGTGTTATACTTGACACCGGCACTTCCCTTATTGCCCTTCCTTCCGACCTTGCTGAGCTACTCAACAAGGAGATTGGTGCTAAGAAGAGCTTCAACGGCCAGTACACCGTCGACTGCTCTGTCCGTGACTCGCTTCCTGATATCAGCTTCAAGCTGAGCGGCTACGACTTCGCTATCGGACCCTATGACTACATTCTCGAGGTTCAGGGCAGCTGTATCTCTACTTTCATGGGCATGGATTTCCCTGCTCCTGTTGGCCCTCTTGCCATTCTCGGTGATGCATTCCTCCGAAGATGGTACTCTATCTATGACCTTGGAAAGGGCACCGTTGGACTAGCTAAGGCCAAATAGATACAGTCTAACAGGGATTGAAAGGGGATGTATGAATGACCTCGCGGGGCTAATGAGACGTAACATGGAAATTCGACTGGCTAAACCATAATTGGAGGGCGAGAACGGTTTTGAGTGCATTTCGAACTGGTTCCTGACCTGGGACCTTTTTTTCTTTGGGTATTGCCGTTGAAACTTGGTCATTGAGCATGATGAGACGTCGTCTCCGTTGTAAATTACATACCTACAGCACGTATTCGTTTAGCATGCCACTATTTTCATACTGTTTTTACCAACTCTAGCAGTGTCTTATTTGTCTAATGATTTGTTCGTCCAGTAAGCTTTTTGCCGATTTAATTAGCCTTTAGTATACGGGCAAGTAGTATTTGGGAACACGTTCATTTTCATACACAACGTACCCGTATAGGGTACCTACATTCGGCGGTGTACGTTATGTACGCACGTGCTTCCAGCCAGATCTATCTTCAAATAGCAGCAGTGCTACTATCAGACACGAAAATATTCATATCTCTATGTTGTAAATAGATGATGAAAGAAACCGTCCTCCTTAACGTGTAACATCTCGTTGTCAAAAAGCAGAAGCATGTTTACCAAGAAGGATTCTGTAGAAACTGCTTACCCGAGGGATTCGTAGTTGGAGTTAATGATACGCATGTAGTAAGGTCGTATGCATCTTTTCCGGTCCGCGCAAGACTTACTTACATTTACATGTTAGAAACGCCCGATCCAGTTTCGGTAGCAATCCTATACCCAGTATCGTCTGGGATAGATACGAGATGTAATATATATTTGCAGAACCGTGTGAGTGTAGTTATAGAGTTTATCATGATAATCCAATGATGATGTTAATTGTGTTTGTTCTCGTCAACATACAACAAGAAAAATACGCTGGTACCTAGGTACCTACACTCAGGTACCTACTTTATCAATCACGTGCGGATGATAATTGGTGGCTCGTGCTAATGGAACTAATCCATGATAGGCCTAGCGTAGTCCCGTAGCGTGGGCCATCATTTGCAGGCAAGTCAGGACGGACAGATTCATTTCATTGTCGCAGCCTCTTCCCTCCCTCTCAAAGTGATAAATGCAGTTTCGAGGAAGAAAATTGCTAAACTAAAATTGCGTGCATTCAATAGCATATCCATTTTAAACCGATTCCTTAATATCGCCGAATGGTTTTTTCGTGGTGGACTTGGTTTTAAAATAAAAAAACCCTTTTGTTCCTTTTTCTGTTCTTATTACATACTTCCATCTATTAGTTCGCCGGATGGTGCGTCCTATCCATTCCTACTGCCCTTGCAAGAATTTTGTGGTCCTATTCTAGGTACCTCCTTACCTACGGAATACCTGCTGTAGTCAAGTGCAGTAGCAGTTTCCAGTACCTGATACCTGACGACCTGGTCTTGCCTGGGTCTTGGTCTTTTTGGGGGTCCAAAAGTCTGGGAGGTCGCGGTCGCACCAGCAAGCAACCACAAAATTCCAAGTCCCTTTTCAATCGCGACCGACAGGCCGTGCAGCGCGACGGAGCCGCCAATTTCTTAGCAGCCCATCGATATCAACCGCCGCATCTTGCATACCACGGACGGCAACAATAAAAAAATAAAATTTACATTACAACTAGGCAAAAATGGCCTCGCCAGCCATAGCACTCCCTAACGGCGTCACTGCGCCTATGCAGTTCAGCAACCACAGCAGCAATAGTAATAACAATAACACCGCCGACGTCGACGTCAACGTCAACGTCAATTCCAATGCTAATAGTCCCGATACTGGGGCTGATTCCGATGTCAATACCGCGCAATCCATCGCTAGTAGCTCCATCAAGCGCAAACGCGAATCCTCAGACGTTAGCGAGAAACCACCAAATGGTCTTGCCATTGATCGCATTACTCCCACAGCAACCGATGGCACTTCTCTTCCAAGCGCGACAAAGGTCGACCAGCCTACAATACGTAATTACTATGAAGTTCTTCAAAGGTACATAATATTTCTCTGCCCTCTGCCCTCTGCAGTTGTAAATATTCTTTCCGAATCATATGCGCATTTCCCCTCCACGATTTCTTCCTCCACGCGTAATACATAAATGTGTTCTAGTGCTCACTACTCGCGATTTATAGGCTTGACCCAACGCCCTCTGTCCTCAAACGCCCCCTTCCCGACCCTGAAGAGTCTTCTGGTGAACCCCAAGCAAAACGAAAGAAGCCTGACGATGGAACACCGTTACTTTCTATTGCCGACAAGGTGGCTCGAGAGCAGTATGATGACCTTATTAATGTCATTACCGACGTCAAAATCTCCATCGCCGACCACCTGGCCGAGCTACGAAATATACAACCTGGACAAGACGCCAAAGTAAACGAGGAAGCAATTGCTAAGATTATCGAGTTCAAGCGGCAGGCCTATAACATTTTCAAGCGGGAGTTGTCATATCCTTATAATCCCCGCGTTTCTGATGTGCTCCACGATCTCAATTTAATCAACGAATTGCAGTCGAATGCCAGTGGAAACACGGTGCTAACGATTATTGGAGAGCCCATGAGGGGGAAGCCGTTGTACTCGAGTCTGCAACAGCCTGTCCTCAAACGCGATGGTGCCGAAACGACTGTTCGATCATTGAGGGAAGATGGCTTACCTAGCGGCGTGAAGATTGCTAAGGCGATACCTTATACCTTCTCTTCCGCCATTGAGAAGGACAAGAAATCTAAGACGTTAGGGGAGCTATTCCCAGCTCCACGCAACCTACCGTCGCTCCAACCTCCTAAGGCGCCGAAGAGCACCACCAAAGGGGTCCAAGTCGGCTGGCATCGCCCTGAATTGACTGAGAAGTCTAAGTACCGAGCCGGGTCATACTTTAGTCAGACTATATCTACTGGACGTTGGCTAGATTACAGCAATGCCGCCCCCCCTTCGCAAATAATGACAAAGCAACGCGAGCGAGCTCTAAGCCTGGCTGGAAACAAGCCATCTTCCTCCGATCTCGAGATGTCCGAGATGGAAGCCCTATTCCGTGGCGCCTTCTCCAGTTTCGCCCCCTCAAAGGATGATTCGGCTGCCATGATCTCGTCGGGTTTAATTAGCCACACCATGTGGTGGCAAAAGGTGGGAAGACGTAGCTTCGATCGTTTAATAGAGACCGAACTACCGGAAGACACCCCCGAGGAAACAGAAGATGTCACTGGCCCCCCCGTCGAGGAGGTAGACGAAGAGCTAATTAAGGAGGCCCTGGAAAATTGGGATGACACTATGGTAGACCCTAGCCTTGAACAGGCCTGTTGTCCAAAGAAATCTGATGAGGAGAAAGATGTCGATGACATCCTTCAAGACGTATCTGACATGATCCAAACATTGGTATCATACCAGAAGAATCGTAATTTAACCCTTCCGACCGCATCCAGTCAGAGTCGATATGCGGCGGATCCGTCTCATAGCGATATGCTCACGAACGGGACACCGGTACAACCCGGCGAAGAAGAGACGGCCACTTACCAGGCCCTCAAAGCACAACTGGCCCTTGTTATTCAAATGCTCCCGCCTTATGCCGTTGCACGCCTAAATTCGGATAAGCTGGATGAATTGAACATATCAACCAAGATTGAAGTTCGCACCGATGAATATCAAGGTCTAATGGAGGAAGACGAGGCAGCTGCTCGTGCAAGAGCTGCGCAGGCTCCCGTAAATCCTCGGCCAGTTACGCATCGCTCTTCAAGTTCTTCGAACAACTTGCAGTATAGTCAGCAGTATCACGCCAACCGTGCGCCGATGCCCAACCCACCGTTCTACGGCACGCAAACACCGATACGACCCCCTCAGCCTGCGATACAAAGGCCACCCCAGTCAATGCCGGCCGCTTATCCCCAGCGGCCCCCATCAAACACGGGCTACCGGCCTCCTAACCACTATCCTAATACGGGTTATCCTCAACAATTCAATAAACCTCCGCCATTCCCACAGCCCGGTCCTTACGGAGGCACGCCGACACAAGCTCGACCCCCATTCCAACCCATGCCCGGCTATCCTAACATGGGTAGCCAAACACCCCAGGCTCGTTTCCCTCCGTACCCACAGGCCGCTCAAACACCCAACTATCATCCTCAACCTTATCAACCACAGCATCAACCTCAGCAGCATGGTACTCCAACGCACCAACCATATAGCCCGTATGCAAATGGCGCAGCTAGCGTCCCTCAAAGGACGGCATCCCCGCATATCGCCCACCAGCCACCGCAACACCAACCTATCCCTCACCACCCAGGGTATAATCCGACTGCAACACCCACAAGGCAGCCATCATATGGTAGTCAGCCAAATATAGGCAATGACCCATCAAGACGCTTCTATCCCCCAGCTGGTTCGCCTGCAATACCAAATAACCAGCTCAACCCGCACGGGCAGCAGAATCCAAATCCCCAAACTCCAGGTACCTCGTCGTTTCATACGTCCCTCAACCCTCACCAGGTCCAGCAAGCCATGGATCAAGCCAAAGCTCGCTTTGATGCGACCAAGAGTGCTCAAAGGACGAACGAGGGTATTAGAAATTCGATGTCCGGTCAAGGGCAGGTTGGTGCACCGGTCGGCTTAGGTGGTATTGGTCTAGGAGGGGATCCAGCAAGGTTGGCAGCAGTTAGAGCAGGCGTGCCTAACTATCCAGCCTCTAGCCAAAGCCCTAAACATATGCCTGTAGTTAATGGCAGCCCCGCGATGGCTCCCGCAGTTCCGACGGCAAATGGTGGCCAGCCAGTTCCTGGTAGAGAAGCCTAGAAACCTTCTATACCACAAGTTTACCATCGTTATGCGACAGATACTATATTACGTCAACCCATCTATGGCGCAGATGGTGTTTACTCGTTTAACCCGCCAAGGGCTGACGTCCCAGCATCGGGACCCGATTTGGAAACCGGACGAGTTAGCGAGAACATGTCCAAATAAAAGTCGTATTGGCGTTGGTTCTTGATCATCAAGGTTGCATATTGAATTAGGAAGCAATCACAGCTCCCAAACATAAAGGGGTGATGTAATGGATTGCGAGGAGTGCAGGTGGCGATACTCTTCCACGGTAGAAAAAGGCATTGAGTTCTTCTGCTTAGAACGAAAGGACCAAGAACGGGGGCTTCCCTTGTTCCCCTTCCCCTGATTTGTTGGCCTCCCCTTAGAACGGTTGTCAACACTGGAGAAACGGAGTTAGCGAAGTGGAAATACGGAGGATTCCCCCTTAGGGCAAATGGACGGGCAGGAAATACGTAGACGGCTTCATTAATATTTTTTGTTGCGTTCCTTCCGCCTCTCGGGATAGAAAAGCTTCATCTTGTCTTGCGTGCGTTTTCCCCCTGCCGCCCGTCTAACAGATAGGCGTGCATTTCGATACAAGGTTTATCGTCGTCGCCACCTTGTTGTGCTATGGTGCGTTGCGTAGCCTTCGTGTATAAAACAATATTGTAGAGATGTCAGGTAGTTGATGAGTGGGGGTTGAGATAATTCAAAGGTTAACTAACGTAGGTAGCTGACTTAATCGATGATGATAATGTGTTTTACTAATCAATCTGTGTTGTGTCGTGATACTCGTAGGTCTGTGTTGTGGTGTTTCCAGTTTGAAGTAGTTCCGTTATTGATACTTGGTCACCTGTGATGGTGTGTTTTCCGTCGTCGTGGAGGTCATCATTTTGTTGTACTGTATTGAACAGTGTAATACTTCTACTAGTTTCTCCCTGGGTCCTAGTGCGCATCTTCTAGGACTTATGGCGGGGGGTGGGGCTCAACTGCGTGTTGTTGTTGTTGTTGTTGACGAGGAAAGTTGAGATGGTGCAGTGAAGTTAAACCTGTATCTGAGAAGAAGCTATCGCCGGTTTCAGTGGCCAGTTGATAAGTAGTCGTAGTCGAAATTGCGGAATTGTTCATGGCGACATGATTTATCTGTAAGGGAGTAAATGCCTACATCAAGTAGGTAGGTAGATAGCCAGATAGGTCGATTAGGGAGGAGTTACGATAATGTTTGGGAGAAGAGAATGAGAGTAAAATTAAGAGAGGGGAATGGGTTAAGAAGAGGAAATACTTAAATGGGGTTGGAGGGTAAACATACGGGGCTAGTCGGGGGAAAGAGGGAGGAGGAGGAGGTAACTCTAGCGATGGACTCGATGGACTCGACTGGCTGAAATATTATTCGGAGCTTAGTTCCATAAAAAGTGACAAGCTTTGTTTGTCCACCTTGAGAGTAATGCAGTGACGAGGAAGTCCCCTCCTAGATATCAACCGAGTCCTATCTTAGTTTATTTCCGCCGGGCGAGGGTTGATTGTTTTAGTAGTTTGTATTGGCCCGCTAACATGTATTCACCGAGTCAACGAAGTTCAAACTCGGAGAATATGGTAACGCTTCTGTGGCCGACTTTATTTGTCTATTCTCTGGTAAACATATAGGAAAGCTGACTCTATTCTTACGTCCGCTAGTGACTATATTGGCCATCTAATTATGAACCAGCCCAAAAGCTAATGCACAACCAACGCTGTATCCGTGCGGACCTCCTATCTACCAACTCATAACAAATATAATCCTAAGGCTATTAAGAAGTCTTATCTTCGGATCTAATGTTAGCTATGCTCATTCCCCTGAGCGTATATATTGACGCTGATCCAAATAGGTTGGTGTACGGAAACTGAAATACATCGTACTCCTTGACGAGTATACGTACGCGGGGTGTATCGAAATCCGCAACATGATAGCTACGTGAATGATATGGTAAGTATATATCCCCCAAGAAATAATTTAACAAGTAGGATATAGAATAACAAGCTAGGTAACGAGAGGCACATACTTCCAAGCGGACGTGATATGCTCCCCGAAGGTAACAAGCTGATGGACCCTGGTTGAAATATCGGTTTCTGCCGGTGTCAAAACCGTGCCCCAAAACATAGCTGCGGGCTTTGCGATATCCGCTACGATCTCCTTGAGGCAGAAATCTGAAGGGGGAGCAAACACAAACGTCATGTCGTCGATCTCGGCTAATCCACTTGCCCCATGTCGACCTACGACGGAGAAACCCTTTCTGAATAGGACCGCCGCGCAGTCGGGGGTATACTTAACGTCCTGCGCGAAAATTT
This sequence comes from Daldinia loculata, assembly GCF_022478755.1. Lineage (NCBI taxonomy): Eukaryota > Fungi > Ascomycota > Sordariomycetes > Xylariales > Hypoxylaceae > Daldinia > Daldinia loculata. The sequence continues at coordinate 78,684 of NW_026054895.1, forward strand.
GTATTCGACGGCCAAATCGCTTGAACAGCGCCTCGGCGGCGGTAACGACAGCCGCATGCCTTAGCATAGAAAGACTCAGCATACACGGGCTCTCGTCATCACTACCCGGGGCGATGAAGTTGCCGAGTCCGATACACACGATCTTGTTGATATATGGCGGGAACGGAAGTCTCATGAAGGTCGAGTAAAAATGCTGCCCTACCGGGTTTTCGTCCCAAGTGGCCTGGCATTGGGTAAACTTCTTCTCCTGTTCGTCAAGGTCCTTGCGTACGTAGGTGTAGGCTGGCATCTTGCTAATGGTCATGGAACTGTATGCCATCCCTTCGGGCCGTGAGACAAGCGGAAAAGCCATAGCTTGGTAGCCGTGGAAATCGACCTTGTATGGGTACCTATTTGAACATGTTAGTCCAGTCGAAGGAGGCATGAATTTGTGAAGCTTCGGACCCTGGTTCTTTATAAGCAATATAATCCCCCGACCCGGCATAGAGCGAGGTGCACACTTTGGCGCCAAGGCCCGTAATCATATTTTCCATGCCGATGAGCTTCTCTTTAGTCCACAGTCTGACTCCCGCTTCGTACTTTTCAATGACCTCGCGTTGGAGCTTGAGTTCCTCATCCGGCCACTTTTTGAATATGGGAAGCTGTGGGACAGCCTTGGCTAATTCGTCGATATTGGACATTGTACCCTCAGAATAGTTGCTGCCATCTCCGCTAACTTGACAGTCATCCCATCCAGGCGCGTATGAGTCCTTGTTGTCGTCTATAGAGCCATCTTTTGACCCCGTAAGGCCGATTGAGCTTAAGGGACGTTGACAGTTGTAGCTATCGCCGTCACCGCCGCCGTCACCGCCGCTGGGTTCACTCTTATCCGGGACTACGACGTTGGGTTTCTATACCGATGGTTTGGATGGTAGTGAACATGACGACACCAATTGACTGCGGTTTAACTTTCTTTTGAAATCCCCTAACTTCTGGCGCATACTGCGAGTCCCCGAGATGAATCTTAGACATTGCTGCTGGGACTGATCGATAGGGGGGGTCTGAGTGCTAGCATCGGCACCTTCTGGGGGTTTACTCGTCATTTTGATGTACAACAATAGAACTCAAAAAAATAGGATTTGATGCGATTCTCAAAAGATATGTAAATGGTGTAATTTAAGAGTCTGTTAGAAGAAATACGCCGACACTCACGAGTTGATTGGAATAGTATGGACTTGGGAAGATAATGTGATGTTAACGTTGAATGTATTGAATGTTAATGGCAAATCTAAGAGCACATGGAAGTAGAGTTAAGAATGCACCTGGATTTTATTTCCTTTTAGAGTGTAACTTTCTTTAAACTTGGTGAGTATCTCAAGCTGTTAGACAGGATCGATGGGCGTAGTAGCTTATTCTAGGATATGTTCATATGAAGGCAGTACTTTGTCGTAGTTCCCTGTAAACGCGTATCGCGATTAGGTGTCGCTATTGAGAAAGCACCAGAACTTAAGTCTAACTGCCCAGGTGCCCGGAACTAAAGGTAACACAGCGTATGCAATAATAAATGAGAAGGACATGCAGCTCAGATTCGGTCAAACGCATACACCTGAAGGTCTTCTTCCTGTTTTGGAAGGTTTATAGTGGGTTATCTCATACGTCACAGCGTTTAGTTTCGGTATGCTTCTAAACCATTAACCATCATTAAAAGCCAGGGGATATTTGATCAACAACTTCTAACACTGAAATAAAGTCGTTGCTGTGTAGGTAGAGATACACACGTTATATTATCATCGGCCGTCGAAACGGAAGATCCTTGCGTTCTTTAAAGTTCCCGCGTTGACGATCACTCTGTAGTTTAATACCGGGAAAAAAGGGAGAAATGATATCTTTTTCTACGACAAGATTCCAGACAAATATGTGGAGAAGATTGCGTGTACGCCGAGACATCATCACTTGTCTTTAAAAGCCTGAAATACATTACCTACCTACCTACCTAGATAACCTACTAATAGATATGACCCTTCTTCCTAAGACTAAATTCATTTATCTCTGGCTGCTAACCTCGACTGATTAATCAGATCCCTCCTTAATATTTGATGGCCGGTAGGCTCACTCAGAAGGTCCTAGGACACCTGGGCCCCCTACTAAGCGGCGACCCCAATAACAACACAGCATCTTCACCCATCCACTGGAAAGTCAACAATAATGAGACTATCCTACACCCCGCAGGCGGGACATACCCTCGCCTGTGCCGGCTCTCGGACGGTGATCTACTATGTCTAACAACGGGATTCCAAGGCCCCGGCCGTCGCGAGCACGTCCTCCAGGTCTCGCGCAGTGTGGATGGCGGACGCACCTTTAGCCCGCATGGAGAAGTCACCCGCGGCACAGGTGATATTGATAACGGCTTCTTAATCGAAGTGCCATCTTCGGCCCCCGGGAATAATGGCCCGGTTGTTCTCGCCGCATTCCGGAACCATGACCGCAAGCCCGGCAGCCGACCCTCGCATTTCCGCATCGTGAGTACTAATTCCAATTAAGATGTATAATCGCCAGAGCAAACTTATACTTTATTACCTTTTTTTTTTAGTCTTACTATTTTACTATCGGAATAAAACACCTTCTAACTCATCGTAGACGGTATGCCGCAGCGAAGACGGCGGGCGTTCGTGGAGATTCGCCTCTCAGGCCGCGGAGCAGAGCGCAGCCAGCAGTCATGGTTTAGGATTATGGGAGCCGTTTATGCGACTTGGCGGCAGGGACGGACAGGAAATACAACTTACGTTTTCGCGCGAGCTGGCGCACAACGACCAGGAGACCTTCCGCGTAGATTCTAGAGACGGAGGGGCGACCTGGAGCGGCCCGCCTCGGTGTCTGCGCTGCCATCCGTCGCATGAGAATCTGCGCGACGGCATGCATGGGATTGCAAGCGTGCGCGATACGGCGGGCGTGGCAGCAAATGGACAGCAGCAGGACGTCAATGCGCTGGTCGTAGTATTCGAGACCACGAGACATGGCACATTCAGCGTTGAATACGCTGTCTCATACGATGAAGGACTCACGTGGGGATCGAGAGGCGTGGTATATCGCCCTAAACACGGTCGCAATGCGGGCGCGCCGCAGATCGAGCGCTATGGAGATCAAGGAATGGCTGTCGTGTTCATGACGGACGAGGAGGCGGATATACCAGCGTGGCCTGGAAAAGCTGCCATCAAAACAGTGTTCGCCGAGGGTTTAGAAGGAGGCATGATACGTTGGAGCCAGCCCGTGCTTATCCACAAGGCGCCTTCTTTCTGGCCATCGATCACTAGTCTTGGCCAAGATGAGCTTCTAGCTGTCTACGAGCATGGAGGAAGACCTCTCGGGAAACGCATACAAAGGGGCTAATGGAGCGGTTAGGGCGTGTGACGGTAAAGACAAATTGTTTGACCAAGATATTTTTTAGATGAAGAACCTCTAATAACTAATCGACTGGCCAATACTGAACAATGCTAAGGATATCATACTAGACGGAAGAGCAGTAGTTGAGTTGGTTACTATTCCCTTGCTAATCAAGGCCCAAGAAGCTCTTCCTCTCTATAGCCCATTATCACTACCCTCGTATCGTGATGCGGATGAGTTTACCTTCGGGTTTGGATGTGTAGTGAAGGAGTTGAAAATAGTATTGCTATGGATAAGGATTTGGCGGGTTGGTATATCTGAATACTGAGTAACGAAAGTTACCCCTTATTCTGTCTTGTGCGTGTAGCGTTATATATTGGTGTCTGCTTGTTTACCACCGTCGTCATTACCAACCTACTATAGCTTCTTTTCATGGATGGGCAATCCTTTCATTCAGATAAGTGATCAAGCTGATGCAAATTTATGCCAGTAACTTACAGGGAACTCATACGTTGGCTTAGAAAGCGCGTTGTATTTTCGTATGTCTGAAGCTTGTATGGAAAGTGCCATAAGCATGGACTGAGTGGTGTTCTTAAGTATCTCCTAGGTATCTCTCCCACCTACCTACGTATAAAGGTACGTAGGACATTCGATATCTAGTCTGAACTTGCTTCGCTTATGCTCTCACGATATACCCTTCTCAGTTCAAATAGGACTTCGATGGTAATGAGGAATATGATGATCCACTCCAGCCGGTGGCCGTACTTTTCGCTGACCATCTCTCTTAAGACACTTACGTTCTCAAACCCGTAGTCAATCTTCTTATTTAGAATCCCAATACGTTGCCGTATATCTAGAATAGTGCTGATCTGGTTGTAATAATCCTCCAGATGCGACTCGGAATCCCAAAACATATCGGGGAGCTGGTCTGTTATGTCGGAGTAGTGATTCAGCTGCGATCTCAAGCTAAGGAGATTGCCGGTCATCTTCAAGACGGCGCTGCGCTTCAGCTTGTGCTCTAGGCCTCCCTCGAGAAAGTCAAGACTGTTCTTGGAATTTTGGAAATAGTCAATAGCCTGGTTTTCGAGCACTGCTAGCTTAGGACTTCTGGCTAGGCCGCTCGAGAAGGCGATTTTGGCGAGCGTCGTATCTAATCTGTGATTCTCTCGCTCTTGTGCTCTCGTGCCCAGGACGACAACTTCACCCCTCATATAACTAGTGTCGCGAGATTCATCCGGCATGAATTCGAGCTCTTCCATCTCGAGACGATTAAGATGGGGCAGCTGGGCGGCTTGAATCAGCTGCTTAGTGGCAAGGGTCATGAGGGCGTCGGTGGGTACGGACCAAGCCACCACGGTTCCGGAGGGGAAGACAAATATGTCCCCATTATTGATGCCCCTCGCATGTACAACACCTGTAGGGTCGAATTCGGTACCGTCGGGATCCAGTTGGAAGGCGTGGAAGCGTAATATTTCCTGTACAGCTTCCATATCGAAAGACTGGGCAACGCATATAGAGGTTATAGTTCGGTGGTAATCCATCTCAGAATCGGTGTTATCCTTCCTCGGAATAGTGGTGCGCTGAGGCGGTTTGGTAGTAAGTCCTAAGCGCAAAGTCTTTGCCGCTGAGACACGAACGGGTTTGCGCTTGGAGGCCGGGGATCGATTTTGCTGTTGTGTTTCCGAACTGTCGGTAGCACCATCTTCTGATGCTGTAGAAACGCCATCCTTCGTAGAATTTGCAAGTAACCGATTTGAAGTAAAGAAGCTACGCTTCCGTGGCAGAGAGGCGAAGGTGGTTTGCTGGAAGCATCGCTGTGGTCTTGGGAGAGGGGCTACCGTATGCAGTCCTCGAAATGTAGAAGCTACTACTTTTTGCAATGAGGGTCGCATGTTGAATTTAATTCGGCCATCGAACGGGGATTGGTGGCCCACGAATATATTTTCAATCGGCTTGAGTGGGATCTATATTTATTTATTGTGGATTTCAATGAGAAAGAATAATAATAGATTTTATTTTTTATCGTACCTTGATAACCTTGATAACCTTGATAACGCAACTTTAAGCTCACGCTAAGGACATCAGCTAGCTGGGGCGGTACTTTGGTACGTACCTCTGTACATAGTATTGTACCCTATGTACTTCGTACCCTTAGGTATTCCGTACAGATGTATCTAATCGATAAGATTTTTCGAAAGATGAACGTCCAGATATTCTGAATTCTATTCTAAATTCTATTCCGAATTACATCTAAACTAATCAAACTCCTCAGTATCTTATTATTATGTTTACAACATTACGGTGACGCGAATAGCAACATGTCGGACTTACTAGACTATCTACTACATGTAGTCTATAAGTTAGGTACGCATTCGGATTCGATAGCAGCACAGAGCCGCCAGACGACTTCTACATCTCCAGCAATTATCTCTCTGTAATTGAGAGAGGGAGGTAGTCTATCACCTTAGGCAAGTTAGAGCTCTTATTACCTACCTAAAATACCGGTATAATGTCTGCCTTGCCTATGGTGTCGTTAGCCAAGTCTGGAGTCAAATCTGGAGTTGGGTCTACCTCTCTTTTGCCATCTCAACCGGTCTGGGGTCAAACGCTTTCGCGATTGACTAGCTCGAGACGGCATCGCTATCCTCGACTACGAATATCTCCCAGTCGCGTAATTGCCCTGCGGATGCGTAGTAAGACTGAAAGGCAAAAGAAGTTATATCGTCCTGCCTTTCTGTTCGCTGCTCAACAGCGGGCCGATCGATTACCCCTATTGCTGTTTCAAGCCTGGATGGCAAATCAAGATATTCGGAATGAGCCCGAACTATTCAAGTCTATACACTCCATCACTTCGTCTGAGTGGGCTGACCGCTTCCATAGCTTGGCCAGCATAGGTTGGTCGAAGGAAGACGTAAATCATTGGATATGGATACTATCGGGGGAGAACGGAGACGCTCGCGTTCAACGTTTGATTTCAACTGAAAATCCTAAACCTATTTTTCTTGTCACGCTTATGTCACGTAGTAACGAGACGTTTCGCCAGGCGACATCTTTACTGTCTCTGATGGAATACATATCGAAACACTACATCAATGTCGGATCTCCATCGTTGGGTAGCAATGTAGCCCTATCCAGGCGTGAAATGAGCCTTACAGTAACCCAATTTTTGCTACTACTTCGCCGTCTTGTTAATCATGTTCAGAGATCATGGCCCAGGTTGATTATCACGGTCTCGCGGTTCACGATGGATTACATTCAAGGACTGCCCCCCAATGACTATCATAATAAGTGTGAAGTCTTCAATTCGGCTTTGCAATTATTCAAGCGACCGGCTGCAACCCAGCCAGTGGCAAATATGGAGTTCAATTGGAGAGCGCAGAGGCTCTTATTAGCCATGTCCGATAATATGGACAGCCCTCTGATCATTGCCAAAGCTAGCTATAGAGCTGTCCGAGAGGTCATGGTTGGGCTAAAAAGGTCAAAAACGGAGAAAGCAGTTGCTGTAAGATACTCGAAATCCTGGCCGCCATATCGACAAGATTTTGATGGATTTGATGCAAAAAGAACGGTAGATGATGACTACTCGAGAAGCGTAAAGGCCGGCGTTCTCATGAAGGAGGCTGGGTATCCTGATGACGAGTACGATCAGGCACTTGGTGTTCTTGGTGGGTTAGGCCCTGATTCCCCTACCGTGCAGACTCGCAGTCTTCCACCAAAAGAGTGGAAAGGTGAAGAACAAGATCGGAACTTATATTCGCGCTGGGCTATGATGATACGGGCAACCCGCAACCGCCAGGAGGCATGGAAAGTTTTCAACTGTCTTGCTGTCGAAACGGGCAAACCTCCTAACACCCAAGTTTACGCCGAGATGTTCATGAAGCTCCAAGCTCGCCTCATCCCCCAAACCTCAACTTCTTTGCCAGGTGATGCCAAAGAAAACTTTCCGATCCACGACGCCAATTATAGTGAATACGAGCTAGCTAGGCTATCACCCCCTACAGTTACCGAGCTATACGATCAAATGATCAGTCAAGGTGTAAAACCGGAGGGTCACTGTCTTAATACTTTATTGAGCAATGCCAGCTCCCTCCAAGAGGGGACTCGCTTTCTTCGTGACAGTGGCATTAACCCTGCTAGTATCAACGCACTGAGTGTTTTTAAAGAGCCGTCTTATGAGGCACTTCGACGAATTCCTCTCTTAGTTTTCAAGAGCTATATACAACTTCTTTGTAGATTGCAGCCTAATCGTCAGGGCCAAGAAAAGCTCCCTCTTGAACAACTTTTCCTCATCCGACATGCTATCAACCTCGTTAAGTTTCGACTAAGACCGGGAACCACCGAAGGCTCTACCTTTCGACCACCTTGGGCTATTATCCTAAGGGCACTAGCGCGATCACACATATGCGTGATAAATGGCACGCAGGCGAGCAATGATGCGGCGGCTCTATCGATATCTATGGATGTTATCCAATCCGTGCAGAAAACAGCAGGACTAGACTCGGATATTTTTCTCTATCTATGTCGTACGATTCAGAAAGCGGCGGTGTCCCGACTGGAATCTCGAGATCCATCGATAATCGAAAACAGTACGATGGAGACTCCTTTAATACACCCTTCTCATGATGTCCTAGAAACATTAAAGTCGCTCTTTTCTCTAGTCACTATGCCGGTATGGATATCAAGAACAGAATCTAAGAGGCTTGAAGTACCTCAATTTATACATGGCATAGGCCCTGCTCATCTTCACGCCTATATGCGCGCTTTGGCTTTCCTCGAGGACACAGCTACGATGAAAGAACTGTTACAGTGGATATTAACACATAGGGCTTGTGTTGACGAAGAAGCTGAGCGGATAGAAAGTCGTGGGCATGCACTGGTAGCGAAGACGCTATGCGCCTTTCAAGCTTTTGCCGGTCCGAGTCTGAGGTATGAAGAGCAGGAGGACTTGATATCCCGAATGGAAAATACCACAAAGACTAGAGGCTTCTGGAGATGGCCGACGCCGGAAGAGGTCGATGCCTATGTACAGTCCGATTTACGTGGCGGCTCCCGGCGACTTCAGCAGAGGATTTTAGCCAAGCTGTGGCATAAATCCTCCCAGGAGGAGAGTGAAAAGGAAATGGGCTAAATATCTACATAATCGAATGTACACTATCAATATTAAAATTACCCCCATCATGATATATCTTAACATACTATATTTCCGTTTAGAATCACGTTGTACAAGGACAATATTCTTATTCATGAGCTGGTCTCTGACTTTTAGTTTATACTCCGTTGTTTGGATATTGTTGTTAAACAATATTACTATGAATAGTAGTATATAGTAACGACTACATCCGCGGTTACGAATTAATCTCAAGACGAAGATATCGCCAAAGAGCTACAATTAGCATTCTCGTGAATACTTACACAAAAGACCATACCAATATCCTAAGAAAGAAACTTTATTGGAAATAAGCATCCTTTAAAACGCAACCATGGGTGAGAGATATATCAGCGATCCGGTTGTTTACAACCACTTTCCTAATGGATTTAGAGGAGCGAACCACGCAACACGCATGCAAATATATGGTAGTCCAGTTCCATACCGTCCTGGTATTGAAACGGTTTTAGGACGACTACTATCAACATATGTGAACATGTGGGGTATACACCCATCACAACTACTTCCTCGTGCTCTGACTGAGGAACTAAGTCTAGTAAGAGTAGGGGACAGGCAGTTTCCACAATCTGGCTGGAGCTCAGACCGAAGAGGGTCCTTCCAAACAGCTTTCGTTCGAGAATCTTCCGACCAAGGAAGCTCGAACCAGGAAGAGTCCAACCAAGCCCGTAATCAGAGCGGCCCAGGACAGAATTTCACGTCCAATCAAGGTACATCAAGCCGGGATTCCGACGAAACCTCCAATGAAGAAGAAGAAGCCGTAATTACTATAACTGATCGCCAGATTACCTTATTCGGCGAAATCCGCGACATGTTCGAACGTAGTGCCGTAGAAAACGAGCCTAGGATAAATCTTGTCTTGAACTGTCCGATTTGTTCGGAACGACTTCGATTTACCCATCCAACCAATCCCGAGCGGTTCGTTAGGATCACCAATGGGACGGAATGGCTTGACGTCCTCCCTTGTGGGCACATGATTGGCCTGGTTTGTATGCTAGAATGGACGATAGAATGCGGTCTTGAAGGACGTAGAATCACGTGCCCTATATGCCGGTTTGATTTGCAATATTCGGATCCCACCTGCAATCACCCGATCAATTCTTATCCGATCGAAGAAGGGGCACCCCTCCCGCCATTGACCGTCCCAGAAGGAGGCTACTTACATACTCGTTGTACGATATGCTCCGGTTCTGAACCGGTTTGGAATAGGGCAGTGTGGAGTTAAGATCTCCCCTACAATTCTGTTCAAAATAGTCCCACTAGCAAGCGGGAGTATCAAAGGACCTATAAACACCTCAAAGGCGTTGTGTGATGCTGGCATTGCATTTCTGGAGGGGTTTACTAACAATAACAGCGGTCCAAAGTCGAAGCTTAAGTAACAGTAGAGAACCGGATTCTAGTCATAGATACGTACCATTAGATCTAGTTATTTAAATGTAGTAGTATCTCAAGTGAGATATTTATTAGTCAATTCCTATCATGACCTTCTTTATGTGATGAATACCAGATATAGTGAACTATCAAGGACTAAGGAGTTGTTTATAATATTATTATCAATGTCTTTTAACTAAGTAGTTGAAAGAATAATAGACCGATATACTTTATATTAATTATCGAAACGTACGGATTCATTATAGCGCTTTATCCTATATAGCCCTTCGCTTGTGGACTTGAAATGTTGTATTGTTCTCATTCGCCATATTTGTTATCTCGAAAGTTTAACTGTCGAAAATGGAATGTTGTGATTTAATTGACACTTTGAGGCTTTCCTAGAGTAGGCAGATCTTGAGTTAGGTACCTAACCCAGCCTAGGTAGTCTTAATGTATTGTCATCCACAGACGCTATACTTAGATGTAACGAAACATATTCTATTACACCTAGGGTTAGCTGACCAAGTTCAAACTTATAGGGGTTTAACAATAGGCCCTTTTTATTGACCACGTATTAAAGGAGGCACTCACATCTCTTACGCCTCGCTTCATCGTCACCGGCTTCCCATCCTCGTATTCTATTCCGGCCTCTCCACCGTCGCCGGAAAGTCCCGACATCTTTCGCTGTAATTCAGCATCTATTTCTGCCATGGTCTTCTTCTTTCCTTGGCTCTTGGCTGTTGTCACGCTTTCTCGGTCTATTGAAGTTGAATGTTGGTTTTGCTCTTGATACTGTGAGTGGGATTGAGAACTGGCGGATCGCTGACTGAGAGTGAGCAATCTGGACGATGGAAAGACCGGGGATCTCCGAGCGATGAGTGGACGCATTTTTAAAATAGTAATATTAATAATAAATTGAAGAGCAGTTGCTCGATTATATGCTGAAATAGCATTATGCTTGTTTTATACATACAGGTATCGAGGTATCGTATGACGACATGTTCTTTCAGTATTCTTATTCACGTCATTAAGTGGATCCAGCCCCTATTCTAAGAACTTAAGCCATACATTTATTCATCTCATATGACTGCATAGATGCATACAACGTGAAACGGTTAGCTACATACCTCCTGACCTGAGAACCCAGGGACATCTGTGGGGTTAAAAGGAGGACTTGTCGAAACAATGAGGCTGGAGGTATAAGATGACTCATAAACCATTCGACGAAGGTAGGACAAAGAAGCTAAGTGGCATTATTGATACCTGTTGGGGTACGGGAACGATTCGATACAGTCATAAATACTACAGTCATAAACGCCTATAGTAATATATAATTAGAGAAAAGGCATACAGAAGGCAGACTAACCCCTCTTCTTCATCTACGGCCACTATCACGAAAGGAACAATGATGGGACACCGGTCATGTGACCATGTCACGTGACTAGGGTTGTGCCCATACACACCGCCTGGGAATTGACCCACACACATGTAAATAGATATTCCCCACTTGGTAGATCTCCCACTTTCCTTACCTAATTGAATACAACCAATCAGACCACTCTATTCGAATTACCTTGTTATTTCCTACCTTTCGTATTACGTAATACACGGCAACACTGTTGCCACTCCAACAAACAACACGATATCAAATCAAAATAATTAAAGATATATAGTACCATATATCAAATACGCCTTTGGGGTTAATCTGGGGTTTTATTACTTTATGGAAGATACTATTCCATCTAATATCTAGTCCATGCTTTTATGTTATGCATATCCCAGTCTAATATTAATAACCCCGATGGTCATGAGCTTCAATAAAGGAGACCGCAGTGGCGACTGGTCGTATCAATGGGCCGAACAGGCCAAATGTGCTCAAGCCGTAAGCAATACTCCTTTGTCACCATTCTAAGCGACATAGAGGAGACAAGCAGATGAAGCGATTATGGAGAGAAACCCGGCGGAGGAGCGCAAGGGTCGACGCCAAAGTAGACTTGGACCTCCCTCCAGTTTAGAGTATCGAGCTCAGACAAGTCCGTTCGGATCTTCTCTCGCGCAATGGACTGACGCGCAGACTCGGCTTGGCAGCGAAAGCTTCCAAAGCGCCACTCCTGACGGGTGTACAAGCTGTTAATAGACAACGTCAGGACGGCCTCGAGTTCATAGTTGAACTTGGACCGGAAGAAGGCGTGGAGGAACGGCTCGTTCACGATGCAGTTAGGGCCTTCGATATGTAGGACGCGACAGTGCGGGCTCGGGTCGCGCGGTGCCGATCTGATGCGGTTCATCTTAAGCTTGGGGACGTAGCCTTCCACGGAGAACTCGCCTGCCTCTGACTTGGCGAGAAGGTTGTCGACGCCGGAGCGGTCGAAGAAGACGAGCTTAGACGCCGAGGTTGTATGGGGAGCTCGCTGTCTGAAGCGGCCAGTAGACTCGCTGGGCGGGTTGATGACTGCGGCGTAGATCTTCCCGCAGTTGCGGATAGCGCCTAGGAGCATCTGATGAGTGCACTTAGGCGGAAGGTTAGTCAACCAGAGCGAAGTGCTTTCGTTCTCGGGCACATTTGCGGATTGATTAGAGGGCAGGAAAATATTGCCTCCGTAGTTCTCCGATATACCGGTGATGGCGAGCTGTTGATCCCACAAGCCCGGAGGTACAAGGTGTCTGGAGCGCCAGGCGGCCCCTTGGCCCATAGGAGTATATCCTCCGCTGGCTCCCCAGCCTCCTCCTCCGCTCGACGGTGTAATGAGGAACTGGGGTGTAGATATTGGGTGGATTGATGGAGATGGGAAGATTGGGTCGAAATACGTAAGTCCCCGGTTGGCTGTATTATCTTCTAGCCAGGAAGAACGGTTGCTATTATGATCTGGACGATGGGTTCCAGTGATGGAAGCGGTCGAATTATTCTCGTCTCTAAGACGGTTCAATGTACGTGGAGGTGTATTCGAGGTATTCCGAAACCATGGAGACGAGGAAGTTCCCACATGTGGCCCGTACGGATGGCTCCCGTATTGGGAAGACGCCTCGTTAGAGGAAGCGTTTTGGTGGTTATCCGGAACGTTGGACCGCATTGTGGATAACGACAAATTGGAAATTAAAAATGCGGACGGAGGAGCGTTTTGCCTAGGTAGTAAGCTCTTAGTTAGTATTCGTATATAAAGAACTATCCTAGAAGATAGAGAAGAGTTGTAGGTAGGATAAGTAGTTGTAGGCGAATTGGTGGGTGTTATGACGGTGCCTGTGTTAGGAACAAGGACTTTGGAATAGTTTAGAGATGAACTCCAATGTTTGATTATTTTGTAGATAGATTTAGTAATGCCGAAACATTATTAATGGATTTGCAGTGAAATTAATTTTAGGTTAGTCTTGGAGATATTAGGTCTTGGTGTTGACGATGATGTATTAGGTATTCATGGAAGATGTGTTGGATCAGGCTATTGGAGAGTAGGAAATATTGAAAGCCTTCCTACCTTCTATTGGCAAAGGTTGTATGGGTTATTGATGTTGTGTATTGTGTAGAGATGGTTTGTGGAGGTTGAAGTTAGAATGTGTTGGGAAATATCTAGAGGGGAGATTAAATAGGTTTTTTTCGGTGGTTGCTGTAGCTGAGAGTTGTGTCTTCCTCAGGACTGAATCGAATTTTATTCGTACCTAAGAAAAAAATACTGTTACTACGACGATTAACGTGAAAAAGCTTGGACATCTGTCTTTTCGTGAAGTAACTAAGGTAACAGTTTCTACGCAGCAGGCAACTACTTTAGAGGCTGGGGGCAACTGAAAGTAAGGAACTGGGCAATAGGCTTATCATAGAGACCAAATAGATGCCTAATTGGCAACCTAATAGACTCTTTACAATTTCTAAGACAGCCTTTCTATTACCACCAATGCAAGATGAATGGACGCAATTGCATCAAAGACAAGCGATTTCACTATCAGAGCCGAGAGCATCTCCTTACAGTGACAACATTCATTTATAGTAAAACAATCTGCGAGTTAAACCTGCATAAGGGGGGAAAGGAAAATAAAGGCGGAAACGACGATATCTATGTTGTCTGAACCATCATATTATGTATCTAGCGAAGCCCCTAAAGTCATACAGCACACACCGAGTAACGGTGAGGGTCTTATCAAGTAGCCCCTATTTAGACTAAGAGTAGAGAGATCCTCTATTAGGTATCGATAAGGTATAGCAGCATTGAAGAAGCACCTGCAAAGAGACTCATTCAACCAAGAGTGAAACCCAGTGCTAGGAATAAATATAATAGGGGTCTAAACTAGTGGATGAACGCTGAGATAAGCTGACTATCTAAGTATTAAGGAAATAATTTGGAATTAACGTACGCAAACAGCTGCGATACTTAATCTCGGTTTCTATTTGACTCGACTAGTAATGTCGAGGAACTAAGGGTAATAGAAGCACGATGTGTAAATCACAAGTATTATGCTAAGGCATCTCTAACTGCATCTATTGAAATATAGCTCAGACAGGCATAAACAGCAAACGAAACGAACAACTTCATACAAGTCATAATATATATGATTAACTAGATTAATCTTATTTAAGAGATTCCAAAATCGAATGGGCCCTATAATAACTAGGCAGTCTTCTAACTGTACTTGACATGAGAAGAGAGAGCTAAAGTTACTCTCACCCATTTCAAGGGGGACAATTTGACCCAACCATTGATTGATATCACATGATAGCTATGGAATCTTGCACATGTAGCCATAAGATCTAGGGAACTTAAGATGCTTTTAACTGCTAGTTACAATTACATTTCTAAGGGAATTTGCTTACGCGTTGATGTTTGTGTATGCTATTATATTGATACTATTTTATTTTTAAATGTATTATATTCCGATGACAATGTCGCGTGCACATCCCAGCCGCTACGATTCTGTTATTGTATTGACACGCGTGATCATCGTAGTTGAGTAATCTACTGCTTACAGGTAACTCTGCAAGAGGGTCCTCTTCATCAACATGGACAAGGATGGAGCTGTCACTAGCTCGGTAGGAGGCTGAACTTCTGGTTTACGGCTGACCGCTAACTCAAATTTGATAAACTCCATCGAAATATTGAAATGTTATATAAAGGTTACCTATTGGGTAGTAACTCGAAGCCTCGAATTTCCATGCAAAACCTGGAACGCACCATCCGAATTTCCAATTCATGTGCCCATCTTCGTACACAAAAGGAACAAAAAACTGTCCCGTATATACACATCGTACTCTTCTTCCCCCTTCTTACAATTTCATGCCCGTCATCTTAGCAACTCTTAAGCTCTGCCTCATGCTCAGGTCAAGCATGATCTCCTCGCTGCCTCCAGGAATGGCATACGCGCGGACGTCGCGGTACAGTCGCTCGACCTTGCCGCCCTGACCACCTCTCGAGTAACTTAGACCACCGAAAATTTGGCTGGCCTCGCGCGCACAGAACTCAAAGGTGAGCGTGCTCTGGGCCTTAAGACCAGCGATGGGTCCACCGAGTCTCAGCATAGCCTCGGTCTCGCCCATCTTCTGGCACTGATAGATGAGGTTCTCTAGCCAATTGTACGAGGCCTCGATCTGCCTCGCCATATGCGCCAGCTTCATGCGGATCACAGGGTGCTCGATCAACTTCTTGCCAAAGGTTCGTCGCTTGTTCGCATATTTAACAGATTCCTCGTAGCAGACACGGGAGAAGCGCAGACATTGGATGATAATGCCCATCCGTTCGTGGTTGAAGTTGGTCATGATGACTGGACTCAAAATTAGTAACCCTGATCAGGAGTTGATGCTGAGACTTGCTTACCCTTGAAGCCTTGGTTCTCCTTGCCAAGGAGGTTCTCAACAGGCACCTTAACATCCTCGAAGGTGATGTATGTAGTACCAGACGACCATACACCCTGGCAGTCCATCCGTCTTGTGCTTACGCCACCGAAGTCACGCTCGATAAGGAGCAGGGAGACACCGTTCATACCCTCTCCACCTGTTCGTACGGCGACGGTGAAGTAATCACACCAGATACCATTCGTAATCCACTTCTTTTCGCCGTTAACAATGTAATGCTTGCCATCTTCGCTCAGCTTAGCTTCGCAAGTCAGGTTAGCAACATCACTTCCAGCATCGGGTTCCGTGATTGCCAAGCAAATTCGCTTCTCTCCTGTCAGAAGTCCAGGTAGAATGCGGTCTTTCAAGGCCTTCTTGCCGAACTTGACGAGTGGTGGACAACCAATACCGAAGCCACCGAGGATGTTCCAGACAAACCCGCCAGATCCGACACGGGACAGTTCATCAGTGACGATCAATTCATGGAACAGATCCCATTGCTCCGGCGCCACCGACTTCACAGTATTTTTTGTGTACTCTTTGGGATAATGTACACCTAGTAGGCCTGCAAGATAACCACGACGACCTGCTTCGAGGAAGATCTCGCGTGGCACCTCTTTCTTTTCGTCCCATTCCGTGACATTCGGCTCGATATCGCGTTCGACCCATTCGCGAATTTCGGCTCGGAGAGCGGCGTGGGATTCGTTGAAATAAGGAGAGTGGAACTACGAAAAAATAATTAGCAAAGATAATTAAGACATACAACCGAGCTAAGGCGAAGACATACACCCTGGTACCAACTGGGATCCGCAAACGGAATCAGAGCGCCGAATGGTTCCAGCGCCTCAGTCTCTTGTTGCGCAGTAGAGGGAACAACGGCTTTCTTAGTCTCCTTCGTCGGCTTAGGGGCGGCGTAGGTCTTGGATGGTTCTGGTGTTGGTTCGGACTTGGGCTTGGTATCTAACGAGCCAATTTGGAGTGATGGCTTGTACTTCTTGAGAATACCCTCATTATGATATTTCCAGAATTGCTTGGACGCGTCCTTTCCGGCAACTCGGGTTAGGATCTTCTTCCCACCTACACGGCAATGGGATTATGGTTAGCTATTTTGATTTAAGCCAATTTGATTTAGACAGATGCTTTCCCTCAACGCCCCCGAGGGTCGCATCGTGAGGATACAAAATGATCTAAAGAGATCAAGTGACGACATACCAGGGTGCTCATCTTGGAATTTGGTCAGGTCGTAGACATCGTCATCGACAACGATCCATAGAGAATCGGCTTTGTTATGCGACGCGACGTCGCTCTTGGAAAATGTCTTGGACATGTTGAAAGGAAAAGCCTAGGTATATAGAGATAAAATATCTATCTATTTGGAATTATAGCAGTAACGTAAAATGGGTAAAAGTACAAGTGAGGAAAAGGGAAAGATATCTTTTAAAGGAAGAAGAACTAAAAAAGCTATGTTTTGCGCGAAGCCATTCTAATAGCTTTAAAGGCTACGCTTTAAAGGCTCGGCGATTACACTTTCTTACCGAGCCTATGCTCTCGTACTGTAACGTCTTACGGCTAAGAGCTTGTAAGCTCAACATGTGATTCTGGAAAGGGACCCTGTAATGTTCGGCCTATTCTGGAACCTATGCCGCAAGCAGCTACTGTTTAGCTCCCTACAGATGCACTAACGCGTCTTCTAAGCCACTCAATGCCTCGCTATTGGCAATGAGAATCTGCGACATTGCTCTCAACATGGGGCCAAACCCCACAATAATAGCCTAGGTAGGCGGAGCGGACCTACGCGCAAGAGTGAAAGAGTCAAATAGAAATTCCGGGGGTTTCGTGGGGAAAGGAACAGTGTACGTCTATGACTTGGGATGTTCTAGTTGTTCCCTCGCCATTACTCGTGTCATGCGTCTTAACTACCTAATGTATCGTTGGCATGTGATTCAAAGTTTCTTCCCTACTTGGAGCTGAGAATGTGGGGGATGTAGCAGAGGGAATGATGAGGTCATGCTTAAGATCTCTGAGTTGTGGCCAATTGGAGAAGTTGGAAATTGAAAGTACCGGGGTTACACACTGCAGGTGCCGAGGTACGCCTAGAGGGTCCACAGTAAGTCGCCCGATCATGCGGGCACCGGACTGCAAGAGCTGTAAGAAACTTGACACTTCTCTTGCCGACTCTATATATGCTGTTACTACAAGACTTTCGGGGCAAGCACATGGCATCCGCCTCTAGTTTCCCCGGAATAATCTATCCGCCCCATCCTACCTGCCTATAATCCTATCTCCGCATAGCCGTAGGTCTATTATACATAGTAAAAGCTCATAAATTTAGCGAGACGATTCTTTCTCAATTTTATGTTTCCGACGTCGATGGTGATGGACCAGGAAAAGTCGACTTAGATTATCGACACATGAAATTAAACCAAAGTCGGTGTTTAAGGGAGCCTTCTACAATGCACAGGATATTCCGAATCTTCCGCAATGACACATTACTTCCTCACAGATAATGCATGTCAAAACTTTGACAGTTGTAAGTTTTAATATTACCTATGCTACAAGTTATTCGTCATATTACTGTTGTAAATTGTAGCGTAGGACCATAGTTGGTGTATAGTCCGAGTTTCGCACGGCTAACCTCTTTGACACGCCTCTCAACACGTCTCTCGCTACAGTCGACATATCATCACTAAATACTGTACGTTGTGTTACCTGTAACTAATGAAGTTACGTCAGATTGTTTCGAGATTGAAAAGACGGTTCAATTATACAGGAACCACCACGATGGATCGCCGCGCCTATTAGCGCTGTCATAATTTCATACTCAAGCCTGAGATGGGTTATTAAGCGCCCGCGTCTCAAGCTGGACGGCACCATAGCCAGTCATTCTCTTTGTTACCGCTGAACAAGGGACAAAACCACAAGCACAGACCACTGTCGATTAGGTCCTTGATTGGTCAACAGCACTTCAATTGGGAAACTTAAAAACTCCCGATTTAGAAGTCTTTCGAAATGGCCTGCGACTGAAAGCTCAAAGGCCAGTTGACCCTCTCTTTGTTGACCCTGTCGTATCAACTTACGCAGTATTAGGCGCTTGTTTGTCAATGGATTCACAGATTCAAATATGGCTGTGTTTCCATTGTTTTCATATATCATTCAATGTTCCTCAAGGACTGAGTCTACTTTCTTGTACACAGGTTTCCTTCGTCACTACTCTAACGCATACGACACTGGTTGTCTTTGATTCACTCTGCATTCATTTAACATCATTAGCAGATAATTATTTAATAATCTTTTAACTGGAAATTTCCACGGTTTACTATTTATCTTTTCTTGCCCGGATCATCCTGGAATCATCTACAGCCTCAGCAAATTTGCATATACATACCCAATAGCTAAACGAGAAAAAGCAAAGGGAAATAATGGCTATCAAATCTCTCATCACCCGATTTGGCAAAGGTGCCGCCACCAAGCAGATGTACATCTACGAGACGTGGCTACGTTGGATCGTCCGCGGAATCCAGTTTGTACTCGCCGTCGTTGTCTGTGGTCTATATGGGCGTCGCGTCGACCATGATCATAGGCACGGGAACGGTCAGTCAGCCGCGTGGGTTTACGCACTATTCGTCGCCGGTTTTTCGTGCATCACCTGTATTTTGTACTCTATCCCCAACCCATTCGGCCGCCTACAGTCGCACCGCCTCTTCGCCTGGGACCTCATCCTCTTCGTCCTGTGGGTTGCCCTCTTCGGCATCTTTGCCGCTATCTTCCTCAAGCGTGAGGAAGACGAGTACGAGGGCACCAGCGTCTCACTCATGAAGTGCGCTGTCTGGATCGATCTCGTCAATTGCGTTTTCTGGCTCTGCACCGGCCTTTACGGCTGCTTCCGCACTTTCGTCGGCAGGAAGGTGAATGGGAAGATCGATGAATATTCGAACAAGGTTGAGGATGGAATCAACGCCAAGGTGGATCAATACGCGGGTTCCGCAAAGAATAACTTCAGTATGAAACTTAATCCCTTGCGCAACGAGACGGTATGAGCTAGGAATACGTGGGAAGAGATTTTTACCTCATACGTTGAATGACGATACGCATAGCCGTATGATAGGATTGGGTTATAGGGATGTTGTTCATGCATAGCATTACGGGCGGTTGCATATAGACTACTAGACAGGCTTCGTCGGTTAGAAGCGATGTCTCAGACTGGTCCCCTTGGGTTCCCTTTTTTGAGAACCATCAAGGGCACCCATTAATAATATTATTATCTTTTACACCACCATATATTTCCTACAATAATAACCATGATCCGTATTGAATTTTAACTATCCACGAGCTAGATGTTGTGTGCTAAGTAGCCCCTCAGGCCACTTCTACAGTAACCAAGGGAAGCCTAAATCGAGCCTCAAATATATCGTAATACTATCTCCTAATATTTATTTTATAATTACGACTTCATTATTTGTATTTCTCTACCGCCGGCTCATTCATTTCATACTCTAATCTTGTTTGTAATGTCTTTGTTCAACTAGTATACTACGTCTAGCCTAGGTACCTAGTTATGACATTTTCCCAATACTTTCTTATCGGTATTATCTTCAATATACCTAGTCCTATTATGATGACTATGCTCTACCGTTAGTACATTGGTTCAGGGGCTATGCTGCCACAGCGATGAACTTCTAGCTAATCAAAATTTCCTGATCCGGCGATTCGACACTGCACTTACAGAGGTCGTAACAAAGTGACGTTTTAGAGAGGTTGTATAGGTACCTCCTAAGTATAGATGTTCTAAGCCACCATACTATATTAAGACACAAAAGAATTCTTAATTTAACAAGGCTAGTTTTTATCAAAAGCATTGTTCAACATTTCCTTTGTTATGTATCTACTTCCTTTGATGAACTATACAAACTATGTCATCAGATGTCGATATAATCTCCCATTCCTCTATTCCTCAAGTCGAACTAGACAGCGCAACTTGATCTGCACAAGTCCTTTACAGTCAACATTTCTTGTTTCAAACACATTCTTTTACAATTTTGACCCAAATTTAAGCAAAATGTCTACCAACAAGGGTACTCGCCTTACACACAAATCTCTCCCGCAACTTATCATTCCATTAGGGAGTCGTCGGGTGGAGCCTGAGGAGATTACAGTGAGCCGCGTCGAGGACTTCCTAGACTACTGTATCAAGAACAAAAAGGCACCTATCACGCGGCTCCCAGATATTGCCTTTATCCCCCCTCCAGGCACTTCAGGCTCGAGTTCAGGTGATACAGGAAACCAGGGGAAGGGAAAGGAGCCCGAAAAGAAGCCCAGCAGTCATGAAGATCAGGAAGATCCGGATACTCTCGCATTTACGGATTGTGAATACGACAGGCTGGAGGCATTGCAAGCAGAGCTTGCCAAGGTCAAGGTGCTACATCAGAAGTTGTATCTCGAGACGACCGTAGGCTCGAATAAGAGGGAAGCAATGGCAAAGTGCAAGAAAGCCAGAACTGAGCGGGAGCATATTAATAACGAGATCTCGGAAATTTATCGAAAGAGGGGGATTCGCCGAGACTTTAGACGAGATGCAAACCACCCTAAGGGAATAAAGAATTGGTGATTGCTCACGTAGGTGAAGTACTAAGGGATATTAATGGGCGACCATAGAAAGGGGGTAGGTATGCGAAACCTCCTTCGTTAACGGTTCTTATGATGTTATGATTGCTATGATTATGGATAAACCAATTAAAGTCGCACAGGATGTGACGTTTCCGCACTACATGAAATAGGGGGAAAGGCTAGGAATAATAAACAAAATAATACCTAATTCTTCAACTTGCTCTCTCATTACCATCGAGGCTATTCCTTGCGATATTCCAAGTACTCTAGGCAATGTATCTTGAGTTTCAACTTTGGTCCTTGAAATTGGCCGTGACAAGAGTAATAGGTTTTCACATGGTCATAAAAACCTTTAAGATTATTGTTTGGAAACTACGTGGACTTAGTAGAATCTCAAGCATATCGATGAACAATCTGACCAAGCGGCAAAGAACATAAGTTGGCGAACAACAAGACTGTTCCTGAACACATGAGAAGTTCACAAACAATCTCTTTGTTTCGGTTGTTTGAGTACATTGAATTGTTCTAGCAGAAACATAAATATGTGGCTTCGCACACACGATCATTCATCGATTTATGAACCACAAAGGATATAACATAGTATCTAAGTTGGCCATTGCAATATAAATCCGTCAACATCTCGACTTGCAGATACAACACAAATCTCACATATCCAATTCTTAAAACATCCATAACTAAATCATTCACGCCAAAACTAAAAATCATTATCGAATACAACTTACAACTTTATACATCATGTCTAGCCAAGGTTCGTCAATACAAGGGTCGTTCAGAGAACGCGTCGAACAAGAGATGATGACTCGAGGGCAGACAACTACGAGCCAGTCTCAAAACCAGGAGATTCCGCTGAAAAGTCCCTTGCGGAAACTCTCCTATGAGTTACTTCCTGAGATTCTCTCAGTGGTACCCAAGGTAGCCCCGCCGGTCTTGACCAGGGGTGATGGAAATGTAGCGCCATTAGATCATCTAGCCAGTCTATCTGACCATCAAAATTCAAGCCAGGTGGGACAAAGCACATTGGGCCCCAAACCGACGCTCTGCAGACGTAACGCGCTTTGCCGACGCGCGACAGCGCCTATGGGATATAAGAAAGGGATTCCTGACGATGACAATTGTCCAAAGGACTACTTTTCTTTCCCGTTCGCGGAGCCCCCTTCGCCGCGTTCACCTGCGGCGGAGGAGCTTCGCAGCGCGTGGCAAAGCTTTCAAAGGCCTATCCGAGCCCACTCGTTACCCTCGCGTCAATTTCACAACCCTGAGAATTTTCTTAGCTAGTAATTGTAGGTGACCGGGGAACATTACAGGAAGCTGGTCTATGCATAAGGAAAATAAGTTGTATTATATGAAGGAAGAGAAAGAGGCGATATGAAGTAGGCGTGTTTATCTTGTTTCGCTGTTTAGTTTCGCTGTTTAGTTATTTCTACATGTTTTTCTTTTCTTTTTGGGTTAGGTAGGAGTTAGCATGTTATGAGAATCCTCTAACATGAAGCATAATGTTTCTACAACCATAGCAAGTCTTAGACCCTCATGTGTGGGGGATCCGTTCATACATAGACCAAAAGCCGCAATATAATAAAGTGAAATATAATAAAGTGAAATATAATAAAGTGAAATATAATAAAGTGAATGACGGCTTCGGCTCGGGCTTGGCCTAGCGTAGTCTAATTAAAGAGTTTGTCGATTGCTTAACCTACTATAGTTTAGGTATGTAAAGTAAAACTGCGTGACCATAGATGATCGGCCAGCGGTAATGGTGATAAACAGAGCCATGGAGTACACGAGTGGCCATAGCTTATCCAGACCTTGTTCTACGGAGATATCGATAGATATCTTGGATTGGCCCATGGGGGAACTTCTAGGAGGGGTTTCAGTACTTGGTAAGTGCGGGAGACTCGACTTCTTTTTTTAGATGGACATTAAGTCTGTGCTCTTTAGAACGCTGGTAGATATTCAATAAGTAGAACCGGGTGATTGTTCCCGTGTTCGGAAAGAAGAGCTTCCTTTTTTTAAGATCTCGTAAAGGTTAAATGAGTGCAGAAGTAAGAATTTTGGCATCGCTTTTGAC
Source organism: Daldinia loculata (assembly GCF_022478755.1). NCBI lineage: Eukaryota > Fungi > Ascomycota > Sordariomycetes > Xylariales > Hypoxylaceae > Daldinia > Daldinia loculata. The sequence goes on from NW_026054895.1 coordinate 102,081, forward strand.
ATTATAACTGTGGTATAGTAACTACCTAAATAGTGAGTTGCTGCGATGAATGCCGTAGATATTACTGCATTAGGATGCAGTTGACCATGTTCATAACTTCTCGGGCGCCACCAACACCAGTTGCGCCAGCTGGTGATCGTTAGAACTTAGTAGTGGGATGGAAATTTGCTTTCTCGTGTGAGATTGGCATTTTCAGGTCAGACTAGATTAGCCAACAAATAACCACCCTGCTATGTAGTCATTTCATATCAAAACGTAGAGACGACATTGGAACTGGAAATGGATTCAACAATAAGTCAGATAAATCGCCCATCATGGAAACTCTACAGTATTTATGGTCGCCGACTAATAAAAACGACAAGGTGGTCGATCTAGTAGGGTTAAGACGCCGTGGCAGACGACGGCTGAGACTACTATTCCCGACGAAATGAATGGCTGATGGAGATCAACAAGGGTACCAGCTCGTAAAGCTGAGAGCTGAAAGAACAGACAAAGAATTTCGTAGATACCTATTGTACCACATGAGCATAAGTGATGTATACGGAATACAAGATTATCGAGTGACAGCATATGAAACCGATATCATATCAAGAGCTGCCTGTCCCCGGAATAGCGGTGCAGAGCTTGTATACGTGGTGGACGGGTGTCACTACGTCACAACTGTCAAACAATAATATGTGTTATCAGATCTGGTAAACATCAGACCTGTCATATGCAAGGCTAAGGTTCCCCCTCGTCATACGAAGCACATGTACGCAGGTATGCGCTGCATTCATGCGAGGAAGCAGGAGGATCTTTGGACGATGTTTCGAGATTTCTGCAGTCATCAAGATTCCAGCACGAGACTAGTAACGCTGAAGGGATAACGGCATCGCCCCGACGTGCTGGTATTGGGTACGCATTTGAGAATCGATTCGCTACCCAACGGCGTTCCTGCGTCGGCGGTTGGCATTGCAGCACTAAAGTGCATGCAGCCCTGTCTCCCGATCAATGTACGTACTAGGCTAGGTTAGCTGACAATGGACATAGTCACGATGGTCAAGAGGACGGTCGTAATTCTAAAATACTCCGAAACCCCAGAAGTACCGGGAACAAGCGCGCTAAACAAGTGCATCTTGGTCTATTCCCACGAATGAAATTCATCTGGGGTGATCGTAGTGCGAGCTTTTTGGTTCTTGGCATGTGTTTGATGGATTGTTAGTATGTAGTCCATCCCGAGAGTCTGGAGCCCCTAAGCGTTGAAGTATATCTCATTTAATATCAAATACTTACGACTGGATTTGAAAACGCAAGGGAGAAATATGTAATAGACTTGTTATTCCTTCGAGGATGGATAGAGGTATGTGGAAACAAAACCCTTGCTACTGCTTATCTTGACTTGATCGCCTTTCTTGGCGGATCGTGGGTTTGTGGTAACCTAAGCTTAGAACAGGGCGAACGAACGAACGGACCTCGCAGACATATGGTAGGCCTAGCATAGGTACCTTGGTCGAGGATTATTTATCGCCTGGTCGCCTGGACCCTACGTAATGTACTCACGGGAAACTCGTTGGTGGATCGTTGAAGCCGATTTCCACGTGTCGAATCTAGCGACACAGGGTTCGACAATTCGATACGGCATGCCAATCTAACAGCTTCAACCTAACCTAATAAGTTGCAGTAATTCGCAGTAACTTGCAGCGGTAGCGTCGACGCAAAGCTCATCCCCGCAAAGCAGCCAATCCATGTTGGTATCTTTCATGTATACATTGTATTCGTATAATGTATTTGTACAATACGTAGGTAGACATCTGGTACTGAGATGTACATATGTAGAAAGCCATTCGCAGGTGGGTGAAATCTTGGCTATGTTTACTGCATGATGATATCTCTTGGTGAGCGTTTCATCAACTACTTTGGGTTTCTTAGAAAATGGGTGGTTGAAGCTGACGGGGCGACATGGTTGGTTTGCCGTCGAGTCTCCCCTTTCTGTCCTAGTAATGTCTTCATGACGTTTTTAAGCGCCCATGTTAATAATACTCATGCGTCGAAACAAAACAAGACAGCTGCGGGCTGCCTTGTTTTCGAGATGTCAAATTAGAAAATGCGACACTGCCGCCCGCTTAAGAGGATGGAATGTTTTTTTCTTCTTTTTCTTCTTCGACGCTTCATGCACAACATATCCATAAAGTAAGTAATTTTAGGCAGATGGGAGATGTCTAATCTGATTCGTACGAGACGGGAATTTTGTTTCGAGCAGAGACCGAGAGTCATCCTTTGAGCATTTGTATATTGTTGGTGAGCGCTTCATAAATTGCATTATCTCGATAACTTGCAGCTCTGAGTTACGTGGAGTCGGAAAGTTTGCGCCGGCAACCTTCTCTCATTAGTTTGGTGGAACCCTTTGAACCCTCTGAGTTCTTTACCCCTGGCTCCCCCTGTTAGACAAAGCCTTTATTGGTTGGCAAATGGATGATGTTCCTGGATAAGTGGAGAGCCATAAAGGGAATATGTACAACGACATACTTGTTAAAGTTTAGATAACTAATGCTAAGATATGCGCTAGCACTAATATAGTAATATATCCAGATGCATGGATGTATGTATTTAATCCTATGGAGAAACGGGATCCTTATAAAACTTAACAATGGGACTCCTTCACTCTAAGTCTTCTTTACTTCGTTTTGAAAGGGCATAATGATACGAGTTATGGTTAATAAATCTTATACATAAGGATTAGTCGCTTTATTGTCGACCATATCATGCCATAGTAAAGTTCCCTCGGAGAGGCCGATGTGCGAAGAAGCATGTTTCTTTACTTACACTAAACCCTGCTTATGTTTCATATCAACTCTGTGCCGTAATGCTTGTTGATCATCACAAAGTGTTTCATAGAATAGTGTATCTTATATATACTATTGATAACTGCACAAGTTATAGCTTCTTAGCCAAACAACTAAGGATTCAATTCATCTCCACCGTGTGTACTACATATAACATCTCCTCTCAAGTAATTCCTACAATTTATTGCCCGTGATGAAGATTAGGGTAGCTTTTTGGCTTGATTTGTTTTCCATGCCCTTAAAAAGTATCGGGATGATGATATGACTTCTCGGACTTTTCGCAAACAAAATCCCATAGGTTCATTATCATCGTTATTATATAAATTTATGAACAGGGTTGGAGGTGATGTTAGTGTTATGTCAATTAGCGCCTACGCGGAGTACATACTTCATACAGTTTAAGTGATAACGTTAAAATGTACACTAATGCAACCGTTCCGGACGGAGTCGACCCATAATCACCTCCCCCACCTTCAAGGTTGTTATTTTCCGCCTACGATGGATATGTATGTAGGTACTTGACCTACCTAATAAATACATAACTCTATAATAGAAGAGAGATTTTAAAAATAAACATATTACAGTGACTTGTGCGACCGCTAGACCGCTAGACAGAAAACAGCCCATCCCTGACAGTGACCGGCATTAACATGCACAAATACGGTACAGTACACACCATCTCGACGTTATCTGAGTCTCTCATTGGTCTAAGAGGGAAGAGGAAAAAGAAAGAAGAACTAAAAGAAAAAGAAGGGTCGAGGCTACAACTATGTACTTTGACCTTAGCTTTAACTAACATCTACTTTTTATCTTGATTCGACAATTGAATTTTCTCTTCGACGTCTGTCGTTTGAGCATTTATATACACTACCACTATCTATCAATTCACTTCATCAAATAATACTACCTCTTACGGTATCTTGATGTTCCTTCCCCCTTTACAGCTATTATATAGGTACTGTTCGTGTTACCTAGACCCAGGTCACTTCCGGATTAATCGATAGCGTCAAGCCTTTCCTTCTGTTTTTGTACATGCAGCCGACTATCTAACCGAATTATCACTTTTTTATTATTTTATCAACGTGGCTGTGGTACCTACGGGCGTACCTGCTACATCTACATTCAACCCACTTACATACACTCTCGAGTTTCCCCCCCCCAAAGTCCCCCCAAGTGCTTCTACCCATCCACCATCCCGCAGTTATCCAAGCAAGACAAGAACTTCCCACCCCTTTATTATTGTACACCACACAACCGTACACCCCGACCCCGACCATCTTGCGCCCTGTCGCAGCCCAGTCTTTGAGCGCCGACCCCTCTCTCGCCTTCTTCGTCTTGGTCAATTTCCAACCAATTCCGTACAACGTCTAGCATGACTTCTTGAGGACCCTATGTCTTGAGACTTATCCGTGTGTACGACTTAATTCTCCCAATTCTGCGGCTAGTTTTGTCGCAGCGCAACCCAGCGCAGCCCTCTCATCGCCCGTTCAGACCGGCCCTACGTTGTCAGACCTTTAGTAGCAGACCGACCGAAAATTGACGATATAATTCGGGACGAGAAACTTATCACGATACCCGCTCCCCGTAATTGGTGATAGACCACAAGGCTCCCGATTGTCTTATTTAATCGCAGTCAACACTCTTGGCTCTGGGTGTATATCCGTACGCACTTGTTCACCTTGTTGGCCGATCGATCGATAAGCAGTTAGAAGAAAGAACCCTCCCTTGCGGAAATCTAAATCAACTACCCGAACATTTGACGAATCGAAACATTTCCGGTTTAACCACATTGAATCTGGCCCTCGCTGGATCGTTGTGCCTCCCTCGAACCCGATTCATCCCACGCCTTGGCGGAATAATTCACGCCCAAGTATATCGATTGTAGATCGAGCAATTCAACATAAAGCTAACATCACGCGATCGATGAGACGAATTCTCGACTGTTTCTACTACTGCCTCTTGTAGAGTATACTTATCGAAGTCCGATAGATTGTAAATATAACGACAGCACAGGTTCGATACAGGTGTGTCTCGGTGCTGAGTTGGATGTTTTGGTATTTTGGAATGATCGCAATTCGTCGTTGTGCTTAGCTTGCTACTATAGTGTTGTCAGCGAGCGGCATTAACGCCATTGAACGATCGAAACTAAGTTATTACTCTCGAACATGTCGGTCATGTTACAAACACCTTCTAGGGCGTCGACGGCCTCGTCTTCCTCCTTCCAACCCATATCGCGTCAAAACACCATGTCTTCCTACGAGGGCTCGCGCTCGGCGCGACAGTCTAAGCGAATGTCTATGTCAGCTCTGTACCTATCTATGTCGGCAAACGAGTCGGATCTAGAAATTGAAGATGATCTTGCAAAAGGTAAGAGGGTCACGAGCGTTGATTTTGGTGAGATGGCACGATGCTAATATTGGAGGTGGATTACAGCACAGAAAATACTGCGCGAGTTGAAATCTAAAATCTCTTCGCAGTCGAAGAAGAACTTTGTCCTTGAAAAGGATGTTCGGTATCTCGACTCTCGAATCGCTTTACTTATTCAAAACCGAATGGCGTTGGAAGAGGTTTGTCGAATTTCCTGTCCTGTAAATACCATCGCGACTGAACGAGTATCTAGCAAAACGAAGTGGCCAGCCATCTGGAAGACGCGACCGACTTACAGGAGGGTGCATTTCCTAACGACGACAAAACGCAGAAATATGGTAATCTTCTGTTCTTGTTACAATCTGAGCCTAGGCATATTGCACACCTATGCAGATTGGTCTCTATGTCCGAGATCGACTCGCTGCTGCAGACAGTTATGTTTACTATATATGGAAACCAGTATGAAAGTCGAGAAGAACATCTCCTCTTGACTATGTTTCAAGTAAGTTAATAAATATCTCCATCATATGACGGCGTGGTTCTGATTAACTGTATCCAGTCTGTCCTTACCTATCAATTCGATACGACTCCCGAATATTCATCTCTTCTCCGAGCCAATACGCCGGTTTCTCGTATGATGACTACCTACACTAGGCGTGGGCCGGGGCAGAGCTTCTTGCGATCGGTATTGGCACAGAGAATAAACAGCCTAATCGAGTTGACAGATCTAGATCTTGAGATCAATCCTTTGAAAGTCTACGAACGCATGTGTGAACAGATCGAGGAGGATACCGGTAGCCTTCCGCCATCGCTTCCTAGGGGTATCACTGGCGAACAAGCAGCCGAAAATCCTCAAGTGCAGAAAATCATAGAGCCGCGTTTGACAATGTTGACGGAAATCGCCAACGGTTTCCTACAGACAATCATTGATGGGCTTGACGAGGCTCCCTATGGGATCCGATGGATATGTAAGCAGATTCGAAGTTTGACCAAACGAAAGTATCCCGATGCGAACGATCAGGTTATCTGCACGTTGATCGGTGGTTTTTTCTTCCTGCGTTTCATCAATCCTGCCATCGTCACACCGAAATCATATATGCTTATCGATGGGATGCCGTCTGATCGACCACGCCGAACTCTCACATTGGTCGCTAAGATGCTACAGAACCTGGCTAATAAGCCCTCGTATGCAAAAGAACCATACATGGCCAATTTACAGCCGTTCATCCAACAGAACAAGGACCGCGTCAACAAGTTCATGTTGGATCTCTGTGAAGTCCAAGATTTTTATGAGAGTCTCGAGATGGATAATTACGTAGCGCTGTCGAAGAAGGACCTTGAGCTCTCTATTACTCTAAACGAGATATACGCCATGCATTCCTTGATCGAAAAGCACTGTGGGGAGCTGTGCAAGGACGAAAACTCACACTTGGCTCAAATTATATCGGAATTAGGCCACGCACCTGCACAGGTACCTCGAAAGGAGAACAGGGCCATCAATCTTCCCCTGTTTAGCCGATGGGAGACGGCCATAGATGATCTAACCGCCGCCCTGGACATCACGCAGGAGGAAGTCTACTTTATGGAAGCCAAGTCCATCTTCGTACAAGTTATGCGTTCTATCCCCGCTACCAGCTCAGTTGCTCGACGACCCCTGCGTCTAGAGAGAATTGCGGATGCGGCAGCTACGTCAAGAAACGATGCGGTGATGGTTCGGAAAGGTATCCGTGCCATGGAACTACTTAGTCAGCTTCAGGAGATGAAGGTTATTGATAAGTCCGACCAATTTGGCTTATTGAGGGATGAGGTCGAACAAGAGTTACAGCATCTAGGCTCTTTGAAAGACGGTGTAATTGCTGAGACAGCTAAGCTCGAAGAAGTATACAAGACCATCAGAGATCACAACGCGTACCTCGTTGGCCAGCTCGAGACATACAAGAGCTATCTTCACAACGTACGAAGTCAATCCGAAGGCACGAGACGAAAGCAGCAGAAGCAGCAAGTTCTTGGACCATATAAATTTACTCACCAACAGCTAGAAAAGGAAGGTGTCATCCAGAAGAGCAATGTTCCCGACAATAGGAGAGCTAACATCTACTTCAATTTCACAAGTCCTTTACCGGGGACCTTTGTCATTTCGCTACATTATAAAGGTTAGTTATAACAAACATCGCTCATTTTCCCCCAGCTAATCAGCATATAGGGCGCAACCGTGGTCTATTAGAACTTGACCTGAAGCTTGACGACCTGTTAGAAATGCAGAAGGACAACCAAGACGACTTGGATCTGGAATACGTGCAATTCAACGTCACGAAGGTATTGGCCTTGCTAAATAAGCGCTTTGCCAGGAAGAAAGGCTGGTGATCAGTTTACACCACGTCTCAGTGAATTCGCCTCTGGACCCATATGGTTTATTCACATTATCAACTTGCAGCACGTTTGTTTACAGGACCTGGCGCGGCGTTTATGGCTCATTACGACTTGATACCATTTTCTTTGCTATATCATAGTATTGCACCCATCCCAGACGAGATTTGCGACTTATTATTGTAGCCACAGCTCCCTGGGCGCCAGTTGCGATAACTTAATACTCGTCGGCCATTTCAAATGACTGAGCAAGGTCTATCTTGCTAATAGAGTTAGCTACGCCACTATTAGGCAACGACTTGGGCCGCAGTCTTGACTGCAAGGCCATATGCCGCATATGTCAACCCTGTTAGGGACATGTCGTTCCCAGCATTTCCATTATATGTTACCGTCTGAGAACGGTCTATCCAACGCGAAATGGTTTCCTAGTTCATGGAGTTTCCACAATAATAATTGTCAATCTCCCTTTAGGGAGTTGGAGGGGATGGGCGCAAGGTCGTGTGGTTCTAATGTCGTCGTATCGTTGAAGGCAAGTTGGGGGGGAGGTGTGGTAGGCGTCGTTAACTAGGTTGTTGAATGTTGTTGTTGTCGTCGAACAGAGGGTGTAAAGCAAGCGAGGGATTATCCCTCGAATCCGTATTGCTTGGCTGTTATTTCCTCGGCTGGTCCGGCGGCTGTTGCCAATGCTATTTCTAAAGCGTCTATTTCCTCGAGCTTTCTAGCAGGGATTGTAGATCAATGTAGCATGTAGTTTTGGGGGCTTGGTATACATATATGAATGGAAGAGCCTGGAAGGTCAAATTTGACTGGTATGAAAGGCGCATGTGGAAATACAAGTTGGGGGTAACACTTCTAACGTATGACAGGCGACTCGCAGAGTGTCAACATACAGGGCCTACATTGTTAGAACTTATGATACCTCGAGTACTATATACGTTGTATCAATATCATTCATTCCTCCAATCTCTTTAATCTAGTATCATACTAGGCTCACTGCACGGGAACTATCAATCTGTCGATATCAGGTCCCCATCCGTCGTTTATGCCTTCGATGACTATCTCATTTGTACTGCCAGACTTTAGGTCGACGTGTAGTGTGCTACTGGACACACTGCTGCCTGTTGGTAGGAATGCTAGTTTCTGCGCAGCGGCGCCGTTCACTCGCACGTTTGCGTATCGCGCCGAGCTGTCTCCGTTCACGTAACGTATGCGCACGGTTGTGCGCGCATTCGCGTCGCTTCGTATTCCCCGGAACGTCACGGTTCCCTTGTCCGGGCCTCCCACATAGCCCGCCGCCGTCTGTCCAGAACAGCTGCTGCAGCTTACGTTGCGCGTCTTGCCACCGTATACAGCGGCTTCGCCTTCATATGCCGTCTCCGACGGCTTGGCTTTCGACGCGGAAGACGATGTCGAGGATAGGTCTGGAACCCAGGACTCGGCGTTGGCCATGGTCACGGTGGTCCCGCTGATGGTTAGGGGCAGCCATACGTATGTCGATGCCATCAGGTTTTTGCTCACCCACCGGTCGCCGAGGTAGATGGCGGCGTTGCTGCCGACTGGTAACACGTAGTTGGTCTGCGAGGTGTATGTTTTGCTGCCGGAGTCGGCGAACGTCTTCCACGCGCTCCACCCCGAGCTTAGAGATGTCGATGTGCTGTACACATTATCGTTGGGGTCCCAGCCGGTGAGCTTCGAGCCGAACATGTAGTAACGTCCATTCAGCTTAAGCAGAGCCGGGGCTTCGATGCTGTCAGACCATAGGTACGTGCTACTCGCCACGCTAAGGTAGTCGTCGGATAACTTCAAGATGCGCAGGCCGTTCTGGCGGTCTTCGGTTAGCAAGTAACCCGCGCCGTCGTCGTCGACGAATAGACCCATGTCACGGCTCTGGTGGTTCAGTGGCTGATACGAGTTGACGTACGTGTACTTGCCGCACACAGAGTCACCAGTCGCCACGCCAACCTTGGCTTCCCCGTAGTTGGATGAATCGATGTGCATGTACAACACGTACTTGCCCGTCTTGGCGTTATAGACTACCTTAGGCCGCTCTACGACCCTGTTCGGGCCTAAGTCGCCGCTGGAGGTACGCGAGAGGAGCGCGCCGACATAGGTCCATTGCACCAAGTCTGGGGAAGAGTAGCAGTTGACGTTCTGGAAGGCACTTCCCTCCGTCTTGTCTTCGCCGATTAGGTAGTATGTAGAGTCGACCTTGATGACACCGGCGCCATGGGCTTGCAAGTGCTCATTGTTTGACTATACGAGGATATATTAGCGGCTGAGTGCCTATACAGCAGGCTGTGCTTGGTGTGGAGCTGTTGTGGAGTTGAAGATGGTATTGAAAAGGGGCTAACAAGGGAGAAATAGGGGGGAATAGGGGATATGCTACTACGACTGATATTTTAGGATTGAAAGGGTCGTACCGTAGTCCAAGTAGCGCCGGGCACTACTTGCAAACTCGCCTCGGCGAGCGACGACAGCGTCGCAAGGAGTAAAGCTCGGAGGTAATGCATCTCGAGGTAAGATAGGCGGCTAGGTTATAACGTCAGATGCAAGCAGCCGAAGTGTGCATGCGGGATCGACATGCAATTCGAACGAGCGTGCGACATGTCTACGCACCAGCGAGCTGTCCTGTTCATATAATGGGCGAGAACCAGGGGTAAAGCTCTCACCCGCTGTGGAGAAGCAATATGGATATCCGGATTTCTGGGGTAAGATCTCCCGCGGCATAGATTGAAATACGAGTCGAGGCCCACGACGGAGACAAGCGCACCAAAGACAGCTTGTGCCCGCCTCCCACGCATGCATTTTAATATTTTAATATTTTATTTGGGGTCGGATCCATAACATGCTACTCTTCATGTTTATTGACGCGTAAATATTTATACGCTAGTAACCCAGTTTTGATGTCTCGCCCCTATATACTCGCCCCTAGGTATATACTCGCTGCCGTGTCGGCTATAGGAGCGGTTAAAGTTAGTTTTCGGCCATGCAGGTTTTCTGCAGTCCGGCCGGGTCCCCGTTGACCTGCTGTAGGATCGGATGAGACCCTATATGTCAGTTGACAGACGAACCCAATGCCAAGACGTGCCAACTACATAATAAGTCGCATTCTTCATGCAGGCAGGTCGTATTGAGTCGAATGACAAAATTGTTTAAGTACTATCTCAATTAATCCAGTCGAGTATGCAGCAAGCTTTAAACCCGCTCCAGGTCTGTTTGGTATTTCTTCATGCGTATTACAAGAATTTTTAAATTTATACCAAATTTATTCCGTGCCATTTGTATAGTATTCATACCAACCTATCGCAAACAGCATAAAGAGCCTACCTAGTGAGTATTTACCTTAGGTACCAAAGGCAACACGAATATGACGGAAAATTCAATTCCACCATTTGGAGTAACTTCATTAAGAATTCCTTAATTATTTAGACTTAAGGTTAGAATCTAGTTTTATGGTTCTAGTACTTCAGAGAGTCTTCGTCATAGAAACCGTTATCCATGATGGTAACAATGTCGTGAAAAGTCCATATGGATCACTGAACTAAGTAGACGTCAGGTCAGAGTTTTTAAACTCGTCAGCAAACCATCCTGTCTTAGGTACATATCCTACTACCATATTAATTTAAATACCTGTATCGACGATTCGAGCTATAGCATAAGCTGAACAACTAGTATGATGGGTATAAGCATTAATAAGACTATTAGAAAATAATAAGTTGATATAATAATCCTCATAACCCTGAAGTACATTATAAGGAAGTTCCTATTGCCCTTGTGACCGCGGCCATAGCCTTGCTATCATCTTGAGAGGATGGGGGAAGTGTCACGAGGTGGAACTAAACAGTATGGTGACAACTTCGTTGTTCCGCGAGGAACTCTAACCTAGCTACGAGGATATATGTCTATACATACTGAACATGTCCTTTGTTCTAGATGTCTCATCTAGAATCCTGACATGAAGTAGGGAAACTAGCTGAGCTCAATTATCTCCTCGCGCAAGCAATGGTGAGTTGTCCGTTACGTTGATAACCCTTAATAATTAAATTCTGTGTAGAACTTCCACCCAACTTACCAATATATCGTACCTCGTCATACGTTGAGTACCTACCTTACTTTCGCAGACATTGTACAGTCACAGGTAACTTTATCCTACAATAAGTCAAGAAAGAGCCAAGAGAGTTGAATAATGATTCAAAAACAATCAATTAGGCGTAAGTAGGTAGGTAGTAATGAGCGGCTTTAATACCGGACTGGCTAAGATATCGGTATGAATTTAACTACTAAGATGCACTTACTACCTATTCACCTATTTTACAGACAGTGACTTGAACCCTTACAAGATAAAATTCAAATTACTAACATTAACAATTGGATGCATGATACATATGATCTGAATTGTTCGCGTACGACGTATGATGCAGGGCTATGACTTGGTCTCAGCCTTCTTCTACCTACACACTTGTGAGCAACCCTAACCAATGTGACTGAAAATCTTAATCACGAAACACCAGGCCAAAGGAATCAAGATGAAAGTTAAAGAACAATATATATATCCATTTCAAATGCGCCATAGCGTCAAATACAGTAAAACATCGGTCGCTCGACCTCAACCCGCAAGAATATGGATGCGCCCGTGTTCGCTATCAGCTGCACCATATTCACGATCAGCTTGGTCGCAGTTGGGCTACGTTTCCATTGCAGGCGATTGACGAAAGGCGTTGGGTGGGATGATGGGTTTATACTCGTCGCTGTCGCTCTAGAGATTGCATTATTTGCAGTCTCTGTCTATTGTATGTCAAGTTCTCATCTTAGCGGCGGCTCTGCTAACTTTTCATTAGTATGGAATGAAGGATACTATCGTGTTTCGCCAGACCGAATTGATAAGGATATTCTCTGCGTAAGTATCCTTATTTGAAGGTTACTTAAATCGTTATGAGCTATGCTAATACCTTTATACTAGGTCCTCCTTGTTTTCGAATCCCTCTATTTGACCTCCATGTGCTTCACAAAACTCAGCGCCATATATTTATACATGAGAATATTCATCCACAAGTCGTTCCGAGTACTCTGCCTGACCATCGGCTCTATCATAATACTGTTGTATATAGCAGTATATGTACAAGTTTTCACCCTTTCGGAGGTCGCGGCAGACCTCTGGGGAAAACCAATATTCGGTCACGTTGTGGATAATAAGAAGGTTGACATTGGGAATGCAGTTTTCAACGTGGTCACGAATGCCATCGTCCTTCTTCTACCCATACGACCTATCTGGACGCTAAAGATGAGGGTTAGGTCCAAGATAAATTTAACGGTACTCTTCGGTCTGGGACTCTGGTAAGTTAACCGCCCCATAAGTTAGATGTGATAGGGATTAACATTAATCCCAGCGTCACCGTGGTCTCCTGCATACGAATAAGTGCTCTTCTACGCGCAAACAAGTATATAACATCCACGGTCGTTTCCTACGGTAGTCGTGATATGCACCTTCGTGTGCTCGAGCCTGAATTGGCCATCTTCTCACTCTGCCTTCCCGTGCTGCGTCCATTCTGGCTCAAAGTGCGAGAGAGCTACGGTTACGTTACGGAGCATTTTCGCAGCGGCTGTCAGTGTAATAAGCTGGCCCCGAGCAAGGCGGATGACGAGGAACATCTATTATATTGCAGTGGACCAATCGCCAGCACTGTTACCAGCATCAGTGCCAGTACACCGAGACTGCCAGTAGCTGAAATGGGCCTGTGTGATATACTTAGACAAAAGTCCAAGTCTGTATTCTCTGGAAACTCAGTGCGACCACCGAAGCCTGCAGTTATAAAAGTAGAAAGAACTTAGCAGGTTTCCTACTTAGCAGCTGTGGATTCTCGTTGATGCTTGCTATTAGCGACGTTGCTTGTTATGCTTTAGTAGTTAATAATATTTATATTTCGTCTACATTGAATATGGCGCTGTCGATGGTTGGTACCTGGGTATATTCGCTGTCGAGTACTACTCAAGGTATGGAATGGTTGTTTCGGTTAAGAGGGCCTGGTGAAAGGTTATTCCGATATATTGCTGATTTATGCCTCAAGCTTACTACCGTTATAGCCGTCTTCCTTAACTCCGGCTCCTAAGAAACCTACTACTAAGTGTTTAGACGATAGGCCATCCTAGGAACAGGGTGCTAACATAATCGATTCTTAAGGTAGTGACCCCTAGCAAAACTCGAAACGAGATGTGAGAGAAATGCTTAAGTTAACAATAGCCAAGATAAACATGAATGTACGATATCAACCACCCTGGACGAAATTAGGTGTAGCAGTGCTGAGTGGATGATACAATATATCAACTCCCATTCTGGTTTTAACCTAAGATAACACTAACCTAGGTAGCTAACTAGCCTGATCGAAGCTACATAAATAACCCCCACTCTATGTACGTTTTAATTTTATCCTTGTTAGATAACCATGCTATTTGATTCCTGCTATTCGTAACCCAAGTCCCTGGGCCGGGTTTTAGTTCGCAAGTTCGGGGATTTTCTCTTGAATGTCTACTAGCCGCGCTTAGCTCACTCATTAGGACATAATATCGGGACAATAAGAAAGCATGCGTTTTTGGGGCCGCGGCTTGTCAGCAGAACAGGAGGCTAGTGTTGCCTTCATCGTCGGGATTTCCCGAAATCTAACTAGATTGTAGATAAACTCCACGATCCAAGTTCCTGATACGAGACCGAGAATGCTGGATATAGCATTATCACCGTGCCATTTTACGTTAAATTGCGTGAACCTAGTAGACGATATACGACATCTACCTCGGACTAATCCCACAACTGATTGATTGAGTCGAGAGAATTAAAGGCATTTTGATTAGTGATATCTGGATCGATCCGTGCGGTGATTATAAGATACGAGTTTCGATATGACACGAGAGACACATTGAAATATATTAAGTATTTTATAAACCTCGGCCCTTGTCTTATAATATTTGAACCTCACGTGGGAGTTCAATGCACCCCTGATGCAAGGGTTATTCCGAAATGGTCTCACCCTAGAGTAAATCACTACGTAGATAGCATGGAATGAAACCTGATCTGTCTGAAGACCGTGCGTTGCTAGTCAGCGGGTTTATCTGAAAGCGTATCGTCTTCCTGGGTCGCTAATCCAGGAATGGACTTTCTCCTTATTCATCAACGAAACCAGCCAATGAAACGACTATGCCGGCACATTTATGACGCTAAGCTCTTTTTTATTTCAGTATGTTGGACTTCGAGCAACATTCATGCGCTTCGATGGATCCAGACATGCCGAGAGCCCACTATGGATGTCAGGCGAGGAAGTCTGGAGAACTTACCATGTAACGGCCTCGGCGTCGAGGCGGCGTTCGCAGAACAAGCTGAGCGTAGAAAAAAATCAGGTGATGACAGTGGTTCTCGAATCCTGTTAAACGCCTGGCTGAACGGTCCAGTGGGACTACGTTTATTTCCTCGCTACGCCGCAAAGTTCATATCGCTTCTCCATTGATTGCGGCACAATTAGGTACAACAAGGATATTGAATTCTTTCAATAACATACCTTAACACGGAATTTCGCGATTATTATACGATTTATCCTATGGGTACGGTGTCTAAGTGAGAGTTAGGCAACGGCCCGGCGGTTCCAAGGCTATCATACGATCAGAAGACCACACTAGCTACGATGCGCAGGGTTATATCTTCGGCAACTACCAGCAGTAGTTGGCGGAGTAGAGACGCTACATTACCTATAGGTAGTAGGACGATGTCTACCAGTAGCTGGACTACAGCAAGCGTATCGGACAGTGAGGGTTTGTTCTTTACCTCGCTTAACTCTCTTGCGCCCGTCACGATCGTGATGTTACACGTCTTGTTGAGCTCTCATCTTGAGTGGCAACATTGCTGGCCCAAGCTGTCCGAATACCATCTTCTCATACCCGATTTACCGCAGCACTCGCGCTCACGTCATGTTAAACCTTTCTCGTTCGTCTTAGCTGCTGATCTCGTGGCCCAAATAATCCGGGAACATGCTCACGACGGACGGGCACATCTCGTTGGATTATCAACGGGTGGATTTGTGGCAATGGAAATAATAAAACGGCATCCAGATATCGTTCTGAGCGCCTTCTTGTCAGGCGCTACTCCAGTCAACGATGTATGGAAGAGCATAAACTCCCAGCCGAAGATTGTTCATATAGGGCTATCAGTTCTACTATATAGCCCGAGAAGCTGGTTGTTCAAAGCAACAGGATGGGCTCCGGAGTATCAAAATGAAGACCTTGTGAAAGAAATCAAGCGGAATAACACATCACAATTGTTCGGAGCAGGGACTCGTGACACAGGTAATTGGAGGAGAGATGACATGGTAGAAGTTGGAAAGAAGGATAAAAGAATCGCCCTAGTCGCCGGAGGCAAGCAGGATAATGTCGAGGGTATGCGAGAAATGGGACAGTTATTGGAGTCATTGGGCTCGAATGACGGTAGGGAATCACGCGCGTTTGTAGTAAGAGATGCTATTCACGCGTGGAATTTGCAGGATCCTGTACTGTTCGCTAAAGGGATACGAGCATGGGTTGAAAAAGCCCCATTACCACCAGCGTTTGAGCTCCTCGAGCCACAAGTCACCATGATAGAGACAACATGATAGGCGAAAGGACCATTAACATTAACGATATGGAACTTAGCCGAGTCCTTAACATCAACTCAAGTGTGGACTCGGCTGTAGCTTGGTTTTGGTTGATATCACCCGACCAAATTTCAACAGCAAATCAAGACGCAGCTTGGCGCCCCTAGATGGGCGACAGTGTCGAGAAGACGGTCGATACATTACGATACAGGATAGTTGACTTGGGGTAGTTGACCATCGTCAAACACTTGCTCAACTCTCGCGATAGTCGACCTACCCACCCACCTGGGTTAGGTACCTACCTGGAAGGTACCTGTCAGAGTTTCTGACCATCAAACCTAGGTAGTCGGAGCTTTATAACAACTTTCATATCATAGATACCCTATTTATAGAAGCCTAGCATATCATCGACATGACACTCGGATTGAAAATAAACCGATGATACTGAACGTACCGACTGAGTCCTCGAGGAATGGGAAATACCTCCTAATCCCTTCCCTAACGTGATTAGAAAAGAAAGCGATCATAACAAAGCGTTTTAACCTGAGCTGCCTAGTACTTCTTTCATTAACCGTAGCTTATCTGTAACATTGCTTAAACATTATTCGCATCCGAGATGCAGTGGAAGCTTGGGACTCCCCTCTGTATGTTGGCCGCTCCACCTCATTCGCGCAAAGACATATCTCTACGATATCGTGATAAGAATTTCCAGATTTACGTCCAACTTCCACTAGATACTTCGAATCTTTGGATGCCGATGCGCTTTTGTTTACTTCGGTATTATCATCCGGTAAGTCTAGTAGTTTCACACGTACATTTCGCAAGTCATTGGGTTCTATTGTCGCCAGTCTTCGATTTTCAAGATCATCTCAATAGGCTTCCATAGAGCAATTTCTATAAGAATAATACCCAAGCTATACATGTCGTACTATTTATGGGATGTTTACTTCGCCAAACTGTGCGTGGGGATGCCGATAAATGTCAGTCCATGGGTCAAACGGGGGTTTCTGTCATTTCGGGTATGTCGCTTGGCCGGGAAAGGTCATAACCTGTAACGTACGGCGAGCTAAGGCTTGGCTCAATAGGTCCCGTGTCGAAGAATATAATATTATCGCTTCTGAATCCCCTATGCATCTAGCCTCTATCCGCGAGTGGCGTGAAGGAAGGGGATCTGAAGGGAGGGAGCGTACTCGGACTAGAGGGGCTACCATAGATGTGTGAGTGGTTTTGCAAACCCTAGGTATTCCGCCCATACACGGCTTACACTGATATACTTGATACATATATAGGGTGGGCAGTCTCTGGAGTTTGGAAAGACGCGGACCTTGACAAGACAGTTATTCGGGCTGCCGACCGCCTCCGCTGTGAGATTGAGAATATAGCGGAGGAAGGAGGCGATCTCCAAAAAGTCAGCTTTATGAATGATGCTGGCCCAACGCAAACAGTGTTAGAAAGCTACGGGACCGAAAATCTAAAGAAAATGCGGGACGTAGCAGCCAAATATGACCCTTATGGTGTCTTCCAGGAGCTGGAGAATGACGGTGTACTTTTGAGGAACATCTGAGGATACCTAGCCTGGTCAATGCAAAAGAGAGCATAACGAATAACCACTACGAAGCATGGAATGGACTTGCGACGGGAATAACAATTGCCTAAAAAGTATAAAGCCTATGACAGCATTATTTTTCCTAAATATATTTGATAATGCAAATAGAGGTAGGCAATGTTTCAAGCGTGATGACCTCCCGCAAACATCTTAATACCAATACCAAACAATTGAAGTGAATTATATATGGATTTGAGCAAGAGGTGGCAATATGATATTTTTAGATCAAAGTAGCCTTGTATAAGTATTCATAATTCACATCATGTTCACCTTAACTAGGTACTTTCCTAAGGCGGTTTTCTAATAAGCCTTTATCACCAACTGTTCACTCATGAGGAAGTTTAGTTTATTAACCAAATCACTAATACTATTCATAGGATGTTTGTTTTTGTAGTTGGAATCATTCACTAAAGATAAACTTTCTGACATATCCCAGTAACCTACTACCAGTAAGAAGTTGTGGATAAAGGACCGATGTATGCCCAAGTTGATAGTCTAAGAACATACACTAATGTCATAGCATAGGTCAGTTATGAGACGAAATCAAAGACAAAGGCGCACCATCAATTGGAGCCTATCATTCCTTAGTCTTATCATGGGTCGTTATGATGCTAAGCCATGACTCGAGTAGTATCAAACTCATATCAAACTCATACACAACTCAATAGAGTGAATTGATCCTTACGTTGATATAAATACAACTCGTAAACACATTTCTTCCCCCCTTGAAATTCTCTCCTATCAAAATAACCATATACCACGACACCATTTTTAGTCCATCTTCAATCACAATGGCATCCTCGCAAGGCAACTCCACAAGCAACAACGCTGGCTCTTCTGGCACAAATGTACCTACCCAATCTAGCGGAAAAAGCACGACGGGTCAACAAGCCAAGTCAACTGGTACCGGCAGTTTATCTATCGCTGGGAACTTCGTTGATAGCAGTCAGCGTCCGAATACTATGTACGGAAAGGTATGCAATCTAGCTTGGTATAACTACTTCTAATGCAAAGCATGCTAATATAACTATTTTTAATCGTAGGCTCCAGGCAAGCGTTGCCCAAAATGCCAAAAAGAGGGTTCCGAAGTATGGGTTTTATGCGGACGTGATTGCCCATACTGCGGAACTTACGTCCAATAGATTCGATTGCAAGGAGGATAGGGGGTCATGTATTCTGCCGATGATTTCTGAGCTGTAGGGCAGAGGTGAGCTTGTTAAGGTAATACCTACATGCCCGGTGACCCAAGCCACAAGTCTAGTTCTCTGTATTATCTACGTTTGTAGTTAGTACTTAGTATCTGAGATATTTTACCGACATCGTCTTCTCTTTTAGTTAATAGTACAGATGTGATTTGAGAGTGCTGAAAGATACGGTATATGAGCTGTATGTTGTACAACGACTTAGTCTATCAACAGTATGAGTGAGGAGGGGGTCCCTTTTTATAACTCATTTCAACAGAGAGAAGGGCTTGTCAATCCACTAACGCATAATTATACACCACCATTTACTATACAGGGGCCTGGCATGCGTATGGCTGCGGATACTTAGAAGTTCAAGGCTAAATACCTAAGTAGCAGCTACATTTTGAGGAATCTTATATAGCCCCTGAACCAAAAGCATTTCTCGTCAAAGGATACCTACAAGGAGCGGCTGGGTATCCGAGAGACTAGAAATAGATTGTGATATGTATTTTGATTCTTTATATTGTTATTAAAGTGATCTCACGTCTGCAAGATAAATGCTCAAGCTACCCGTCCTTCCAAAATTATTAACTTATTTGCTAAGCCTGCCAATATTATACGTCCGGACAAGGCTTTACGAAATGTCTTGCATCCGGGGTTCGGAGTTATCATATACGTCCCAGTAAGACTAACAAACAACGAGTACTGAACTTTATAGAAGCTGATAACTTTAGTAGAACGAAGCGAGTGAAGAGACCTTCGAAAGTTGCGTATGATGATAAGGCGGGGCATATTTTCAATCGCCTGTATGCCTTAGGTACATGGAAGGTTTCCCGTCACTCTTCGGATTGACGAAGCAAAAGTTCCGAGGAGAATGTTACTACTACGAAACAGCGTTATATAATGCCGAAAAGTTTATTTCATGGTCATCCGTTTAAGTTTGAACACGGACATATCTACAACAGGTAGACGGTGGAATCCACATTGCGGTCGTTAAAGAGAAGCTCTAATGCGCCACCCACACACCGCGAATCTCATGTTTACCCAGGTAGGCAAACAGAATTTGCTAAGAGGTAATCACCTAACTAGCTAAATTTAGGACTATGTGTATTGGGTATATTTTATATCCCGTGAATTGGGATAGCAATCATTACTGTGTTGTTAGCCACGAAGTAGCTAGTTTACTTCTTACCATAGGTATTTTACCAATATAATATAATCGGGATATATAATAAACGCACAAGTAGAGTGACCCTCGATTACAAAACCTTATCGAGTCCCTGGGCGTGCCGAATTTTCTCCTGTTCCACTTGCGCCGCCTCGAGAGCAGCGAAGTCAGCATCCTGGTTTTGACTTCCCTGAAACAAGCTATCAGGGAGTGCATTCAGAGCTTCCTCTTCGCGATCCAGGCTCGCAAAGTTGTACCAAAACCCAACACCGCCAAGGGCTGAGATGATAGCAATCGTCATGTATAGCCATACGAGGTTAGGGTCAGCAGCGAGGGGAACGAAGGCCTGGCCAATCGCAGATGCGAAAGCTTGAGAGAACCAAAAGACACCAGTAACAAAACCTCGCATATTCTTCGGCGCCTTCGTGAAAGCATACTCGAGACCGGTAATCGACGAGCAGATCTCAGCCAGTGCCAAAATGACATATGCAGGTGTCTGAATCCAGACTGACAGCGGGGGTTTATATTCAGACTCTGGAGCATCAGCTGGAAGTCCGAGATGCGCCCTGCAGTCATCGACATACCCGTAGCCGTCTCGGCTTCGGCACGGGCTTTGCATATATATATAATGTTGAATAATAGCGGCAACTGCCATCGCTAAAGTTCCTAGGGCAAAACCAGTCGTAATTTTCTTGATAGGGGTGAAATGGATACCAGCGCGTCTCATGGCGGGGTAAAACAACTTATCACAGATAGGGATGAAGATCAGTAGGGCGAAAGGATCGAGGTTGAAAACCACGTCGTTCGGTACTCCTCCAAGATGCATCGTTGCAGCTTGGGAAACAAGGTTATTGTTTAATTGGTTATATGAAAGCCAGTAGATGGGGTACCAAACGAAAACGCTGCAGGCTTTAAAACCACGGCGTACCTCATCGACCCAGTGGTCATCGAATGTCATCCAAGCCGGGCGCTCGGACTCAGGTATCTTACTCGGCTTAACCCTCTCGAAGAAACCAGGCTCACGAAGGTTTTTGATAGTGGTAATAGGGTTAAAAGACCAACGTCCCTTCATTGATAAACCAACCAAAGCAATTGCTTTACTAAGAACCGAGCCCGTTGGTGGATGACGGACGTACTTGGCCTTGAAAGCAACCAAGACGAGGGGGCAGATAATGAATAGGCCTGTAGGCAAAACGAAAGAGAGCCAGAAACCGACGTACTTCTCAGCGTACACCATCGCAATGGAACCAATCAATGATCCGACATTGATGAAAAAGTAGTAGCGCATATAGATAATAGAAATTGTCAAGACGGGATCGACCACGACGCGTTCGCCACTCTTTAAAGTCTTGACAATAGCTCTCGGTTGCGTGCTTTCATACTGCTCGGCAATCATAGGAGAGATGTTAGCTTTGAAAAGACCAACACCAATGCCGAAGAAGATCAAGCCGACAGAGAAACAACCGAGCGCGCCTCTCGGGTTAGCGATCACTGGTGGCAGCGCTGAAATGATGAGAATAACATGGCCAAACAGAGCTACCACAACAGCAACATGGATTGTCTTATATTTGCCCCAATATGTATCGGCCAACCAACCACCTGTAGCACAAGAGTTTAACTTTTAGCTGTAAATATATTCGATGATATAATGTCACTTACCAAGCAAAGGCATCAGATAAGACCAGAAAGAGTTAAACAGCACTAAACCGGTCGAAGCTTGCTGACCCTGATCGAGAGCACCAGCTTGTAGGTCCGTGCCGCCGGCTCCGGTGGTAGAGCCGGGGGGAAGAGGTTGCGAAATGAAGTTGACAACTGTACAAAAATTAGTTAAATCCGGAAACAAATTTGAAATGCAACTATGTTAGACGTACAGACAGCAGTAGTTCCATAGTAAGCGAACCGTTCGCAAAGTTCGACGAAAGCAATAGTGTAGATAATCAAATTAATAGGACCTTTGACGCGTCGTAAAGTATCTAGTTCTTCCTTTGTGGGATATTCCTCTCCATTTGGTCCATAGAGACGACCATCTATTTCCGAACCCTGGCCCGAACCGGTAGCTTTGAGATCCGACACATGCGGGACTTTCTCCTCGGCAATAGGAGGGCTATCGTGGGCGGTCACGACGCTGTCGCCGGTCGCTTCGTTCGCCATGATGAGAATACTACGTAACCTTGTACCACTCGACGAATTTCTCCTCAGACACGAAACCACCTAATCAAGACTATTGTAGCGACAAATTAATAGAATATTGCTCTAAATGGCGTCGGCGATGATCCAATCTCCAGCAAGAAATATCACTTGAAAGGAAGGATTGGGGAAAGCTATGAATTATATGTGGCACGAAACAGCGGAAGAAAGTAAAATGATAAAACGTTCAGCTCTAATACGTATGAGTCCTACACCCTTTGTCATTTTGCCCCTATCGGTGTCACGACGTTACCTACCCAGATCAGACCGTTCAGACCGTTCAGCATCTAGTCGCCTAGTCGAATGAGATAGCAGTAAATGCTGCATCAGATCCTTAGCCAGGCTATCGTATGGTGATCTTACCCCGATAGATGACTCGCCTGTCGGAATCATAAGCCGCCAAGCACGAGTAACCTAGTCACACCACTATGCCGCTTTGCGCCGTAGCACTTATCATTGGTCTATTTGATATTATCATGCTGACATAGCCAACAACAAAGCGGTCGTTTATATACTGCGAACCAACGAGGAAGCTAAACGTTTACGAAGTAGGGTCTGGAATTGACATCTTGGCAGCTTGGGGAATGCTAACTTCTTCCAAATACATAGAAAAGACTACGGCAGCAACCGACAAAAGCAAACCTTACGATCATGTATATATGTAGTTTAGTTTAATAGATTCAGTAATTTACAATCTAATCCGTATCTCAATACCACACAACACAGTCCGCATCATGCGAGACATCGGCGTTGAAAAAGGTTCGTGCTTAATCACGTCAAGGCCCCCATGCTTGATACAATACGGTTTACCGTCAGCATAATTCAAGTCCAATTTACTACGAGATGTGCCATGGCGTTAGGCAGTCGTGTCGTTCATATCAACTAGTTTCTAGCGGCCTTCTGGAACGTTTTCAAGCACCATTCTCACCACAACTACGGTTTATGTATCGCATCCAACACCTGGAATGCTTACTGCACCGACCCTACCTGACCTAATACTCGGCTCACGAGATCCCCTTTCGGGCCGTCGTATATAATTACTTACAGGTACCCCGGCTGAGAGTTCAGCACTAAGTCCGCATCGAGAGGTAAGCTTCGTATAGTGATGCGGGGTATAAGACAGAATACATATTCATTTTAAATACTGTCTTGTCTTCTCGGTGAAGAAATGAGGAAATTCGTCCTAGAAAGATGCGAACAGGAAATCGGCCATCTAGGACAGGCACGGAATATTGCCTATTAAGGCTATCACCAGAGGGCTCGTGTTCCTACGTCGTTTGATGGCACTCCTCTGCTTGGCGTAAGATTTCAGATCATCAACTCATATGACGACCGACCTAGGCCCTATGAAGGATCCAAGGCGCTGGACAGGCCCATATGTACTTCTTACCTCTATATATTTTTGCTGGAATTGATCTCGTGCTCTGTTATATACCCGCCATTATGTATTTACCTATCCTATACCTACAATCGGCAGACGCCGACTATAGGTACGTACCTAAGATGACTGCGAATTTTGATCGGGATATCAACTCTACGGACTAAGCAACGAATAACCTCCAGACCTTTCCCATTCATTATATTTGCACGAGTACTTGCACGAAAAATAAGCGTTTGGTCAGTGGATTTTGCAACGTTAATTTTGAAACCCGCTGGAAAAGGGGCTAAATCAACCCCGCGTTTTCGATGACACGGCACGGTGTTAAGTCTTGAAGACCATGTAATATATTAACCCGACAAGACTTAATTTTTACGTAGAAGCTTTAAGCTTTAACTAAGTCACGGCAAGTAGCAAGTTAGCTTTTAGACTAAAATAGTCCCGTTATTAAGCAAAGCGCGGGTAAAACCAAGCTGCCGCGTTTGCGTTTTACCTTCCCGCTACACGCTTAGCGGCCCCGTCCGCTCAAAATCGCCGATAATGCGGATCTCCGTTCTACTTCGACCCGAGAAACCCCTTTATTAACCTCGTTTAGTTTCGGTAGCTTTTTAAGGGCTTAAGGGCAGATGGCTTGGCTGTTTGGTGTTTAAGTATGTACGGTCATTTGGCGGTGCTCTCTGAGTGCAGCTAACCAACCAGCGCATTCTATTAGAGCCAATCATCACCATACGCCACACTAGGCAAATGTTAAGGCAGATTGACCCTTTGGCTGAGATATAAGGCTTACGAATACGCCAGTGTGCGTGTTAGCCTTAGATACTGCCAAATAATCAAGCTGGCACAAACTCGAGGCAGTGCTTATCATCCAAAAACGCCCGTAAAAGGTGAGCTGCAATATGAATTGTTTCTGAGCGTATAAACTTCTCCCTCCCCTCCGCCCCCTTTTTTTTTAAAAGAAAAAAAAAACCTTTCCTTCAGCAACGACTCTTACTCATCCAGCTATGGATAACGACAGGCTTTGGAATCAGCGATCTACTATAGGCAGTAAGCGACCAAGTTCCACCCTAGCTCTCGAAGATCGCGAGGTAAAAAAATCCCGTACGCAGCCACGCGACAATGATGCAGGTGACAATATTCCAGACAATGAGCCGCCATTACCTGTCTACGAGGACTCATATTTCCAAACCCAAGATCTCCGTTATAGCCACGGGAATCTGCTTGAATATGGTTCTGGAAGCCAGCTCAACAACTTGACCAGCGGTGAAATCGAGAATGTATCCTTTGATTCAGTAGAAATGGGACAACAAATGCCGACAAGTATATATGACCCTATGCCGTACATTGACGAAGAGCAACCTATATTTCCTTTAGGGACGGCTCAGGTGCCTGATTGGGCACAGTCGGATTTGATATTAGCCA
Organism: Daldinia loculata; assembly: GCF_022478755.1. Lineage (NCBI taxonomy): Eukaryota > Fungi > Ascomycota > Sordariomycetes > Xylariales > Hypoxylaceae > Daldinia > Daldinia loculata. The sequence goes on from NW_026054895.1 coordinate 127,188, forward strand.
CGGAGACCTGCGCCAGGAATTTTCTATCCCAACCACTCCTCATTGACTCTTACTTTCCGCCTTCAGTCCAACTCGATATCTCTATGGGCAATACCCCAATCTACGACGTCCCAACCCTAAGTAGATATTTCGAAGAATCGCCTTCTTTCATAGAGATTAATGGCCTTTGGGATTCCCAAGGAAGTCACTTTCAAGGACATGCGACCACACCAGACGTCCGCTCTGGAATCGGCGCATCCCAAGCCAATGAACCTCTGTCACAAGACCAGGCCGAGTCACTCTTAACTGAATCCGTGAAGGATGTATATAGCGATTACGATACCTGTTTCGGCGTTGTAAGTCACCTCTACCCTAAGATCCTGTCGGTATTCTAACAACTCGCAAGGTGCTAGCAGTACCCACATCTTCCTTTTCACAGAAGAATACAGCTCACTCTGTACCTGTGAATCTGAAGCCATTTGGAGGTACTCTAATGGTTTACGAGCAGGATTCTGATGCATACGCGGGTATCCTAAACAATTGTCAGCTCGCAAATGCACTTCGTCAAATTCACCTTAAACTAGATGCTACGCTCTTCATCTCGGAGGAAAAGGACCTAGGAGGGATAAATAAACCTAAAATGAAAAAGAATGCCCCCGTCAAAGCAGCCCGAGAGTACAGCATACGCATTGTGATCTATGGCCTGGGGAGTAATAAGGAAGCCGTCGGAGACCTTTTTTCAGATGCTGGTTGCTTTCTACAGCAACCGTATGCTACGGAAGTCATACCTGGAGTTCCATATGACAACCCCCATTACCTTGTTCGCCCTGGCGCTGAAATGCCGAAACTTGAGAATTTGAGCCTAGACACCGTGGATGACAATCCTACCCATACAGAGATAAGAGGCGAAATGAGTAAAGGCCATTTTCTACGAATTATTGAATCCGCCGAAGCGGACGGTGGAGCAGTAACAGTGGTAAATACGTCATTAAGTCCACGACTTCGCACAAAACTTATGGGGTATTAGCATACTTCAGCTTAATGTGAACGATGGCTAACACTTGGAAATTACCCAGACATCAAATTATAGCGCTGGCGATGATGCATGAGAAGGAAAGTGGCTATATTGAGGAGCCGACATTTCCATCGCTTTGGAGAAAGGAACTTGTTAAGAATAGCAACAACGTGCAGTAAGTAATTCTAAGGAATAATAGTTCAAGGGGGACGGTTTGATGCCTTACCCTGACTTTAAGTTATCGTCATACAGTTACGGGGCGACTTGAGCCTAGACCTATCCCAGCTATGGGAGGAATACTTGCTGATGTATGTCACCCTTGTACCTACCGTCGTTTGGGATACTAATAAGACTGATCAAGGATATGGGCCTTGGAAAAACCCTAAGCGTGTTGGCGCTGATCTGCTCCTCTTTGGATCTTGATTCTACGGTAATGGATCAAAATCAGAAAACAACACACCGGGGAACACTTATTGTTGCACCAAAGTCAAGTGAGTTTATGCTAAGAGACATGATACTTATGGGACACTGATGGGGAGAAAAGCTATATACAGTTGGATGGACCAGGCCTCAGAGTAAGAACTTCTTTTGGTATTATCTAAATAAGGACAAGGACTCACAATATGTTGGCCCTCTAGACACATCCATGAAGGACAGATACGAATAAAGGTATATCACGGCTCCGGTCGAGAGAGTCTTGCCAACCAATTCTGCAACACTGATGTTGTCGTCACCACATATGAAACGCTTCGCTCCGAGTGGGAAACCCCAGAAGGAACACGTCCTCTTTTCTCCTGGGGATGGCTTCGAGTTATTTTAGATGAAGGTAAGCAAAGTCTCGTGTATATCTAGCCTTTACCCTCTCGACTAATCTCACTGCAGCCCACCACATTCGCAATCGCTCAAGAAAGGCTTTCCGGTCGGTTTGTGACCTCGTAGCCCGTTATCGATGGTGTTTGACAGGAACACCAATTCACAACTCCCTCGACGACTATGGCGCCTTGCTTAGCTTTATACGCGTCTTTCCGTTTGTGCAAAAGTCCAATTTCATGACCTGGATTATTAAACCCGTGGAGGAGGGGAACAAGTTTGGAATCGAGCGTTTCCGAGGACTTATCCGAGCAACGTGTCTTAGGAGGACGAAACAGAAAACCTTAGAACTTCCCCCGCGTTTTGAAAGGGTGCACGAAGTTCATCTTCATCAGGAGGATCAGGCTTTATATGACGTCTACAAGAAACTCTGCGTAGAAAAGGCTGCAGGTCAGGGGAATCGATTAGGGGATGGCTCATTACCCAAAGGCAAGGAATACAACATTTTATCACTCATATTGTGCTTGCAGCGAATCTGCGATCACGGAGAGCAACTTCTGCCTGATAAGGTAATAGGGAAAGGAGTGGAGGTTTCGGGTTCTTTCTTGGATTTGGAAATGCAACAACTTTGCTCTGGTGGGTGCTCCCTCTGCGGGGGCCGAATTGACGACGGCGTCTCTGGGACGGAGGACCAAGATTCCATATGCATCAATTGTGCAACTTCAAAGGAGGGCCCGTCAAACCTGAGCAGAAAAGACAAAGCGGCTTACCGATCAGGCAGTTCTGAAAGCTCTAGTTCAGCCAAAGTCTGTTATCGACCCTCGGCTAAGGTACTGGCATTGTTAGGGAATCTAAAACAGGCGCAAGCAGAGGACAGCACCAGGCCGAGAAAGAGGTATGTCCCAACGCGCTCACTTCTAGAGAATACAGCGTATAGCTGATCAAGTGTAGTGTAGTATTTAGCTCCTGGGTCAAAATGCTTGACTTGGTTCAGTGGGCATTCCATCAGGAGCAGATAGACTTCCAACGCATCGATGGGCATACCAGCCTAGAGGGACGCCGAAGAGCCCTGCAAGAGTTTAATAGCAATCCTGACTGCACAGTGATGTTAGCTACTATCGGTAGTTCTGCAGAAGGGTAAGTATGAATTGTAACTTTTTATTATCAACTTTTATCAAACTAACGTACACTTTTCTAGAGTTAATCTCACAGTCGCCAGTGTAGTGCATCTGCTAGAGCCTCATTGGAACCCTATGGTAGAAGCGCAAGCGGTTGATCGGGTTCATCGCATAGGCCAGACGCAAGAGGTCACAGTTATTCGATATATCGTCCCCAACTCCGTAGAAACGGTAAACAAACCTTTTTATCCTATTGTCGAACTTTCCCATTACTAATATGAGTGGCCCTATCCAGTATGTCCAAGATGTGCAGAAGGAAAAATTGCAAATAATTAATCAGGCTATGGATACGAATGGAATAACGGATGCCGATCTAGAATACAGAAGGTGGGAGGTAAGATCCAATCCTAGGTAATCACAATTTATTTGAATGACGCTCTACTGACAGGATTATAGAGATTGAAAAAGATGCTAGAATAGAAGTACCTGCCACGCAATGCATACGGACTAAAAGAGGTGAAAGGAGAGGTTATTGTGATACAAGACTTGATAATATAATTGCATAAATTGTATTGTGGGATCGAAGCCTTGAATACTGGGTCACGGAACAGCTGAAAGTCATTTGACTTTATCATTCCGTATACTTTTAGTCTCGTCAACAAGTTCATCCCAGGTCTTCCCTAACCATTTATAAATATTTTTTGCGCCCACCTGTTCACGTATACTCTCCCTTGGATGAGCGCCGTTTAGAAGAAGAAATCTGATCATCTCAGCTCCCTTAGCAGAGCTTTTCTTCGCTGCACGTTGAAGTGCAGTTTGAACTTTAGGACCTCGTCTATAGTTAATATCAGCGCCTTGGTCAAGCAAAAACGCTGCTAAAGTGATTGATAAACCAACTTCTGCTACATTTTTCAGAGTTCTATTAGCCCAATCGTTACCCCAAAGGGGAACGAGCCCAGAGTCTCTCCACAAGCAGAGAAGTTGCTGGTCACCAACCGGGTGTGATGCGGCCATAATAAGCTGCTTGCTTCCAAACCGGTGTGATGCGGCCCTAATAAACTGCTTGCTTCGTGATATCGTGGAGAAATTAAGCCCCTTCTTGGTCGCATCGGAGAGTAAGTTTAGCCGATTTAGAATACATTTGGCCCAAATTTGCATTCCTTCGAGCCAGTCACTCGATACCAGTTCCATAATGGCCGTGCTAGAGGGGAGGAGTAGAAATTCCCAAAATTCGTCCCGTTTTATATTGCCGCTATTATAAGTTGTATTTATAGACGAGAAGTGTCTTAAGGTGCTCCCATTGCGGGCGTTAATTGACTCTGTAATACATTCCTTGCATTCGTGTAATTTTCGGTTCGCTGCATTACATCTATCCGCCCCTTCTAACAACTTCAACATATCACTTGAAGCTGTAGAGGCGGCAAGCAGTTGGAGCTTATGTAGAGTTTGATGGGACTCGAGAGCGGTTGGGAAGGCAGACAAGATATTTTGAACAGCTTCCACTTGGTTTATTTTAATAAAGTCAAAAAGTATGATCTCAACTCCATCCTGGGTGATATTCTCTGTGTCGAAGCTCAATTCCGTCGGATCTCTTCGATGAGCTTGCCTGAGATGATTTTGCCGCATCCTTTCGGACAAAAAGCCGACAAGTTCAAATTCGCAGCCGGAAACATGGCATTTTAAAGGCCTATCATGCGAACGTTCGTGTCTTTCTTTGAGAGTACGCTTTTGGAAGCCGTCTTGCCAGGTTTTACACCCTAGAAACCTGCATTTAAATGGACGTGATCCGTAGTAATACAGGATATTGGCACAGTCTTCATGACATCCATGTTCGCCGGACATGAGCCAGCCAGTTGGTGAATTACAGAGGGAGTTCTTCAAGGCCTGGCGAATGAGTTGAGATATCTTTGATATTAATAAGGGATCATGTATATCCTTGTCGGAGTCTTGTTCACATTGATAAATGTTAGCTATGTATTCGACTAGTAACGACTTCGAAAGCGTGGATGATGCAGTCTTACCTTGGTTTGTCTGGCCAGTGAAAAGAAAAGATGAATTGCGAAACCGCGACACTCTGCAGAGTACTTGATAAAGCAGAGGGTGCTTTCCCTTTAACGTTTCGAAAATAGCTTCCCTATCGCTTTTGTCCTCGCTGTTAATGTCACTCTCGTCCCCCGCGGTACCATGAAGGCCTCGTGTCTCTCTATATTCCCACAGCATCTGAATAGATTCGACCAGCTCGGTTGACGGATCCGCCTCTCCGATTAACTGAAAATATTGACAGACCAGCTCAAACCACATACGTGTTGCAAAGGTATGGAGGCTATATTGCCCAGTAGTGACATTCTCACATCGCTCTTTCAATGATAAATCAGGATCATGATGACGTTGACATAGATATGCGATGCACCGCAGAGCTAGATCCAGTGTGGCCTGGGTTGTGTTAATTAGCTGCACTCCGAGGTGAGGGCTAGAGATATATCTTCAAGGCAGTCAGCAGTAGATCGACACGTTTTGACGCACACTACTTACTCTTTTGCTGTGAAGTGAACAAATCGTATGTAGTTGTCTACAGTCTCCACGATTGGACCAAGAAGCTCGACAACATCGAGCTTTGACACCATTTCGAATACTTGGTCCCGATTACCTGGCATCACAACTAATGCTTGATGAGCCTCCTCGACAGTAATTGGAGCTGCACTACATGCAACCCATCCTAACAGCCTCCGAGCCTTCTCTGTTCTTCTCTTGTCATTATGACTTTCCAAACGTACAATGATACGATGGTAACTACCAGACAAACGGTCAGTTCCAGTTCATCCTATAAATTTGGGCATGGCACTCTTACGCAGCATCAAGGTTTTCTGGGAGGACTGCCAATTCTTTCTGTAACTCTGACAAGTCATGTATAGTCGCGACCATATCCATAACGAGCCGAGCATAGAGGAACATACCTTCCGCACGACTTGCCAACGGCTCCAAAAGCTTCATGATCTTGTCTTTCTTATTAAGGGGAACCCGTCGAGTACCAAAGATGTACTGGGCGCGTTCACGAACGTAGTCCTCAATGCTTCTTTTATTATGGTCATGAATCTGGATCACGACTGCTTTATCACCCAGTAGCCGCGTTAGATCGGCTTCGGGTCGCGTACTGAGGACAATTCGTAGGCTTCCGCATACCCCAATTAACCTAAGAAGTTCTGTAACGAGTCTACCCCGTTCTGCTTCCCTGACTTCATCGACACCATCGATAACGAGATAGACTAAGCCAGCATAATGGATAAGAGACGACAGAATATTGCCTGCGCCGTTGAGATTGCTCCTCAGGTCTCTGTCCGTGGATTCACAAACGATAGCCATGAGATCTTCATTTCTTTCTGCCAGCTGAAAGATAAGTGAGTGGATTGTTGACAACGCTGAAGTCTTAGCTTCCTGGTATGTAAGGAATGCAAAGGCTGTCTTGATCCCTTGGATATCTCTTAAATGGTCTAGGATTGCGCTAGAGAGAACTGTTTTGCCTGTGATAAATTACCTCAGAATTAGATATAGTTTGGACCATTGTAGTGAATAACTTATAGGGTTATTTATAGGCTAGCATTGGAACTTTTGAGGTATTCGTAATGCTGGAAAGAGCTTTGAGAACGGGGTCTATACCTACCTGCCCCTGGTATCCCTTTCAACCATAAGATTCGAGTCTCCTCCTGCGAGCTGTTGAGCCATTGTGTGAAAGTCTTGTCCATAAAGAGCCAAGTTCCAGTTCCCTGATAGCGACGGCTACGAAGGCGATCCTGGGTAGTATCATATCTGCATGGACTAAAAGATGTCATGATACGGTGGAATTCCTGCCCACAATTCTCCCTTCTCTGCGCTTTAAAACTTTCCAGTGCTTTCTTTCGAAACTCGTCTTCTTGTTGTATATCCCCGATGCGTATTTCTGTCCTCATCAGTCGAGTAAGCCGTCGTATACGGTTTACAATTTCAGAGTAGTGCACACACTGCTTTGGCCACAGGCGATCAAAGACGTTCATCCAGTCTTAGGTAAGGTCAGTAATAGATCGCAGTGTATAGTGTCCTAAAATGCACATCTTGAGGTTAACACTTACTAGGGTGACAAAAGAAATTCAACGCTTCACCATAAAAGTCTAGTAGATCTTTGAAAAAGAAGGGCAGAATTTCTTTAGCCTCCATGTTTTGGTTGAATATTGAGGTAGATACTTGAAAGTCGGGCAAACTTTGCCCTACCTCAGCAACAGCGTCAATGAGCGAGTCGTAAGCCTTGTTCAACGGTCTCGCTAATTGTAAAAGGATTCCTATCGGCCCCCAGAGGAGTGCCAGAACATCGCGGCCCCCACTGATAATACCATCTATCACGTCAGCATACCCCTTCAGGCGCTCCAAATATCTTTGGATTTTCGCTAGGTTGCGAAGATTATCGTGTTCATTCTGCTCGTCCTGGATTGTGTCTGTGATGTCGTACACATCGCCAATAGATGTTATCTTGAGGATCCCGTCGAAAGATATAACATTATCTAGGTTATCTTTGAACTTTCGCGCCTTTTCTTCGAATTCGGACTTAAAGGGATCGATAGAGTTAGATATACCGGGGGCCAATACAACGTTGTCAGCTGCATGGCACGAACTCTGCCCTTGTTCAACAAGTTGACCATCCAGTTCACCATTCACTTTCTCTTGCCGTTGATTCTCAACCGAGTGAAGAAGGCTATTCGGCAAGTATTTCCATAAAGATTCAACGCTTTGGACTATCCGGTGTTCATGGGAAAACAAGGCAGACCCATCACCCAAGTGTCGCATTTCTACTTCTTCTCTTAGTGCCTGAAACAACTTCTTCATGATCTCAATAGAACCATCAGGTTGATCTTCGTCATGAAGAGGAGATCCTTTCTTATCCAGAGTGAGAGTGTTGCCCCATACCTCGAACCGTTCGTACGCATATCCAAGACTCCCCAGGTGGCGCTTGTGTGAGGGTACTAGTTTTTCTCCGGTCTCGCAAACCTCACGAAACTTTTCTTGGATAGCGTGAAAGTGTTTTTGCATACTCAAAACTTTCAAGCGTATATAAATAGTGTTCATGTCAGGTCTATTTCGTGGATCAGGCTGAAGAGCATCAAGAGCTAGGTCAACGAGCAGGGGGACAAAGTCCGAATGGGAATTATCGCGCCTCAACGCCCCCATCCAATCGATGACTTCTTGCTTGACATTACCACAAGGCTGATAGAAGCCGGTATCTTTCCATTGAGGAAACCTTCCTGGTGTGAGTCGCTTCGTGCGGAATTCTTCGACCCCCGCTGTCCCTTTCAGCATATAGGTGACAACCTCGGCGATAAGACAACCAAACGCCCATACATCGGTGGCTCGATTGGTGGTAAGTGGGTTCTCTTGACTGTCAGTGCTTTCGGGAGCAACATAATCCCCACTGATCCATTTGTAAGGCGTGTGCGACGGGTCCCCCGCCTGCTTTAGCCTCCCCAGTCCGAAGTCAGCCAGGATGAAAGTATCGGGACCAACTAGGATATTAGGTGGTCGAATATCATGATGGTAGCCGATTGCCTCGAAGTCGATGTCGTGGTCAGCTTGATTGAGGAGAAGGTAGTGTGTTTTTGACAGCGCCGAAGCGAGCCCTGTGAGAGCCGAGTAGAAAGTAAAATCCCACTGGAAATCTTGGTGGCGGGTTTTAGCCTTTAGGAACGAACCGAGATCCATGTCAATATATGGGAAGAGGAAGTTCTGCTCGTCACAGCACGTGTAAGAGCCCCATAGAGGAATGATGTTGGGATGGTGCAGCTGGTTTAGGAGTCGCAAACACCTATTTTCTCTTTCAAACTCCTCAGTCTTGCCTTTCTTCTTGAGCTTCTTTTGCACTACTTGTAATGTTTTCGCCTGGAAAGCATTCTGTGAGTCTAAGATGTTTTAAGCAGAAACCAGAGATGGAGTTAATCTGAAAGCACCTATACGTACATCTTTGTCAAAGTTTTGGTGAGACGGCGAGATAGTCATCTTATCTACATTACTGAATGCGCCAAAGCCGATTTGCTCAGCACCAATGAAAGGAATAATTATTTTGCTTTGAATCTCACGATGATGCTCCGACATGTTCTCCGGGAAGGTATAGGGGCAAAAGCCCCACTGGACCTCCCGGGCAATCCGGAGCGCAATGCCGGGTTCGATAATCGTCATCGCATCAGCTTCAGTCAGCGGGAGTCGGCTATCAAGAGCATCATGCTTGCGGAATTCTATAATGAGATCTTGCCAATAGCTGTAAATGAGCATGGCAAACACCCTCTTGCCTTGGTGATATATCGTGTCCGCTAATTTGATGCGATCATCTGGGCCGCAATTAAGTTCTTCGACGGCGCCCTTAACTGCTCGGAGAGTAAATATTTCGTGAAGCTTGTCGGTGGGTAGGAAATCGCGCTGGGAAAGCGAGGTAACCAGGCTATCCTGTATCTGCTTCCTAAGGTTGCCAATGCAACCATTTATGCCCGCCATGATGTTTGCGGTCCAAGAGTGGAAGCGATCGTGGGTGCCAGGAGGATATAAAATCAGAAGGGTGTAGCCTATTTGGCAATCAATGGTAATACTTGGTTAACGGGTGGGCGCAAATGCAATGGCATCCTACTTCGCCGAGCAAAAAAAAAAAAATGCTTGGGCGGTGCTGATCTAGAGTATCATTGCGATTGGCCATGTGACAATCTGACATAGCCACTGCCATGTGCATATAAGTCGGGCAACTCAAACGGTTGGGCATTCTTGTGCGCCTTATACCAACATTCCAGCCTACTTCTAGCTGCAGAAACGATATGGCCACAATGATGGTTACGACATATCTGGAAACACGCTACGTGGACCGCGCAAAGTTGAATGAGTTGCTGCAGGCCCTTTTTGGACAGAACTACAGTGTAGTGGTAAGTGCTGTGTTTGGAGGCGTAATACAGGTATCGTTTGCTAATGCATCCTAGGCCTCAGGAGACACAATCTCAGTAGAGGCATCCAGAGAGCTCACAGAGGTAAAATCGTCGACTGGCGAAAGATACATGATTTAAAACTAAACGATTTGAGCTAGGCCGAAAAGAACTCCGTGTCACGGAATAAATAAACGGCTGAAGCTGGAGAGGGGGGACTTGATTGGGCGCTGGGACTGGTCTTCAGGAACATGGTATCAGATGTAGACACATGAGATTAACGCAATGACTATAAGACCGATTTGAAGTTTTCAATTTATACGTGTTATTCAAAGATTATATGAAACCTCCTATTATAGTCTTACTAAATAAGCATAGGTTTTGTATTTTGAATTGATATTCTACTAGTTATAAATCATAACAAGTTTCACTTAACTGAACATTGATATGGAAGTTATTCTTGAAGGGCCTTCTTATCTGGCTTCTTCTGCTCCCTCCAATTCCACCACCAAGACCAGCACACAGTGCCAATAGCAAGCACAACAGCCGCTACGCTCGCGATCCATACCTCGCTGCGGATTTGGATACTAGAACTGTAGCTTTCTGCCACATCAACTGCCGTTCCATACCAGACCAGTGTACTGCTGAAGAATGACTAATGTCGAGAACCCGGAGGTTAGCTAGATGGCGAAGAAAGCCTTGAAACAGAACGTAGATGTCACGACCCATGATCATCAAGGGATTAATGAAGGATATGAACTTGAAAGACTATGATACGCACCATGACCAGATTTATTGGAAGATAGAACATGGCAATAGCCGTTGCAATACGCATAGATCGCGAATCCTTATACGTAAGGTCAGCCAAGACTGCCATGTCTCTGCTTCCGCTGGCATCGGCCTGCGCCAGGTATGCAAGCTTTAGGCTAGTATCGTGCTGCAACTCTTGGCCGTGAAATGTGAGGATATTGCTATACTGCACAATGGTAAGGCCAAACTCGCAACAAGAACTTGTTATTGCTAGGCATGAGTCAAACTACTATGACTTACCATCAACCTCAAATCATCTGACATGCGAAGAAGCTTGTGCGCTGTTTCAATATAATTATCGACTTCCCGAGAAATATTACGCATTTTTCGCTGGAAGTCATCGTGAACGTCTTGGCAAAGGTTCTGCTTTTGTGCTACAGCAAACTCGTGTTCGGTGATGATATTGAAAGTGTTCCTCGTGTTGGTGAGAATGCTCTGGGCATGATGAAGCTTTCCTCTATGGTAGTGCAGGCGTTGCTCGTGCGAAAAGTCGATCTTGAATTTATTATACGGATTTGGTATTGCTATCTGTTGATTCTGTAGACAGGGACGGTAAGTGCGGGCGTTAAAGTTAGACGGTCTGACGGGCTCGGTAGAGGATATTCATGAAATGGAATCTACTCACGAGGAGCTTGAATACTTGGGCAAAGGAGTCGAGATATTCTCTCCAATTTGCAAGAGCTGCTTGAAGATATCGAAGGTGCAAGGCCATTGGGTGCGATACCGAGTCTACATTGAGGTCAAACACTTCAGGGGGTTGGATGATGACCCATGTTGGCTGTTTGGAAACTGCGGAGAAGTTCTGGTGAAGAGCCGAGTGGCGACAGGACCATGAGTCTTCCAAATCTCGATGATGCCGTTCAAAATGCCTAATGTTGTAGCATATCCCTAGGTAGGTGAATCAAGACATTAGAGGGTCATAAGCTCAAGATATAACAACGAGAGAGGCGTACCCCAAAGCGAATCACTGTGGGTTTCTGTCCTACTCAGGCTGGAAACCGAACGATTCTTCTCCGATATAAATGTGCTATAGCATGCCATAAAGTCTTCATCCTTTGATGAGAACTTAAGACCCATCCCAACTACGAAGTGCAAAAAGAAGGGCGTAATTCCAGCAAGATGGCATACCGCGGAGAAGCCTTCAATGGTGATATCTATCCTACTCCATGAATTATAACGATTGAGGATTCTGGAGAGGTTCCTGTCAATCATAAAGCAACCCGATTCAACTGGATAACGAAATGGCTCTTACAATAACATTGGGACTCCTTTCCCTAGAGTAGCGCATAATTCTTCTGGAGTTGATACCCAATGGGTCTCATTTTTCTGTGCCATAGCAACACCGACCCTGCTCTGGGTTGCATCATCTACAAATAGATCTGGGAGTTTGGATTCGAAATCCTTCCATAGATACCCAAGGCCGAATTGGTAGGCCGTTCGGCTCAAGCGGTCTAGGCCAGCTATGCCATGAGGAATTTTCCTTGGGCCAGACATTCCGGTAGTGGGAAATTGTATAAAAAGTATTTTGTTACATAGTTGAAAAGATTTATGTTGTTTTACCACTTTGCACGGTTATAACTGAATAGCATCCATAGTTCGACGTGATGCCAGCCCGACCGATCTGGCTGATTTGCACAGCCACGCCCGTAGCCTACCGCATCTTCGTGCCCTCCGGTGTTATTAGGATCCGAAGTACTTTCGAACAGCGGCGGGTTTTACTTATCATAGGTACCTTTTTTATTTACCTTAAATAAATAATGAATTTTATTTTTCAAGTTTTCAGGCTTAATATGTCTCTATTTTTTCGGAGTCATTCTCTCGCTGTATTTACTTTTTTAATTAACCAATTACTTGCCTAAAGTACCTAGATACTCATGTAGGGCTCGGAGGGCGCGAAGATACGATACCTCCAACACTGATACTTTGTGACCAAAAAAAACTTATGATATACTTAGGCCTCGCTGATAATTGTCTTCGTTGGAAGTAAAGTGGGAGTTTAACAAAAACGCCTTAAATATACTAAATACTAATATATATATAAACATAGATGTGAAGTATTCAAAGACGACTCTTCTCAGGACGCCACATCTCATTCAGTAAACGGCTAGCATTAACCCTATCAGGTTGCGCCTCATCAAGAGATGTAACTCCAATAAGCCTCATTCCCGTAGCTAACTCCTCGGAAAGAACTACACGGAAAACATATTAGTAAATAACATCTTGTGATTTGGAAAATGGGGGACTGTGAGGAAAAAACATACTGTCAATACATCTCTCTACCCCTTTCGAACCATAGGCCGCTAGCGCGTAAAAAAAGGGGCGGCCCACGCCTACGGCCGTGGCGCCTAAGCATATGGCCTTGAGAACATCGGAGCCGTCGCGCAGGCCGCCATCGACGAAGATGTCGAGTTTCCCTAACACCTCCGGGCAATACGTCCGAATTTCGAGCAGTGTAGTCAACGCGTCAGGCGCCGTGTGTGCCTGTCTGCCACCATGATTGCTGAGCAGGATGCCTTCGCACCCGTGCTCCAGTGCCAACTTCGCGTCTTCGGCACACTGCACGCCCTTGAGCACAAGGGGTCCACCCCACTCTTTCTTGATCCATGTGAGGTCTGTCCACGATAGTGACGGCTGATGCCCCCTCGCCGGGTAAAACCCGGTGTTCCTTCCGACCCCAGCCTGTTCCGCAGCATCTTCAAGCCCGGCTTCAAGCGCTTCTGCTGCCTGAACTCGTCGGACGGACGTGCGCTTTCCCAGGGTTGCCGTGTCGACAGTGACCCAGATGCTCTTAAAACCGGCGGCCTTAGCTCGCCTGATGCGACCCAACGTGACAGCGTGGTCTAAGTGCACGTAGAGCTGGAAATGGAGCTGCGAGGGAGGAAAATCGATCTGCTGATTCGTCCTTTCAGCTTGGCTTGAAAGCTTCTGCTGCTCATCACTTAGCGCCGCAACAATTTCCTCCATAGGCAGCGAAGACTCGCTGCTGATCATAGCGTGGGCCCCCCGGCGCGCTAGACCACGTACGAACTCGGCTTCGGCGTTTGGGTGGCCTCGACCGAGCAAGCCCATCGCCGATACGTAGAAGGGGAAGGGTGTGATGTGACCGAAGATGGCCGATCGTGCGGACACGTGCCGAACATCACGGAGTATCCGGGGACGGAAACTGACACGTGACCAGGAAGACAAGTTGCCTTGCAATGAAAGGCCGGAGTTGGCAGAACTCGAGATGTATGAGAACGGATTTTTAGGGAGGACCGCCTTCGCCGCTGCCTCAAAGTCCAACACCGTCACGCAGTGTGCGATATGGGGCGGTCCGTCGGCAGTAGGGGACGACGATGGAACTGGTGGTGGAGATGGAGATGGGGACGGGGGTAAGACCGAAGTTGTTACTGGCTTGCTTGATGATGATGTCGTCGTGAGTGATGCTAGAGCTGCGGGGTCTATCTCACCCAGGTAGCTCCCCTTTGGCAGATATTCTAATACGTCCGGGGAATGAATTGCTCGGAACTCGACTGTAGCATCCTACGCATTTTGTTATTCCTGTTAAACTTGATGTCCTACGACCCTAGGAGTGTTGGTATAGTGAACCTAACTATATGATTATACATACCGTTCCCCCATTCTTTACTAAGATGGCCGGCCCTCCTGGGTGATCTCCCAAATACGGCGTCACATCGTAAACCTTACCGCTTACCACGATCCAACAGGAAGATGGTGTATTGTGTTTTGCTAATTCGGCAGCGTCTAACAACATGGCTTGCGTAAAATTTCGTGTGTTTTCTCAGGACAGCTTAAGAGTTCCCTATAGTTATTCTTGTTGTCTAATATGGTTCTTTGGTTAAGGTGATATTTACACCGCAGATACCCCCCTTCTCGGCTCTGCTCGGATCGCGATCGTCCTCAACTCACTTCCGCGAGGAAACGTGCGTATTGTCAATTCCGATATATCCCCAACCCCGCAATATAACCCCTGTTCTTATACTATGTATTTTCGGTAGATGTTGACTTATCCACTCTGACAACATGATTTTAACTGAAGTTTGATTGGTCCGCCGCCATCTAACATGAGTACCTAGGTAGATAAGGATATGTAGGCTGGATTTCCATCAAGATTGTTAGACAACTGCAAAAAGAAGTCTTTAAGAAAGACTTATAATCATCACGTGGGGAATATAAGTACACATTAAGCAAAGCAGTTAACTACCTACACTACCTAATCACCGAAGAGGAAATGTGTCGTTGAAGCCTCTCCTACCGTTAGTGTGATTAATGCCCATCACTTCAACAAATGTGGAGTTCGCGTAATGAATTGGTCTCCAAGAACTCACCAATAGGCAGTTGAACAACGCATTTGTTGACCATGGTATTGAGACATTAGGTAGTTCAGACTCTTTACCCAAGGAATTCCTCTGTTTCCTGCCTCCTTACCTGCATAATAAGATTTTACGTATCAAAGGAACATGCTTAATATAGGAGGAAAATAAAGGAAGATATACTTATTGCGTAATCTTGTCCTATAAGAGCTATATTAGTAAATTTAGGATCAGTAGAGCACGCCTTTTAATGGGATCATTATACGTTACAGATGCGAACGTACGAATCGTGATAGAACGGCTAATTGATCAAGAAAGATGCGATCAGAGAACTACCAATAGTTGGACTCACCTTTCCCGGATTGGAGAGAATGAATGGAGTAGGAAGTCTGGGAAAGGAGGCGGAAAGATGGCGAGTCAGTCCGTCGTGGTAAATGTCTTATATGTACTTAGATGCCTTAGGTACCTACGAAATAAATATGACTTTGATTTAATTCCTTTACTAGGTACCTGATAAGCTGTAAACTCAAGAGGTATAAACCATTCGTATCTGTATTATGTATGGAACAGGAAGTCAAGTGTCTATAAGCAATGCTCGGCCATTCACCATCAAATGACTCATACTCCTACCATAAGCCAATTAACATTCATACCAAGGCTTCTCATAACTTCGTACGGCACACCAAAACTGCATGCAGAAAAGGCCTACTGATAGGCTGCTGAAATCATATCCGACCGAAGACAAATGGTGCTTAGTGGGCCATTACCTCTTGAGGCTTGGATGAATCACCAGCTGGTGTTTCGTCAACCTCCATGGCATCGTCACCAGCTTCGACAACCTCGCCCTCGACTTCTTCCTCGAGGTCGTCCTCACTTTCATTCTCGAGATCGACGCTGCCCTCCTCGGAAATTTCGTCCTCCTCAACAGGCTCCCCATTCTCCTCGACGCCTTCCATTTCAGCGTCTCCATCAGCAGCTGCAGCAGCAGCACTAGCCTCACCAGCATTCTCAGCAGCTGCTTCAGCTCCTTCTTCCTCAACATCCTCATCAAGCTCCTCAGCTCCGTATTCTTCCTCGTCGGGCTGGAGATCCGCCTCGGGCTGCTCAGGGGGAAACTCGGGGGGAGCAGATGCCTCAGAGTCCCTATCATACGGATTAGCACAAGCCTAATAATCAGAGTAGCTACACATCAAAAGAATAGAAGATTATAAACATACCACTTGATAGCAAAACGCGTGACTCTTGGCTTGTCGGCTAACACATTGCGGCGGATCTTCTCGACGATGGGTTTGGCAGGGGGGTCAGCATTCAGCTCATCGGACTCGTATTCGTTGTTCACGTAGTATCCAACACGAACAAACTCGCGGCCGTCATATGAGCAAGTTAGGAGGACCACAGTCACTCCGAGAATGTCTGCATCGGGGATGCGGGTAGTCTTGGGGGAGTCGGCCTCGAAGATGAACTTATTGACACCGACCGGGATGGGACCAACAAGGAGGGAGTCGAGCTCTTGATCGTACTGGTCGCTGTTGGCCGAAATTAGAGGGCAATTATCGAAGAGCATGGTATGGTAACTTACGAAGTTGCAGAGCCAACGTAAGTCAGCTTCCACTCCAAATCTAGGCTGGTTAGCTAAGTTCAATGCTCAATTAACATATTAGAGCATCTTGATAGAAGTATATACCCTTTTCGAGCTGTTCGAGACATTCAAAGGTAATTTCGAACACGTAGTTGTCGGTGAATTTGGCGGGGTTGTTCAAAATATTGACACCGAGTAGAGATACGACAGACATCTTGGGCGATTCTAGCGGTGTATAATCTTGTGAGATGTGTAACTAGACCGAATAACAAAAAATGATGGATGGTTAAGGATGTTAAAAGGGTGGATTGTCGAAGAGAAGCAGCTAGGAGAGAAAGAAAGAAGTAGAGAAGTTGTGGTCTCTCTGGATGGGAGGTTGGCGGTGGGCGCTTCCCTAGTGTTTATTTTGCGACCTGGAAACAGGTCCTAACCAGCTGCCAGCTAACCTAAGGGTCAAGCAGGGGTCCCTTTTTTAAAAAGGGCAACGCGCTTTTTTTTTTCGCAGAAAGCGCGTTCAGTGCTTGCATCAGGTATCAATAGGTACATGACCTAAGTATAAGTACATAAGGCAAGCCGCAAGTTACAACCACATTAAATGTCCGTGCGCTGGACTTAATTCGACGGCACTCATACGTTACCTAGGTACCTTAAACCTTATATGCACACAACTAATCCAGCTGTTTTTAGGAAAAACGAGATTGCTAACAGTGACGTGGGGTATTAACCCACTAACAAATGTGTTTATATGGTATTAAAAACATAATTTTACTACAAATACCTTAGGTACTTAGATGCATATGTACATTGATAATAATGTATTAATATTAATTTCGTACTGACAGGTGTATGCTCATCCTTTGTACACGTGGGGTATGATAATTTTTAGGTACATCTTTCAGATACGAAAGTATGTACGGATCCGTACCTAAGCGATAGAGAAGTACGTACCAGGCACTGGACCTATTTGAGCCGCGCTAATACATTTTCGGTAAGGCTGGGATAAGAGAGATCTTTGCTTGCCTCGATAGCGCTATTGTTTTGTCAAGTGCGAGCTCTAAATCGTTGAAACCTACAACTTTTTTTCAATTGTCGACCATCTTCCCATTCGCGCAATACACCTACCACTCTTTATTGATGCAGGTTCACAATATTTGAAGACCGATATAGGCTAAAGAGCCGTATTCAATACGTCTTCCTGCAATTGCCTTCCATTTAATATATCAAACCTCTAAGCACTCTTAGCCGATTTGCCTCTAAGCAGCTTGAGGGTATACAGTCAAGTGTTGGTTTCCAGGGTACTAACGGCGCTGTAGCTACTCGTACTGGCCTTAGGAACTGTCACGGGAACTGTCGGTTTTTGCGCCACGAGAAAGCCTGAGAAAGCCTCGATATTTCCTATAGACAGACTGTATGATATAATCGCAAAGTAGGGTCATCCAACGTCAACGTCGCGACCGAACTCACATACCCGACACCTCGGTTCCTTTTACATTATCGACTGCCCTAACATCAGTAGGGAACCCTACTAACTTCGTTCCTATTGTGCGTAATGGCTTCGGAAGATTCTGGAGACGCGTCCGCACAACAGGGCGGTACTCCTCCGTGGAGTGCGGAAGGTTGGAATGGTGCGACGGACAATATGAGCTCATATACTGAGAATAGCAATCAACATGCGAATGTTAATATTGATCACGCTCCATCTGCTGATGCATCTGATGATGAGGATGGTGGAGAATATGATCCAGAGTCTGTTACCATCACTACAGTATCCGAGCCTATCGTGGAACGCCCTGCGTCCGATTCCCCTCGTCCGTCTAAGAAGCCTAAGACAGCAGGCGGCTTTGTTGTCGACGACTCTTCTGATGAAGAGGATGATATTCCAGCCCCAACCTCAGCTCCAGCTCCAGCTCCAGCTCCAGTCCCAGCCCCAGCCCCAGCCCCAGCCCCGTCATATTCACCAAGTACTCTAAAGTCCCTTCCCGCAGAAGCTTCGGCTCAACCTTTCAGTCATCCACCCCTTCAGCAGATTACTACGCCCCAGGACATGATTACTGGTACCCTTGCTCAAGCGAGCGATGATCCTGTTTCTACAGTGGCCACGTCCAATGTAGCAACTGCTAATGCAGCGCGCTTGAGGCTTCCTACTGATATTGTTGGTATACTTGAGGATCGTATCAAAAAGGATCCTCGCGGCGATCTCGAGGCCTGGTTAGCTCTGATCGATGAGCAGAAGCGACGTCACAAAATTGAAGATACACGAGCCGTTTATGAGCGCTTTCTGAAGGTGTTCCCCCACGCTGTAAGTGTAAAATAACCTGCCGTTGCTTGCAGTGCTAATATACAATATAGGCAGAGATTTGGGTTCAGTACATTGACATGGAGCTAAGCCTCGATAACTCCACGGCAGCTGAGCAGATATTCTTGCGCACACTAGAGGGAATACCCAATGTCCAATTATGGACGACCTATCTCAACTATATACGTCGCAGAAATGACTTGAATGACCCCACGGGTCGTGCCCGTCAGACCATAAGCCAGTCTTACGAGTTTGTTTTAGGTGCTATTGGGCAGGATCGAGATGCAGGTGGTATATGGCAGGACTACATACAGTTTATCAAGAGCGGGCCTGGTCAGGTCGGTGGTGCTGGTTGGCAAGACCAGCAAAAGATGGACGTTCTCCGTAAAGCTTACCAGCGCGCCGTCGCCATTCCTATGGCAAATGTGAACTCACTATGGAAAGAGTACGACCATTTCGAAATGGGATTGAATAAGATGACGGTAAGTCCCGGCTCGATCTAAGTTGGATATATTGCTAATAATATCTAGGGACGAAAGTTCATCCAGGAACGATCACCTTCGTATATGAGCGCGAGAAGCGCTAACACGCATTTGGAAAACATCACCCGTGGGCTTCAAAGGACAACTCTGCCCCGTCTTCCCCCGGCACCCGGTTTTGAAGGCGACCAGGAATATCTTGAGCAGGTTCGACTCTGGAAAACATGGATCGCCTGGGAGAAAGACGATCCGCTTTCCCTCAGTTCTGATGAACCGGATATCTATCGGCAACGGGTTCTCTGTGTCTACAAGCAAGCATTAATGGCTTTGCGCTTCTGGCCAGAATTGTGGGTTGACGCAGCTGACTGGTGTTTCGACAACGGCATTATTGGCAAAAATGAACAAGATACGGGGCTACAATTCCTCATTGACGGCCTCGAAGCAAATCCCGAGAGCTCTTTAATAGCCCTCAAGCATGCGGACCGTATCGAATCTACTCAAGCTACGCCTGAGGACGACGCAGGCAAAGCGGCCCTCGTGCTAGCTGTTAGACAACCCTGCGATCGAGTTCTCGATACCCTTTACGGCATGATTAAGAATCTGAAGGATGAAGAAGCGGCGGCTGTGGCAAAAATCGAGGAAGAGGCTTCTATTAATGCTGCTACCTCGGGAACCGCAGATGACGACGACGAAGATGAAGGAGAGATTACGGAGAAGCCATCTTTGGAAGCGATAAAAAAATCCAAGATCAAAGTAGTACAGGACGGATTTGGCGCCCAGATCCAA
Organism: Daldinia loculata; assembly: GCF_022478755.1. NCBI lineage: Eukaryota > Fungi > Ascomycota > Sordariomycetes > Xylariales > Hypoxylaceae > Daldinia > Daldinia loculata. Next base: position 147,293 of record NW_026054895.1, read on the forward strand.
ATATTGTCACAACATATATCTTACCTTTGGATCGCCCTTGCACGCATTCACAGAAGGATACAGGGGCAAGGATACATCAAGAGTGACCCTCCCGTGGGGATGCGTGGTTTGTTCATTCAAGCCCGACAGAGGGGCCGCCTAACAAGCGATGTATACGTTGAAATGTCAAATTTGGAGTGGGATGTTTACCAAGAAGACGTGGCTACAAAAATCTATGAGCGTGGTGCAAGGCTCTTTCCAGAACAAGAGGATTACTTGGTTGAATACCTAAAGCATCTTCACAAGAAGCGCGATTTCACTAGTAGGTCCAGCCCAATTATTATATATGCAAGTTTGGCTAACGCGATACAGATGCACGAGTCGTCTTCTCCCAAACGGTTAAACGGTTCAAGGCTAAGCCTGAACTGATCCCAAAGCTGAGACCGATCTTTGCCTATTTCCATCACTATACATCTCGATTTGGCGAGCTGGCACAGGTCAAAGAGCTTGAGAAGCAGATGGCAGAGCTCTTCCCGGAGGATCCTAAACTCACGTATTTTACAGCGAGATTCGACCTCGGCAAATTTAACCCCATCACTACTCGAGTCATTATCTCATCCGCTAGACAGATGCGTCTCAAAACAATTATGCAGTCTGTAGAAGGCCCGCCGGTCTCCGACAGAAGTACCCCCCGCCCTGCACTCCAGACGGAGCGTAGCCCACAGCCACAGTTCTTTCCCGCTGTCAATTCACCCAAACGTCCATTCCAAGCTGATGACCAGGATGAATACCCTCCCCGGAAGTTAGCCCGTGGGGTCTCCCCTCTGAAAGGCGCAGCTGGTCGGCGACTTGATCAGCAACGACGGGCTCAGCAGGGCCAGGGAGTTTCCTCGCATACCAGTGGACCTACTCCTATTCCTCGTGATATCGCTTTCCTTCTCACCGTAATCCCTCCCGCTGAAGCGTTTCGCAGCCACCATTTTAGCACAGAAGGCTTAGTGCGCTTGATCCAGAATACTGCAGTACCAAGCTATGTTGAATGGAAAGCTCGGGGAGAAGGCGCCTCGCGTAATATCTTGGCTTCATCGCACGCACACACTCGACAAGCCTCCTCGGAATACCAGAACTACCCATATTCTACGCGAGATTCACCGGGACCGTCTGGTCGTCCAGCTAGCCCATATAGCGGAATTAGCCGTGGGGTAGCCCAAGCATCAGCACCCTATCGTAATTCTCCCCTACGACCTGATTCGAGCGGGTCATATGAACCGCCCCCACCCGTCTATCAAGCAGGCGTAAGCCAGTTCAACCCATTAACACAGAACATTGGCCCTGGAAATGCTGCGTTTGCTGCTTGGCAAGGAAACTATGCACCGCCTGGGCAATATAATGCTGGCCCATCTCAACAGCACCCCCAGCAATATGGCGGATATTATTAATTCTTAATCCATATGACGGCGACCCAAATGGATTTGTTCATCGACGTAAACGAGGGGTGCTATTCACGGCGTTTTACGGAGGGGAATCTACACACAATGTCTTGTGACTAACTGCATTTTCTGGAGTTTCTCTTGTTCGGGCTAGGTTAGCACTCCTGAAGGTCGGGCCGTTAAATAGATTCGTGCCAAGAGGTCAACCGTTTGTTGTGTTTTGAGACTTAGTTCCTAAGGCTAAACCTGGGCACCTAATAAGACGGCATCTATGGCCCAACAATAAACCAATAAATTTTAGCTGTGGTATTATGTTTTGCGTGGTTTAGTACGTCTGCCAGGTTATAGTAACTTGGAGCTGTTGTTCCGAATTCTATTCACACCTTACATAAGGTAAAGTTGCCAATACCATTGCTCCACTTGTAGAAACTCACATGATATACCTACCTGTTAATCTCGAGATATGTACAGTAATGCTGCATCTTATATCTACCTACCCTCTCGTTGTTTACCCTCTTATCTAAGATAGACTTACTGGCAAACACATATATGTTGATATACGGAACTTCTTAATTTCTAGCTGAGATTAGATCAGGACTTCATTTTCGTACGTACCTCTCAAATATTTGCATGTATAAATATTTTGTTCAATTACATTTATTTTAGATCTTCAGTTCCTTCAACTACCGAACCATGACTATTTGGGACTTTAATACGTCCCTTTTCATCTTCATTCCTGTATATCTACCCACGTAGAATTAATAGGGTCCTGATATTATCCGGGCCCAGGTGGACACATGATATTGAAAGTAGTAGATTCCAGCACTTTTAAAAGAGCAGTTATAGGAGGTAGTTACTAAGAGGCATGTATAAACATTATTGCGAGTACAGGGAATTTAAATATAAATGTACCTAGGTAGGCTTGTGAAGCACACCTGTTCGATCTACCAGGAGTTACCCAACTTTGTTGTTTCATTTTATGTGCTGCCCAGGTCGATAGCGTCTGAAGTTCCTTTATATGGAATAGCAGATGTTATATGGAGGATCTAAAAGAATACCACCCAATATGTACATACCTACCGCTAAGAATGTTATTTTTATCGTCTACCTTATTTTACTTGTGATCTAGCTATGGCTATACACTTGTCAAGTAATGAACACTTATGTTATTCCATTAACTTGGCAACATGGACGCATTAACGACTAATATGAGCAGATATATTTGGGCGTAGTTGTTGCATTCCGTGGAACTTGTGAAAAGACACAATCATGTACATTTATTTGGGCGTTCTTTTTATTTTTATTTATCACTTACACCAAGTCAAATCATTTAAATAGATATTAATTGTAGCTATGCCTTAGGCAGGAGCATCCATCTCCTCTCTGTGTTAGCTTCCCTTGAAGCAATCTTTACTTTGATTTCTTTAAGGCAGTTGTACAAAATTCTCTTCATGTCAGTGCTTTCCTGTGTATGTCGGTTTCGACCAAGGATGCAGGTGTACGTTTATAAGGTACATGTTAGGTACCCGGGCATGACTCAATTGTTCAGGCCAACTCAACACTTGTCATATGCCTGGGCGGAGTAACTACGTGTACATAACGTGTAGATACGTGTATGATGTAGGTACCTTATGTAGCTACCAAACGCTCTTTCCTCATAATTGATGTATGCACGTACCTTCCTAACGTATCTAAGGCAACCTCACCGACGTTGACTTGTATACCGCCTTCCCGTAATTCAAACAAACTTTACATTAGGGAGCTGTCAATCTGCTTTCCCAGGTTTCAAGACTTTTCAACTTCTTCCAACCTTCACATTCACATCAAATCTTCCCCGATCATTGTCCACCTGCAAAGATCCCAACCACCCATCCTCCATACTACCTTTATCGTCCGTCGACGGGTCAAAGCCTAAGGTACGTTAATATTTCCTGCTGTGATATCCTCAAATCCTTAAACCCAATTCTTTCCCTACCCTCAACCTTCATTTAATAACCTCTACCAATTTATTAGGCATGTATGTATGACCAGTTCTCACATTATCTTCCAAGTTATTAATACTTGGAAACTTCCCTTGACACGTCTCTTACGTTTCGGTCGCGTCGCATCTCGTCCACTAATTGCAGACAGACTTGTTTACACAACCCCTTCAAGTTAACGGATCCATCTACAACCAATCTGGTATACGAACTTGCAGGTGCAATAGGTAAGACTCTCTTTCTATTTATCAACTGCCTCCTCCTCGGACCATTCATTCTCTTCCTCTACTTCAGTACCTTAATCAATACCCTTTCCGCATTTCTACTTACTCAACCCCAAACAACACCCAACAAATACCTCCTCATATGATACGCTATAGGTGAGTCATATTACTACTTTACAGCGTGTGGTTCTTCGGCAACAGTCGATTGTCATTTAACGCAAACAACCAGTCCAACACCCACGCGAATACCCTCATCACAAGCACATCATCCCCACAGTCCTAGTCATCCTCTTTCCTACATAAATACTCATTCTTATCATCCTCTCATATCTTCATCTTTCCAACCCTACAATAGCATCAGTCTCTAAATTATTTGATCCTTGTTCGACTCCATATCCCCAATTCTCCTATTCAAGGAATTGAACTGACAAACTTTCAAGTTGTAGGTATATCTTACCTTCATCTTTCCTCATTAGCCAAAACACACTCCTCTGCCTACAAATTTATTGAAGCAATCACTAATATCAAACAGTTCACTAAAGAAACCACAACAGGTAAGCACGCTCCATCCTTCCCTACATATTCTACACACTAGGCATCATCAACTCCTTCACTTATTCACTTGCAACCCTTCTCACACTTCATCAATCCAAAGACTTTTTGATACAATCGGACATCTTCCTCAAAGCCCTTAAAGCATTGCGATCATCTGGGCACGGCTTTCAATCCTATACCACACATTATTTTCATATTGTTCCCTAATTTATTATTAAATCAGGAAACTACCTACCTCATCCTATCAACATTCCACATCCCCTATAATTCCCACCTTCTGATTATTAGAACGCTACGAAGTTACATACCACTAACATCTGTAGTCTTTCAGCAAGAGTCAGCAACAAGGCACACTCCACTGCCATTAAGTCTAGTAAGTTCCTTTTCTTGATTTCATTCCGACTCCTATCACAGAGGCAAGCCTTTTGATTGTCGTCAACTTGAATTTCTTTTCGCATCATTGGACATTCATCCATCAATCAATCCACGTCGCCTCCTAGCAATATACGCTGCCCGCCTATCCTTTTACCACCTGCTCCCTTCCCCAAGCAACCCCCAAAACCTCTATTTATGAGATCAATCTCTTCAGAGTCGATAATTTGACTTCCAATCCATTAACAATAGCTAATAGCCTACAGGACTGCCATACTCAATTGAGCCTTAGACTGCTTACGCAAGTCTGTCATTTCGGTATGTATTATCCCTCTAGTTTTTATGATTTGCTATGGCCAGCACAGTACCTCACAGCAGTTTCCCTTCAATCTCATATCCTAAGCGTGGGATACCATAACTGCTCCCCTCATACGAAGTCCTTTGAGCTCTTACATCGCTTCACCCTGCTGTCACCTATTTTTCATTAAACCCCAAATTTTCTCCCCAGGAACAAGTCTTCTTTACAGTCTCTATCTTGGCAACCCTGAATTCATCAGATCCTATACTTTCTTATCTTACCTTCGTGTCGTTTGAAAGTTTTTTCCCTTACGACTTATGTGCTCGATAAATTGAATCTTCCTTCCTCAGGTTTTTATATTTATTAAATACTAACTACTCTTACAGACGCTCAATCAGCCGATATGTCTGGCCGACCCTCAGGATCCGGTCGAAGCTCGGCCACTCCGGCTGGTTCTCGGCCTGGATCACGTGCTGGATCCCAGCTTGGATCTCCCACTCGAGGTTCTAGCAAGCAATCAGGGTTCCCTCAGGGCCCCGGATACGATCCCGCTCGCGATCGACCCGAGCTTACACCAGCTCAACTGCTTGGCAAGCGTTTTGACTTGCCAGCTGATGCATACAAGATTGTACGTTTCTTTAATGAGCTTTGGGGCCATGTGTTCCATGCAAGGAGCTTTAATTTAAAGCTGACACCGCCCTAGGATGGTGCAAAGGAAACACGGTTTGCAGCCCGCCCCGGTTTCAACACCGATGGTAAAGGTATCAAGATTCAGTTGAACCTGTTCCCTGTCACGAGCTGGGCAGACAAGGAGGTTTATCAGTACGATGTAAGTATATTGTGCTTTTCCGCTCAGACAGTCTCTCTAATTGTGTAATAGATCATCGTGTCCCCCAACCCTAAAGACTCCAATGCTCTGATCAAGAAGGTCTGGAACACGAAGACCGTCACAGAGGAACTAGCAAAGAAGGGTGGCATGTGGCTTTATGATGGCAGCAAGCTGGCCTGGTAAGTACCTAGTTTGGATGTTTAGTTATCAAATACTCTTAGCTTACCTGTACTAGGTCTTCGGAGAAGATTGACCGTAATGAAGCCCGCTTCACGGTTGATCTTGACTCTCTGAAGGAAAAGGCCGAGCATGAGGACATCGCCAAACAGGTTGGGAAGACGAGTGTTTACAGCCTCACGATTCGACAGACAACAACCATCCGCCTGTCGTACCTTAAGGCCTATCTCCAAGGCAAAATCTCCTGGGACACACACGTCCTAGAATGCATGAGTAAGTACTCTCTATGCAACATGTCTTTAATGATATAAGCTAATGCATTGGTAGATTTCTTTGACCACTGTCTACGCCAGTTCCCCTCGGAGCAGTGGGTCACCATCAAACGTAATTTCTATGATCCTATGTTCCCCGTCGGAGGTCTTTCAGGCCAACTGGTAGTAAACCAAGGCATCTATTGCGCACCTCGCCTTAGCGAGGTAAGGACCGTTCCTTTAACACTTTCATCTTATATCCGCTGACGGAAATGTGATTTAGTCTATCAATAGAAATGGAACAGGTCTTGCGATCAATGTTGACCGATGCCAGACTGCGTTCTGGCCCGTTGACAGTATTGATCAACTAGCCCTAAGTCTGTTGAATGGGAATAAGGAGGAATGGTCCACATGTAAGTTTTCATCTGGTTAAATATGCAACACTATATTAACCTGCCTATTATAGGGGACGAACACAAGATGGCATTCAACTTGAGGCCCAAAGAAGAAGTTGACAAGAAGACTGGTGCGACCAAGATTGTCCCCTCCGAAGCCTTTACCTTCCTTCGACGATTGTCGAAACTGAAGTTCGTCGTGAACCACCGAGGAAAACTTGGTAGACCTAAGATCTACACAATCCAGAAGCTCACATTCAATGAGAAATTCGGTACCGAGGGTGCGAATTCGCGCACGGTGACATTTGAAAAGACCCTAGAGAATGGAGGAAAGAAGACAGTGTCTGTCTACGATCACTACCATGATCGTTGGGGTATCCGCCTACGATGGCCCAGGCTCCCACTCATTGAGTCTACAAACGGGAATCTCTTCCCCCTGGAACTGTGCAACAGTATCAAAGACCAGCGTTATACTTTTAAGCTTAACGCCCAACAGGTTTGTTACTGGACCCCAAAACTCTTAACACAATATTTATTCTTCGGGAACTAACGAATTTCTTAGACTACCGACATGATCAAGGCAGCGGCTACCAGACCACCAAAGCGTCGAGCTGATATCATCGAGGGCATTACTCACCTAAAGTGGTCCGAAGATCCCTACTTAAAGGCATTTGGAATCCAGGTTAGCTCTAACATGGTCGTTACAGAGGCGCGACTTCTGCCAAATCCTGAGGTTGCATTTGCCAATCAGAAGATCAACCCAGGTGTAAGTGGTCGGTGGGATCTTCGTGGGAAGAAGTTCTTGGAGTCAAACCGCGTACACCTACACTCCTGGAGCATTGTATGCTGTGGAGAGGGCACCATTAATAAAGCGGAGTTAGAGAACTTCGGCAGAGAATTTTCCTCTATCTACCGAGGCCATGGAGGCATTATTACAAAGGCCGCGGTTTGTCTAACCATCGGATTTGGAGATGGAAACTATTCCAAGATCTGTGAACAGGCATACAATTTGACCCAGACTGCTAATCCTGGCATTGATCCTCAAATGATATTCTTCGTCTTACCAACCAAGAACCAGCTTGTCTACGAGCGTGTTAAAAAGAGTATGGATTGTCGATACAACTTAGTCTCGCAGTGTGTTCAAGCAGCCCACGCGAGGAGAGCCCAAGCACAGTACCTGAGCAATGTTGCCATGAAGGTGAACAGCAAACTCGGGGGCGTCACATGCAAAATTCCGAATGTGACCAAGCCCAACCAGCCACCATTCTGGTCTCGTCCCACCATGATGATCGGTGTTGATGTGTCCCACGCCGCGCCGGGCAGCAGTCAGCCATCCATGGCTGCTTTGACTATGTCTATGGACAAGCACGCTACCCGCTTTGCCGCAGCTTGCCAAACGAACGGCTGGCGAGTGGAGACTATCCAACCAGACATAATGGAAGAGATGATTGTGAAGCTTGCGAAGCACTGGGTCCATATAAATGGTACCCATCCACAACACATTTTCTATCTCCGAGATGGCGTCTCGGAGGGCCAGTTCCATGATATCCTCAACAAAGAGGTACATAACATGCGCCAAGTGTTCCAGAAACTAGGCTACGGAACCCCTAAATTCACCGTCATAATTGCGACGAAGCGTCATCATGTCCGGTTTTTCCCTAAGCCAAACGACAAGGCAAGCGGTGATCGCAACGGCAACCCGTTACCGGGCACGTTGGTGGAACGAGACGTAACACATCCGCAGCACTTTGACTTCTACCTTTGTTCGCATGTAGCGATCCAAGGCACTGCTCGTCCGGTTCATTACCAAGTCATTCTTGATGAGGCTGGTGTCAAACCCAACGAGCTCATGAGAATGATTTACCAGCAATGCTACCAATTTTGCCGCTCGACTACGCCAGTATCACTACACCCGGCGGTTTACTATGCGCATCTAGCATCAAACCGCGCGCGCTCACATGAGGATATCAACCCGGATAAAATGATAATGGCGTATGGCAAGTCGGGCTTCCCATACGCGAAGAGCGACGGGGAGATCTACGAGGAGGCCGAAGAACGGGTCAAGGCAAGGCCACCCCGCCTACTAACGATGGCGAATACCAGATGGAAGATAGACCGGATTGCCTTTATGAATACTACTATGTGGTATGTATAAGCGTACTCGGAAGCCAATACGATCCATACTTGGTTCTGCTAAGTGTGCATTCCTCCTGGTCACGGTCCTACACTTCTCTGGGTTTCAGCTATCTTGTTAACGGCACATCGGTTTCGATGAATTCGACCCGAACTATGACAACTTCCTTCTGCTCACAGATATATAACCACGTATGGACTACTTCGAAGTCAACGGGTTTACTTTTCAATTCCATGATGTGTCTCAATCATGGTATCAGTCTTGGTTTTCAATTCTCATCAAGTACTTTCACAGATTGGGATGAGAGACCTTGCAGTTCTTCTTTCGAGGCAGCAGTGTGATACGCCCTCTAGGAGAAATTATTTGCCAATGCCGAATGATAACTCTCAAGGCCCACGATGCGTTCTCTTTAATGCTTCACTACACATCGCACATATGATCATATGGATTGTCCTTGCTTGCGTTGCTTCTATTGTCTTTTGATACGATGGATTTTCTCTTTAATAATTGGCGTCGGGGCACCATTTCTACCCACAACCTCAAGCAAGATACATAGGCTCGCACTAGGTATGTACATAGTTGCACGAGGAAAGGCAATAGGTTTCGGATCATAGTCAGGACCTAGAATAGAATGGTACCTAGTCAAATAGCTTTTTTCACTGTTACTAATGCAATACAACGTTTTCTCTCTGTAATCCATGACTTCGTAATTAAGGTACTTAGATACATATCAGGCCTTCTCTAGATGTAATCGTGTTGCTAAAGTACGAGAGCCATGTGAAGTTATTCAAACCTAACTTTAATGGTAATATTAGGTAGGGTAAATACCTATAAAAGGCTAACGACTTTGTCATATACTCAGCTGCTCGCCATTGGCAATTCCAAACCCTTTATTACATAGGTAGGTACTAGGTAATCAGCCCCTGAGCTAACCTACATATGTTAAGTGCTCCTCCTTATCTCGTTACATGGTGGACATGTTTCTTATTTACCTTGACACGCCTACGCTTCTAGTTACATCCCCGAAATAATAGGCCTCGCACAACCTATCAATATTCCTAAGATAGTATGCAATTAGGTTATTCGTGAATATTAGGGCCTGCTGATTTGTATACGGATGCAGAGCTAGGTACTGGGGTGGCAGTATGTAGATATACAGTCATAGCAGTGAGGTTTACTTACTGTATAATTAGCCGGCTAGTTAACATCAACGAAGGGTTTTTCACTAAGACATATTGCTGTCTTGAAGTTGTTACGTAGGGATTTTCATAATATCAGCGAAGCATTTATCTCGGTCCCTCGACTAGTGTGGTGAAAATAATGTACTGGCCACAGTAACGACCTCCTTCCGCACTTTGAAGTAGAAATCTCTCTCTGGCCGATGATTGTTAAGGCCTTAGCTAATTGATTGGCTTAAGTTGGTCTACAGTGTAATAGAGTATAAGCCCACCGACGTGCGTGCGCAGGTCAGCTATATCAGCGGCGTTAATGCATAGATGCAGGCTACGGATGGAATGGTCTTCAATATCCTACTGCTAGAGTAGATTCGTTAGTATAGTAAACCTAGTAAATACGGCACTTACAACAGGTTTTAGGTACTATTCAGTGTTTTCGCCGCGACGTTCTACCTCTTGTCGTAGTAATGCTTCTCATCCCAACTATTAATCTTCTATGCTATCCAGATAGGTGTTAGACCCGTATGTATCTTAGCTGATAACAGTCAGTTCCCAATAGTACGCAGTAACCTCTGGAGCTACGTGAAAATTGTTGGCTTCCGGATTGCATTCCAATGCACGAACATGATCCGCTTAGCGCAGAGGACGATTTGCCTAAAAGACATCCTTGCCTTTCTATGTAATAGAAATAGGGATAGCGCTTGTGTGGCGATGCTGTGAACAGGACGTACAAGGTTTTACTCCTCCTCACTTCGCTACTGGTAACCGACACTACACTAGAATGGTTGAACCAATCATAGCTAAATATGAGGCACCCCACTTCCCTAATCGGCTTGACATTCGCGTTCCTGACCAATCAGAACTTTACGCTTTGTCAAATTTATGCATCCAAGCGCAAGCTACCGTGGTCTCGGGTCCGGGGACTGATGCCAGCATTTCTACAACAAATTTAAATCTATACAAGGACCAACAGATGAAAGGGTCGCTTGCAAGCACGAACATGGTATGCATCTCTTAGCAACGAAATGGATGCGATGCTAGCATGTAAGCACAATTCTACTACGCACCCACCGCTTGTTTTCAAACGTCGATCCAATGTTATCAAAACAGACCGCGAAGAAGGTCATGCAATTAGGCCAGTAGCTTTACCCCGGATTTGCGTAACTATGTCGACCTCCCCCACAATTCTATTCTTAGATTAGGTACGTAGGCGCCTTGGTGAGAATGAAATTGGAAGAAAGCTATCCGGCAGCAAAAGCATTTCCGATGGCATCTGTGCGACGACAGGATTACAACTAGGGCTAAAAACACCAAGACGCTAACCATAGCATTGCACGAGGAAATGACCGGGAGTCCAGTTCTGTACATTGTGGCAAAGCTTACGTGGGAAATAGGAACCGTGAGATGATGCCATCGATGATGAAGCACGCAAAGGTAACGGCCTGCCAACGATCTTAAACCACCCTGGCGATGCAATTGGTCTCGGTTCTTGGCCGGCTACTCCCTTTCAAGCACTCGGGGAACTTCTTACCCAAGTTCTCCGACTTTTCAGACTATTTTTATAAGGTATCAGCAAGATAATACGAATGGTTCAAGATGAAAGAGGCTCTTATGAATTTATACCCCCCTTCTAAAAAGATACGCTAACCGAGTGCTCTTTAATGATTACAAGTTTCCCAACAATGCATCAGTCCCTTTGCTCCGCTCGCCATCGCTTCACATACCGGAAGTCATCGCAGCCGGTCCCAATGTCTCCGGTTGCTAGTTCATTGTTCCCACTCAATATAGTACACAGCAGGATATCTATCCTCGCACACTAGGTCTCGATCCATTTCGGCGGTGGGTTTTCCACCCAGAGTGGATTTTACCCCTGGAAAGTAAGGCCACGCCTTGACGATAGTATTTTCGGTTTTTTGGAAAACGTCACTTTCCTCCCAGGTCCCCTGGAAGTGATCCTCGCATATGTCCCTAAAAGAGTGAGGAGTTATAATCTATTCATAATATATTACGAACGTGGATGTCGGTGAGTGGGCATTACCTTCTAAACAGGCATTTAAGAAACTCGAAAGGAGGGGCCAATTCGAGGGTCTGGAGCGTTATGGGAACCAACGTATGAATAATCGAGAAATGACGGGAGCGCCAATCAGGAGTATCAAAATATCTAGTTAATATATACTTAAGCTCATATCTATTATCGTTAGTATTCATTTTTTTACCCGGCTCTGGATATAGCCTGCAAGGCGTTATGATGGTTGACTTGGGATTATGAGGCTTGAGAAAAGCGCCGGGCCACCTCTTGAGACCTGAGGGTACGACATATGAATGCGTTTCTTCTTCGGGAAGCTTTGTATTTTAGGTAGTTTGTCAGTAAATTTAACCCGCCTTCGCCTTCTGATTAAATGCGACCCTAGGGAGAAACCCGTACGTACCAAGATGCGATCGAATGTGCACCCATTCAAACTGTTGAGGCAATTGTGCTCTATGCTGAACTCGATATCGAGAGTGCGCATTCGGGTGTGAAAAGTAGCGATAATTTTTTGCAAGTAATAGAAAAGCTTGCCGTATATATCGTTCATTGTAAAGCCAGAAAAAGTCTTCTTGAACTCGGATCGAGACCACCTACGCTCTGGTCCTTTTGTGTCATCAAGGAGCCATGTACCTACGCCGCTAGAGAAGTCGAAAAGGGTGCTGGAACCGAGTTTTCGGAGGGATTAGTTGGCATATGAGAGGCATAAGGAAAATAATAACGTTTTAGGACATAAAGCTTTTAGAGGGGGACTCACACGTTAGGCTTGACACAGTCATGCAAAGGCCGACCCATGGGTAGTAAGATTCCTTCCTCCCTGAACCTCACATGACAAGGACGTTCGGCAGGCGGCTGTCTAAATAAATAACGTTCTCTGTTATCTAGCCTGCTTTCACAAGCGACTACAGCGTTCCGAGCAGATCTGGCCTCCTCACATAATAATTCCCTTTCTAGGTACCTTGCTAGATAAGGCCAGTCCGTATAAGCTAATTTGAGGTTGATAGACCCAGAAATACCTGCCAACTCTCTAGTCATCCTTGTTGAACACGCGCCACTTATTGAATCCGAGAAGAACCTCTCTATAGTACTTGGCTCGAATCCATGCATATCTCGAAATTTGTAGGACTCGGTGATAATATACTCATATAGCGGACCGCGAATCCAATTATCTAACGATTTTGGTATGAAGGCAGAGTACCATAAGTGTATGGTGTTCTCCGCCGCCAGGAGTACATCGTCGTGACAGAGAAGATAAGTAAGAATTATGTAGGCGCGGGCAACGACATTGAAATCTTTGTTACTGATTACGATTTTGACTTTCGCGGGATAATCCTCTGGGATGCCGTTCACAGTCATCATAACGTTTCTGAGGTCCCCACAACCTATATGATAATAGATGTTAATAATGCTCTGCTATTTGACCGGCGCGTGATAGTACGTGCCAATGAATAGTAAATCCAAGTCTTCATGGAAGTCTCGTCCCTCGTTAGATCCAAGCTTGAGTATATCGAGTGCGATAGACCCTCCCTAAGGTTGTCTTCGAGCCGAATTTAGGTGCGGAGGACTTTGGTTGAAGAATGTGGGTAGTCTATTTTCTTGATACCACATGGGACGCCAGCTCAGGTTGCTGTATGGAGATTTGCAGACATTCTGGTGCGCAACATCTTTGTTTTGGCATTCTACTGAACAGTATTGTACTAGGTAGCAGGAATGGCAAGCAAAAAAGGCGGGCCGGTGACAAGACAATCCATCGCAGGAAAATATCTGTAAAGACATGATGGGAAAATGGTACTATGGACCGTGAAGTTGAATAAGTGCTGTTTGATTAAGAGCCTAAGTCTAGAATTCAAAGCAGATGCTGACCGTCGAATAGTTTTGTTCGCGTATAAGTGTTTATAAGATGTGTGTATTGTAGAAGATGTACTTACATAGGTACCTCTTACATGTAGGAGATAGGTACTTGCATATAGGTAGCTTGATGACGTCGGGCCAATGTAGGTACCTCTTACCTAAAAGTACATAAAGGAACAAGGGAAAGAAACAACAACTAGCTTATGTATATAATGAGGTAGAAAGAGCACCCATATCGCATAATAAATCGTGTCATAGACGTCGAAACTTCCAAGGTTGTATCAATTCGTTCATTCATTTCGCTTCTTTGGGTATCATAGCTGCCTCATCCGTTTTCCACTCTCAAGTTGCACCACTTCTAGCCCTTTAACCTTCTCAATTCTCCCTACACTATGCCTGCTCGCCCCCGAGCTGGATCGTGATATCCTATCACCATTAAGTAACGCCGTCTTGTTTCCTCCCATCCCGACATCTGCGTCTTCCTCGTGAGCTTCTGGTACGCTGTTTAGACTATGCGCCCTTGCCATTTCGATTTGCGCATCTAATGATGCTGTGGAAATAGTTGTAGTAGTGGTCGTGGTGGTCGCGGTACTGCCATTTCTACTAAGGCTCGCCTGCAAGCTCGCCTGTCTTATTGATAGCGAATCCCCCCTAGGTCTCGACTGCAATACAGATACTGCCCCTGCGCTGATCACACTGTCGCGCTGATCACGAGTGTCCTCCCAGCCGAACTCTACTCCCAGTGCCCGCTCTACATCAGATTTAGTATACGAGCTTGACCGGCGTCGTACATATTCGTCGAATTGAGTATCACGCTTATGATTGTAGCTCGCACGGCGCTCCGTCATCGGCTCTACGGCAGGCGGAGTCGGTTGTGGTGAAGGGGGGTGGCTACTAAGTGCCAAAGAGATATGGCGACTGGCGGCGGATAGCGATCGTGGCCGAGTTACCGTTACGGAAGGATTTGTTGGATCGTACGGCACGGGAGGTTCAAGCCACGACGATCGATATGCTGTTTCTTCAGGCTCCTCGGAACTAGCATAGCCATACGGCTTGATATTGCCGGGGATATGGTAATCATCATAACTCAATAGCCGACGATAGATGGTGACCGAGTAGAACGTAGGGATAATCGTGAAGAACCTGAAAGGAACCCCGTCAGCAATTCTGTCCCACCTCCTCGAGATGTTTACAACTCGTGCTGTGGCTTACATGAGGATGCAGTCCATCACCAATCCAATTAATGAGTATCGCCTGTCGGCGTACTTAACATAAACCACAATATCAAGTGCTAGAACAGCAGATGTAAGGGCTAAGTTTATGATATTTCCAAACAGCAACGGCAGTGGTGTCAACACCTCGGCGATAAACCTTGCTATCGAAACGAATACTATAACGAGGGAAATGAACGAAAATGAAACGTTGACCATTTCCCATCTGCAACAGTTTAGGTTAGCTCACCCGTCTTTTGTAATTCATCGATAGGTACCTATATCAAAAGCTAATAACCAAAGGTGAATGTCTTTCAGCACTTACACGAACTCCACTGTAGGATCCTCGCCTTGAGCTTGTTGATCTCGCCACGTTTTGGACGTCCTAGAAAGTCGATAGGAGAATAAACCCATTATCCCTAGCAAAATTAAGATCTGGATCGCCCAGCATGGTAGGAGTATCCTCTTCCTCCACTTTGCTCGATCAAACTGCGCATTGTCCCGATGTGTGTAACCCATCTTCAACTTTGAATGTGTCCAATGCCTCCCTTGTATATTCCGGAATAGCGGCCTATTAATCTCGCCTTAACACAGCAGAAAGGAGTATTTGGCTTTTCTTAAGCTCTTGACTGATGTTTTCCTATATAACCGCTCTAGGACTCCATCTTCTGAAGTACAAAATAGTTAAGAGGTTACGGCGATCGGTATCGTGGAGCGACTGGGTACGTAATGTAAAACGGAATCTAATGCAGCCTTACGAGACAAACCCGCGTGGGAGGGATAGGTTCTATATAAAGCCCCTCACGAAAAAGAAAACTGGGTAGTAAAGCAAAAATGGACCACAAGCATAGCCTCAGCAATCCCCATCCCGCAAGTCCTATCCAAAGCAAGGCTCTTATTGGAGCCTCCAATAGGCGGCATTGGTGGAAATTACCCCAACCAGATTCTATCTTCAGCCGGAGGAGGTGCCCGTTGAGTCTTGACAAGACAAAGCTTGTATTATTGCTAATACAGAACCGGAGAAGAACGCCTTGCGTTGGTGCCAACACCGGCTTCGGTAGCAAACAATAGTGATTGGATAACTACGTGATTCGTCTGACGACTGGCATCCACCGAATCCACATCGTGGGCTCTTGCTAACCTGAGATGGGCCATGGTAGGGCTTGGTGATGCGTTGCGGCTGAGTTTGAGCTGGAAGACCCTTGTCAAGTCGGCTAAGCTGCACTTAGGTGCCTAGGCCAAGGACCCAATCACGCCCATTTCTATAATAGGGAATGGAGACTCGATGAACTGTTCAACGGGACCGACGAATTGAACTTGGAAACCTGGCCCTACTTGCAGTTTGAGCAGCATAACGGCGCGGATGCTCTTCACATGGACTAGCTTTATGCAACAACGCATGAAATTCTTTACTCGCCCTACGCGATAAAAATCTATGGATCATTTCCTCGGTATTTGGAAGCTAACCCTAGGTTCGCGAAGCTCGCATAGCGGGCGGCACGGGTTTTGAATTGGCGATCAAAACATAAATTTCCGGGACTGTCAGGCTCGTTTACGATGCGGTGCTGAGATTTATTTGTCCCGTTTGTCCCGGAACTCTCCAATGATGTAAATGTTTCCCCTGTTCGAAAATTGTCGGTATTATTTACCCCAGTTCTTCTAAGGTAGGGACATCTTCGTGAGCCAATAAGGACTCTAGCCCCATGGAGTGTTGCTAAACTTGGATGTAGCACGGTTATAACAAACATCGATGTGCTATGTTAGGGATTCCATCGCGCGGCCCGCACCTGGGGCTGTGCCTCGTCGGGATGACTCCGAATTGGTAATAAAGACCTTTTGGAATGAGCCGAATTTAGAACTTGCAGAGTATGATCATAATTTGGAATGAAGAACTGAATAGCATCTCCATACTTAGAATCACCTGATTAAAAATCAGGCCATTAAAGCGAGGGAAAAAGGTTATGTCATTATCCTTCGTTGGCAAGTTCGACACCCTGGAACCCAGGCTACCAGAGCTGTGGTCTATGTACAAAGGTCACCCGAAATTCTGGATAGCTAGTTCTTCGCCGACTCGATAAGCACGAATTATTCCTTCCACTGTACATATCCTGTTAAAGGCTACCTTATTGAAGATAGCATAAGGTATTACCTTCGTGGTTACGGAGGATTCTAGCACACAATATGCTACGGGCATTCAAAGCTAATCCATCACGACGCAAGATGCAGGACAGTTCTAGGTTTGGGTGATAAATATTAACAAAATATTCACAGATACTCTAGGTATAAGTTCAAGCTCGGCTCGTAATATCGAGCCCTCTCCCACTCTAATTCCGTTATTCATGTGCCTCCTCGGTGTGGTTACTATTCCCTTGACGCCAATAACCATGCTTCATTAAATTGTATTTGAAGTGTTGGGGTGGATTCCGAATATACACGCCAAACATACGACGACCCGATATTCTTCACCCGCGCTGCTTATTCTGCATTTAAATCACGCTTATGCGGCAGGGTCCTTGGCGACACCAGCAGCGTTGAAAGCAACGACATTTCCGTCAGCGTCGACCATGGCTGCGGTCTGGACTTTTTCTCCAGCCTGTCGTGCAACGACAGCCTTCTGCGACCGGGGAACTTTGGCTGTGATGGCGGTTAGCATACATACATTATCCATTGCATCGGATTCCCGTCAGCTTACTGAGCTCCGCCATGGCGACGGTGGTGAAAAGACCGAAAATAATAACTGAGACCTTCATGTTGACTGGTTTGAAGTTGTTCGGAAGGTTGAAGGAATGGTATAGGTCGGCCGGCGACGAGCTTGTGTGAATATGCTGCTAAAGCGAAATGAAAATGTGATCAACTAGAGTGACTATAACTCGCAGAGGATGAGGAAAGAAAACAGAAACACAAAACGAGACGTGAGCTAGACGCCCTTATGTATGATTATGCTGGGACGAAATTAATATGTCTACGGAAGACAAGCGCCTTCGATTTCACTTTTCCAATACTGATCTTCGACACTTGAGACGTACGGATAGCCCATTTCCCGCCAGTACTACTTGATCGGGTAACGACTCTCAGGGACGTTTAGGGTGAGACTGCGCCTCAACATGGCCCAGAACTTGGATTGTTATTGAAGAAACAAACAATAGGCCCTCGCAGTCCCAGATGACAGGAACACTGGCTGCCCCGCTGGGGTATAGATCTACATACTATCAAGATCTTTCGAAAAGAAGGTTGTTAGGCGGATACTACATCAGAAGCTAAACTCCAAACTCCAGCTAGAGAGGATAAGAATTGGGCGAGACGCGCGGAGGTCATCGACAGACAAGGGTATGAGACGATGCTGTAACAACTTGCAATGCTTATTTGAGCCGCTCTGTACGGATCTGTATCTAGGTAGTATCGGTGCTGCTGCAATGCAACGCTGCGGGTGTAAACAGTCAAACAATCTTGGCATCGAAAAGCTGATCAGGGACGGCACTCCAGCTTTCCGTGTTCCAAGATGAACCTGGAGGAGGACTAGGCCATGCCTTTTAAAATTTGGGGGTAACTCCTGGACGAAAAGCAGGGACAAAAGAAGATTGAATATTCGTCATCGAGTTGGAGTTGGGACGTACGGAATACATATTCGGGCTATCGGATTTAAGAACGTCTATGCGGAAAAGGTGAGACGAGACGAGATCATCAAAGTCCAGACCGCTATCTTCTTTAACCCCTTCTCTGATTTTCGGGTAGTTCCCATACCCCCGTACTCTTATACCCCTGTATTTGTATGTAGTATGTAACTATCCATTTCTATGGAAGATGTTTAGCCACAGAGCATGAGCCACGAGCCACATGCCACGAGCCACAAGTCATAATGAAGCTCCCAAAGTCCAATTTTATTCATTTTAGCTAAATCCAAGAATGACAAGAATTTGGCAGTCAGCCAAGAGCCATGTTCAAGCTCTTAGGTGTCGGACCAAAAGTTTCAACACCTCTAATATTCTCTTTGTCGAAATCGCCAAGTTGGCGCTGGCAACCTATTTCAAGTCTTACTCACCGAAGTTGGAGCGCGCCTTGTGGCCCGAACTTCCACACGATGTCGGTTGTTGACCTAGGTCGTCTGCAAGATCTGCGACACACCAGACATTCGATAACACTTTCTAATGGCAAGCGCCTTGTTCTCTTCCGCCTGCCGAGAATTGATCGGCCGGATGTAACGCTACCAGCTGTGGAAAGTCCAGATTCATGGAATTACTATGCAATGGAGGCAGAGTGTCCTCACGCCGGTGGGCCAATGGCAGATGCTCACATAGACATCGAAGACTCGTCCTACATTGCCTCTTGCCCGTGGCATGCGTATGACTTCAACGTAGAGACTGGTGAGTCTAGTTATGGCATCAAAGCCTGCACGTTTCCGGTCACTGTTCAAGATGAAAGAGTGAGCATACAAATTGCAGGAACCGGAAATGTCCAACTCGACAAGATCGAGCCCGTCAGCGAGAAAGTGAAATTCAAGCATGGTCCCAGAACTGATCCTTCAGGTCCTGCAACGTATCTCGGTGAGGATGCAAGCCTGTGCGATTGGTGCAACCATATTCTAAATACCTCTAATCCCGAGCACAAGATCGAACTCACAACACATCTCTTCTCCTTATTTGCAACACGTGAACAATCTTCTTCGCTCATGGAGATTGGGGCTGGTACTGTGATTCCTCCCCAAGAACCGCCAAGACAAAACTTGACCCAAGTGAAACCGGGGCAGATGCCCAGAGCTGGCAAGGGAGGGAACCTTAAAAACAGGATCATGATGCTCCACGCTCTGGCAAACATTGAGCAGTGGGCCATCGATCTCGCTATCGATATCATGGTTCGGTTCGCTTCGTTTCAAACAGCAACGCGGGATGAGAACGACTACCCACGTCCACTACCGCGAACGTTTTTCTACGACTGGCTTAAGGTCGCGAATGATGAGGCAAAGCATTTCTCTTTACTACGGGCAAGGTTAGAGGAGATGGGGAGTCATTTCGGTGCTCTGCCAGTCCACCACGGTTTATGGGAATCTGCCGTAAGAACATCGCACGACCTGCGCGCAAGGATAAGCGTCATCGCACTTGTCCACGAAGCTCGCGGCCTCGATGTCAATCCCAAGACGATCGAAAAGTTCCAAAATGCCAAAGATAGCGAAAGCGTCGATGCATTAAACATTATTCACAACGACGAGATTACGCATGTCACTACGGGGCATAGGTGGCTCACTTGGATTTGCCAACAAGAGGGCACCGATCCGGTTCAAGTCTTCCGAAACAACGTACAGCAACACTTTAGAGGGGCCGTGAGGGGTCCGTTCAATGCTGAGGCCCGACAACAGGCTGGTATGGATAAGAGCTATTATGAAGACCTCCAGGGGCTCCCGTGGAGAGGTGATATTATCGCTGGTGGTTAAACTATCTATATCCTCACATTTTAAGTTGTCTTCGTCTAGACTAATCCTGTTGGATAATGCCACATAGAAGAATATCAAAGCATCACTAACCTGATACCAGCAACGCTAAACTGAGGGTTACGGATATTCCGGGATTATCTGAACGACTTATCTCGTGGCTCTTGGACGTCCTTTTTTCTAAATCGCAAAGTTGCCATTGACTACTATTATATTTACATTTACCTTGCGCCATGGTCATTAGTATGACATTTAGGCATACTTTATTCGGAGTTGAGCTGCTATTATTTCTGATATCTATCGAAACGGAGCTATGTAGCTAAAGCGACTATGTACTCACCTAACCTAAAATAAACCTTAAGTCAGTAGCCGACTGGGGGAACCCGCTTTCTAGAATTTTCTAGATTTTGCATTTACATTACAAGATACGAAGATATTCAAGCTGAGGGAGGAAATAAGGCTGACAATTTATCATACTATTTTTAGTATGGACTGATAAGGTATTAGAGTGATAAGGGGTTATGAAAGAATTGTGCATCGTATACTTTGGTACCTATGCACATGCACATACCTAATGTCAGGTGCCTTCGAATGCCTTCGAAACGCCCGCCCAACCTAGGGAAAGCGGGGTGTCTGTTAATTCGAGATGGTCGATTACTACCTCTTATCGCAACCTAACTGCAACTAATCCGTACTAATTCTTTAGTTGCTGTGCTGGTCCACCCGCCCGCTTCCGATCCTCTCTTCTATCAACTCTCACGCGCTCTTTTGACTCCATTCTCGGTTCTCTTAATTCCTCAAAGCCTTTCCTGACTTCCTTCCTACGACACCCCTCGGAAAAGCTAACGATTAGCAAGCAACAACCAACCATGGCAACAGTCCCGCATTGTCTCTACTGCTTCGAGACGCTTGCTGCGTACCTTGAGGGTCGCAAGTCCATGAGCCTTAACGAGATTGTGAACTCGTGGGTCGAGTACAACAAGGATACGGAAGCCGGCGTCGAAGATGCAAGCAAACACGAAAGCCTCGAGAAGCGCATCCCCGCTCTTGGACGAGTAGTCGGTTCTGAGTCCTCCGAAACAAGCAGCTCGTCCTCGCCTTCTTCAGGCTCGACTATGTCCCTTGCCACCGACACAACTACAACCTCTACAGATTCACTCCGAGAAACCATTATTACAGAATCCCCGCTATTCGTCACCTGGAACACCGTGTCCTCTCGCACGGGCAATACTTCCCTACGAGGCTGCATCGGGACGTTTGAAGCGCAGGAGCTTGACGAGGGGTTATCATCCTACGCCATCACCTCGGCCATCAACGATATGCGCTTCGATCCCATCAGCAAGCGAGAATTGCCCTCTCTCGAGGTCGCCGTTACGCTACTAACCGATTTCGAGGACTGCGAGGACTCGATGGACTGGGAGATCGGTACGCACGGACTACGTATAAGCTTCTCGGAACGAGGCCGCCGTTACGGCGCAACTTACCTGCCGGATGTTGCTGCCGAGCAAGGGTGGACTAAAGAGGAGACTCTAGTCAGCCTGATGCGCAAGGCTGGCTGGGCGGGCCGCAAGGAAAAGTGGCAGACCGTTGACCTCAAGGTCGTGCGCTACCAGGGCAAGAAAAAGTCCTTACTATACTCCGAGTACAAGCGCTGGCGCGACTGGGTCAGCCAGAAGAGTGAGGACGATGACGATGACGATGTCGATGACGATGACGATGACGAAGATGAGGCATAGACAGATAGACATTATGCTACATACACTATCACGGGCGCACTCACTGGAGAGTGCAAATACATATTTGATGGACGGCGTTGCGCATGATGGATGGAAGGGAGTCTAGAATTTGGCGTCTAGAACAGCAGCAGCGGACGCAGCAGCATCCTAGGTGGGTGGTTTGATGATACAGGTAGATTTTGGTCTTTTTCGGTGCGTTTCCGTTGTGCATGTTATGTTCGCCTAGTCGTTGAATTTTACCTAGTTAAGTATTCTACGACTTATCACAATATTGACAATATCTATCCACCCCTTCAGCCAGGCTCAGGTATATCTTTAATTAGAATTATAGTCTCCAACATTATATCTGTCGCGCAACTCCGTTGGCCTGGACACAATTTCGCAATTCAGCCGCGTTGTTCGATCGATGAAGGGACATAATCCTCGATGTTTAAGATCTCATGCCAGCGGCGATCTAGGGGATAAGGGAACCAAGTGTTAGATAAATTGATCTATTAAACTAACTAATAAAAATGAAACATTATTATTTTTTTTTACAAACACTCAAGATGAATCTGAATGTCTGAATGACACGTGACGAGCAGTCACGTGTTGAGATGTACTAAGGTACATCTCACACCAAGCCATCCCCTGGCATGGAACCAATGGACCGCCCTTCTTCTAGAACTCCTGGTTGCTATATCGACGTACATTTCTTAAGGAATTCGTATTTCTGCCATGCGAACCCGCGGGATCGCATAAAAAAATGTCTCTAGGGAATGGCCCCTCCATTCTTCAGGTTAATTTACCGCCCATTAGTTAGCGGCGGTCGTCTCCTAGTTATCGCATTCAAATTCCACGACTATTGGTTTAATATACTTCATGATGCGTTGCTTCAAGGGTTTTAATATTGCTCCTTCTTCTTGTTCTGCACACTTGTTTGCAACTACGGTGTTGCGAAACTAACTGATTGACTACTCCTGAGATAGCATGTCGTTTTCTCACCCGCTTTTCTTCATAGCTGCTTCTACGCTAATTGGCGTAGGACGGGCGGTTACTTTCAAGTCGTTTAATGGAACGCATGATGGGCCTGTAAATGCGACGAGCCTCCCGAAGAGTACTCACGAGGTGCTCTCGCTACCCCTGAGGAAGGTCGAACACAAGGGTGTCGGGACGCCTAGTCTGGCGAGACGATATTTCGGATCGGATGTCCTAGGTGTCTACGGCGCAGCGTACTTTGCTGAGTGTATGAGTTCCCATCCTACTCTCGTTCATGTCGTTATCGGGAAAGCTATAGGATGAGTTTCTGACAGGCAAACAGTAACAATTGGTACCAGCGACAAACCACAGACCGTCAATGTGCTGCTGGATACGGGCTCGTTTGAACTATGGGTTAATCCGAACTGTAGCGCGACCAATGTGCGGCAGTTCTGCGATGAGTTCGGGCACTACGATCCTACGCTATCACCTACGTCGAAGAATCTAAATAAGACCTTTACGATCCAGTATGGGCTAGGTAGTGCATCGGGCACTTATCTTCAGGATGATGTATTTATCTCTGGTAAGTTAAAAGCCTGGATAGTTAAGCTTAAGGATGTGGAAGAAAGGGTGGTATACAATGATGAGCTGTTCGAATGACTTTTGTTAATGATGGAAACTTAGGTGCGAAACTCCCGGGCCAACAATTTGGAGTTTCAAATACGTCTAGCGATGTCTGGTTTGGCATCCTCGGCTTGGGCTATGGTAAGGGGCACGGCGTTATCGACTACGAATCTATCGTCGACTCGTTGGCCGCACAGGGTTATACGGATAGCAAGTTATTCAGCTTGGATCTAGGTGGCCAACCTGGGCCTGCCGGTGAGTAGATTCCACGACTTGTGATTGTGTAACACAATATCTACTAGTGCCTTGTATAGGAAATATAGCTACTAACACTTAGCAAGCCGCCATCACGGGAGAAATGGTCTTCGGTGGTGTCGACACCAATAAGTACGCAGGAAACTTAACGAAAGTCCCAACAGATCCTAACGACGCGTATGTTCCCCTATTATCCCCAAGTCCAGTACTTTTGCATATTTTAGATATCTATCGCGTAAGCTGGTATACTCACTTATTATCGACAATTTCTAGACACTACGTCGCAACGCTCAACTCAATCTCCCTCCAAGTCCCCGCTTCCGGCTCCGGCTCCGGCTCCGGCTCCGGCTCCGGCAAGACCATCTCCCAAAGTATCAAAGCAATAAATGATTCTAACTTACCATTACAAGTTATTGTTGACTCAGGGACTACGCTCTCTCTGCTCCCCGAGTCCATGGTCTCAGCTATAGCTGCCGGCTTCCCTGGTGCGGAGCCAGATGGAAATGGCGGATATAAGGTGCCATGCGAGCTACGAAATACTACGGAGGGCCGTGTAGACTTTGAGCTCCGTGGGGATGGCAACGGCAAAGTCAAGATCAGTGTTAGTTACAGCGACTTTATCTGGTACGGCGGCAACGAATGCTTCCTGGGTGCATGGTATACCGGCGATGTGGGTGTATGGATCTTAGGAGATACATTTCTAAGGGGAGCATACGGTAAGTTTGCCCCTTTTTCATGTTCCATGAGACAACCAAGCAAACAGGCAAACTGGCTTAAGGAAAGACCCAAGAGCTAATTTATTCAAAGTAACGTTCGACCAAAGCAACAACGCGTTATATATGGCTAATTACGTCTCGTGTGGCGAAGGCTCAAACCTGGTCCCTGTTCCAGCGGGCCCGGATGCAGCGGCTAATATCCCCGGATCCTGCAAGACGGCGGAGCCGGCACAGAAGGCCCCGCCGCCTGCCGCTACCTTAGCCAGTTACGATCCGGAGTGCGACTGCACTGTATTTTCTTTCTCGACTGCTTTTCCCACTGCATTCATGACAAGTACAGCGACTGCTACTACTGCTACTATCAAGAAGCAAGCAAGCGCAGCCCCGATGTCCGGTTCACCCGCCCCCGAAGACGATGACTGCGACGAGGACCAGGACCAGCCGCAGCAGAAGCACGTCGAGATAATTACGGCTACAGAGACTTTTACGAGCACACTGGTTCGCCATGTCGTATACACGGCTGGCCGCCGGGTTGCTACTAGCTACGTAACAGTCGTGACAACCTTCTGCCCAGGCGACATCCTTCCTCCCGCATCTACAACCCCGGTTCCGGGCGCGGCGCATTCCCAGACCCAAGGCCGAGTTCAGCACACTATTACGCGTCCTATCCTAAGCACAAGTATATCATCCCCTATAGAACAAGTCACGATAGCGGAGATAACCCACGTGGTCGAGACGGCTCCGGAGACCTTTATCACCACAATGAATGCCACAACACAAGTAGCCACTGTGTTCGAGTCGGTTCACATAAACGCGTACTCTTCCCCTCCCCCTCGGACCCCTCCTACCTTCACCGAATCCATCCTTTCCACTTTCCCCCTCTCACCCCCCACATTCTCCTCTTACTCTTCCCCCCTTCCCCCACCACCGCAACAGCAACAGCAACAGCAACAGCAAGGCACCGCTCCTAATGATGGTTTCGGCGCCATGGGCTGGGGTTTCAACAGCACCTCTACCACTACTACGAGCACCAACACCGGCAGCGTCAACTACAACTACAACGTAGCAGGCGTAGCCGCAAGCCAAGCCATCGGCGCTGGCGCCGTGGTCGCGCCCGCAGTGCCGACGACGACACAGATCTGGCACTCGCCTATGCCGAGCGGGATGGCTATGAGTACATCCGAGGCGGTGAAGAAGACGCTAGGCGAGGTAGTAGTCGGGTTATGGACCGTGATGATGGTGATGGTGATAGGGCAGGCTGTGGGAATATGAGTCTGGCTCGGGTTTTCTCTTCTCTTCAGTTCGCTTCTTACTTGTCCTTTGATATTGTTGAATGATTGATTGAATGAATGAAATAAATGTATGAATTGAGAAGTCGATACTAGACAATAGGGGGGAGATAGGGGAGACAGACAGATTGATGAGTTGCTTCGACATCTGGATAGTGGGATATACCTCGGTTTTGTTGCGAAGGAAAGTCGGATAACAGGTATCTTTTGTGGCCAAGGAGAAAAGAGATGTTTTGATAGATCATTCATAGATAATAGATAGCTAAATCAAACAATTTAAAAGTTACCGCCTAACGGTATTCACATAACAAATCATCTATACGCAAATACGTGGATATGTAGAACAGCAAGTCAATATTATTATGCCACATGAAGTGCCTATATTTTTTGCAATGCGTCCCATCCACCGAATATGCAGCCCGAGCCCAAGAGGGAGGAACCCAACAATCGCGAGACTCCCGAGACGGTAGCTAGAGATAAAAGAAAATGAAGACGCCGATGCATAATCACATCTATCGCTTGCCACCATGTAAACGCCTGTGTAGCCCCGGGATACAAATATTGTCTCAGGAGAAAACTCCGCTCGGCCCTTTCTTCCCTCGACTAATACACTGTCTAAGCCAACGTCAAAATCGACAAACAGACTCGAACAACGCGACCTCGGTGTTAGTAATTCATCCGCGCCGAAACAAAACAGTTTCATGAACTCGTTAGGTATTCCAACCGTACTTCCGTAGTACTAACTCCCTTCAACTCGGAATAACAATGCTTTTTTCGTTCGCTCGCTCGCTCGGCACTTTGTGTTGAAAGCTCAAAATAGCACCCTAGCCATATGCCCCTTTTTAACTCCACTCGCCGTATGCGGGAGCCGACCAATTGGTGTCTAAACAATAAGAGGGCAGAATACGCCCTACCAACACCGTAAGCTTCTCCAGAATCTATCCCTCCTACTTCCAAAGCCCACTCTGTGACCGTCGCCAAGTCGTGGGCCCCTCGTCAAACCCGAGCGCCCAGTTTTTTCGTTATCCATGTCGCGGTCATCGCTGTCGCCGAGCGGTGTCAGAGGTTTTGTGACGCCACGGCGGTCCATATCGGTGTTATCGAGGACCCCCATTTCAGCAAGGCGACGGCTTTCGACGACTCGGCGGACGATGAGGGCGAATGTCTCTTCGATGTTGACCTCGAGCCGAGCACTCGTCTCCATGAAACCGCAACCGCGTTTCCGCGCCCATTCGAGTCCCTGAGCCGCTGACACCTGCCGCGACTCTTGCAAATCACACTTGTTACCAGCTACAATCTTGACCGGTGGTATCGTCCTTGCACCGCTACCGGCTCCTCCCAACCCTATACTACCTCTTCTCGCGCCTCCACCCGCTCCCAGGCCGGCCCGCCGTGCCCGTGCTGCGTTATCAAGGCGCGTTTCTGCCTCCATGTCTATGAGGTCGTTGAAATAGTTCAAAGCATCGAGACTGTCGAGCGACGTGATGTCGTAAACAAGAAGGAAGGCATCGGCACTTAGATTAGACGACGCCCACATGCCCCGATACTCCTCTTGTCCCGCCGTGTCGGTCAGCGATAGGTGGTAGCTGGTGCCATCAATACGCCGGGTGATGCTGTAGCTATCTTCGATGGTCGGGTCATACTCGGACGTCCATTGGGACCGAACTAGTCGAAGAGTTATCGACGACTTACCACAACCTCCGTCACCGCATATTGTGATCGATATGGGCACCGGTGGTTGCGAGGTAGGTGATTGTGATTGATTCTGTTGTTGATTGTGGTGCATTTCTGCGTCTGTGTCTTTCTTTCTTTTTGTCTACTATGGTTATTTTTCTCTATCGTTGGGTTCTATCTCTCCTTTACGTGGATAGCTGTGTATAGCTAGCAGATAGCTAGGTTAAAGCAGACCGATCGTCACGACGGGTAAATGGGCGAGTATGTAGGAGAATATAAGGTTCGTTATCGGATGATTGTTCCTCTGCTAAAGGCGGTAAGGACTGTAAAGGTTCGAGAAAAGGCAATGGCGGTATGCGTGATGGAGATAATGTAGTAAAAGATCGAATCACAGCCTATTTTTTCTTCTTGTTCTTCCCCCTTCGCTTTCTACCGCTACTGAAGGGGAACTGCAAGCTGCAAGCTGCAAGCTGCAGGGTACGACAGTTTCTACTTGGCGCTGCTCCACTGACACTTAAAGGGTTTTCCCCGTTTGGGTCTAACCGCCCTTTAAATTGTCCTATAAGATAGGATTTATAGCTATCTCTCAGGGACTGGGCCAGTCCACCGGGTAAGGAATGAAGGGATATTAAGTTACCGTCTTTTATAAACAAAGTTCTCAACGATGGACGCAGGGCTAAGTGTGATCTTGAATACGATGATATGATAGAGAACTAGAGAGAGAGCAGTTCCTGTATATGTCAAAGCGAAGTGAATTAGGTTTGAGTTAAGTCGAGCTAATGCGCGTAGGGTGAACGTGAGGGAGGAAGTGAATCGAAATTGTAGTAGGTATGTAGGATGTGATGTGTGATGCGATTGGAATTTGTCGAAACATGTGCTCGGACGCGAAACCCAACCGAATCAGTTAAATAGTTAAATAAAAATTAATAACTACCTAACCTAGGTAGTTTAGGTTGTATACAAAGCAAAAGGTAGAGTTGGTGGAATTAAATTCGTAGCGAATATCCCAAAAGAGGAGGTGGGAACAAAGTTGAAGATGAAGATGAAGATGAAGATAAAGATGAATGTAAGTTGAGAGGCGAAGAAGAAATAGAGGCACAAAACTAAGTTCAAGCTAGGCAAAAATAGAGAATCGACAGCGGTGATACATTGATACACTGATATGTACCACCCGGATGGCTGGGGCAGGCACAACTTGCTGCAATACATTAGGTGGCTGCAGGTATGTGTGCAGGTATGTGGTTTTGTATCCTGGTTTGTACCTTAGGTACATGTAATACAGTGATGAAATGGGAAACCACCGTGGTGGTAACAGCGGTGATAGTGGGGGTTAACCTCCTTAGTGGGGTAATAAAAGGGGTCTTAGGGTCTTTAAGGGTTTAGTTGCATTAGTGGCACAGCTTGACATGACGGAAATGCCGTTCAATTCGCTAAATTCATCCGTGTTGCCCCCTTCATTCAGTGTCGCTCTACGCTCGAGCCTCGGGTTTTGCTGATCGTCGATATATAACACCTTACATATAATCCCCGAAAGACTAGGAACAGCAGTCTTCTCGCGAACGCCGGGGAAACGGAATAAAAGATCGGACAGCTGATCGACGAAACACAACCTCGAGTCTCCGCTCATCAAGAGATACACGATCCAAGAGATACATATTGAACCGAATTTTTAACTTTCAAAGATCTAGTAAATCTACAAAGTCCGTAAGAATCTATACCTTCTAGGATATGTGAATGGGTTAGGTAGGTAGTTGTAGTAGGTTGATGGAGATTAAAACGAAACATGGAGATGTGGAGAGAGAAAGGCAATGTAGCATTCGCTTGCAGTAAATTACCTTTGCAAGACTGGGCTGAAAGTTATGAAGACTGTGATAGAAAGACTTGGAGACTCATCACAAGTTGACCTCGGGCATCAATCAGCTTGAAGGTATTGAAAAGTCTACATATCACATACATTTAGCTTTACTCGCGATTGGCAACCTCAAGCTGACGTATGTTTAGGTGCGAAATATTAGGTACCTTACATACCTAGATGCATCAATCAGACGACTGTTCCAGTATCTTGGAAAAAGCAAGGTTTATTTCTTTCCAATTCGTCATGTTCGTCTTATCTTAGTAAACTCAAACCACAAATTCGAGATCGTTTGTAAGGTTTATCTCAGTGAACTCAGACCAGTGACGCGAACTTCGTTATACCCCCTCCAGCCACACCTTTTTTTAACCAATCACACCCCCAACCTACCCCTCCCACAAATTTCGCATCTCTGGTCTAAGGCAACTCGGGCGATTTTTGCCACATCAAATTATTTAACATTAAAAACAACATTAAAAATAATAACATTAACGCGTTTAAAATAAGTCTTAATTAATTTAAAACATTTACTAACTTTATCATTAATAAATATACGCGTTTTAAACGTTTAAATACACGCGTTCTAAGCGTTCCGAGCGTTCCGGGATGATAATTAGCCGTAATACCGGTCGCAACACCGGTCGCAATACCGGTCGTAACACCGGTCGTAACGTTTTTGGAAATATACCACGTTAAAGCTTATAACATTATAACGCGATGCCGTACAGGCATGTAAAATAACTAAAAGGCTTAAACAATTAAATTAAAAAATTTAAATTATAAAAATAAAAGGTATTTTAAACGTGGTTATAAGTGTAAACGCGCGGATGTAAATGTTAATATAGCATTTTTAATATTATTACGTGTTTTTAAACGTCGTTTTAAACGTTAAAGCTTAAAATATTATAATACAATGCCGTACGGATATATAAAAAAAATGGGAAAATAAAAAAAACATATTATTAACTTTGAATGATAAAAATAAAAGTTATTTCGTACGTTATTGTTAAATATTAAATCATCGTAAATATAAAGTTTAATTTTTAAAAAAACTTATTTTAACGTGGTTAAAAACGCCTAAATTATCTTAAATTAAAATTCGTTAAAACTCGCACTTATAACCCATAAATACAATTACACAAACCAGGCGTTTTATGGCGCTTGTGGCGTTTTTAACGCAATTAAGCGTAAGCTTAATTTTTAACGAATTTAATTTAAACCATTAAAATAACGTAAAGTTATACCTTTTTTAACCACACTTTTTTTTAACCAATTAAACCCCGGAACAACCTTTTTAAATAATTTTAAATTTATGGTTTAAAATAAATTTAAAACCCCGTACATTAAAATCATACGTTTAACGTTTTAAAATAATAATATTATAATAATATTAATAATATCATTAAAATAATAATATTAACGCGTTTTTATAATAAATAATAATTAATTATATAATAATTATTAATTTTTTTATTAAATTTATTAATTAAATCCACGCATTTTAAATTTTTTAAAATATTAAAAATGGTTATAATAATTACATTATAACGGTTATAACGCGTTAACCGTAATACCGGTTATAATAATAACCGTAACGTATAATAATAACCGTAATAAACGTTAATTTTTAATATAAATATATAAAAAAAATTAAAAAGTTTAAAAAATAATATTATTAATTTTAAATTATTAAAAAAAAAAAATTTTATACGTAATTATAAAATATTAAATTATTATATTTAAATACTTTATATAAAACTTAATATAATTAAAACGTTAAAAATTTTTAAACGTTAAAATTTAATATATAAAAACGTAATATTATATAAATATATAAAAAAAATAAAAAGTTAAAAAAAATATATTATTAATTTTAAATCATTAAAATTAAAACTATTTTATACATTATTATAATATATTAAATCATTGTAAATATAATGTTTAATTATTTTATTATTAATAAAAACGTTAAAAACCCTTGCAATGCAATATAGTTTTAAACCAAATATTTTCAAATGTTTTACCTGTAACCTATAGATATAAACACATAAATTACACGTTGCGTGGCGCTTGTAGCAAAGCAGGCAGGCGAAGCCCGCCTCGAAAATATCGGGTCTGAGGTCACCTGAGATAATGTTCGTCATGTTATATAGGCGTGCAGCCATTCGGGTTCGGGTATCACTTACATACTACGGGACAGGCCGTCGAATAAAAAGGAAAATAATATGTTCCTCACATATCACATGGGAGGTTTGTGTTGGGGGAGCCTCTTCCTTGCTCATCCGACGTCATGTCTAGAGCCGCCGAGGTTTGTGATGATGGTTTCCTATCCGCTTTGATAGGTACGGCTTCCTTTTCCGCCCGCCCTCCCCGCCAATCCTAGTCATCCTAGTCGTCCTAGTCCTTGGGGGGCCACACGCTACAATATGCAGGTCAAGACGCAAAGTGCTACAGTAGTGCCCTTTCGTGGTACCCTTTCGTGGGATCCCAAAACCAATTGGGAATAATGATTCGAGATATAGGGCGCCATCGTTGATAGGTGGCGAAAGACTTCTACATACTAAACCAGTCTCAGATTTGCGGGTAGACTACCTAATGTATACCCAACGATGATTGAACCATATGCTCTCGTATCAACTAATATTTAAGTATAACTAAGACTTGTCATTAACCTGGGTAGACGACCTGAAGCATGGATTCCCCCTGTCAGACGGGACTGACCGCCCCAAAACTGGGTAGCTTCACGATGCAGCAGCCTAAGCCTGGCCGGCTGCATTGGACAGTCTTTTCAAACGTGTTAACCCATGGATGGCCTGTTTCCATCCGGACACAGCTCCCCCCTCAACTTTCTTACAAGCCTAAAAAGCAAATGCTACGAGTCGGATCAGGTTCCTGCAGCTTTAAGTCTTGCAAAACCCGCCACGATGGTTACGGCAAGGAAACGTGGAAGGGTTGACCTCCATGTTGGGTCGTGGCGCAGTTGTCTCGTACGTATTTCGTGTACGGATCCGTACACAAGAGGTAGATTGTAGTCACCAACTTGCCAAGCACCGCTACCAGGGGACGACAGGATAGGTCGGAGAATTTCTGGCGGATCACCACGGCACTGAATAGCAATAAGCTCGGCAGTTTCGACAGAAACAATACCTACATTTTTACCGAGCAAACTATCCACATTTTGCGGACGCCATGAGCAAAACCCGCCGTGTTCTTATGAAAAGAGCCTAGCCTGGGAGCTATTGAGTGTGGAAATGAGGATAAATCTAATACCGCCCACGTGCGTTCAGGGATTAGACCTTTAGAACGGCCATAGCGTGTTCAGAATCCAAGGTCCAGAGCAAGTCCGAACTCTTGTCACCAATCATTGATTCGGGGCGCCTCTGCACCCCGCCATATCCAGTATCTAGCTATGGGAATGTCATTTGAAGATTGCGGTATCTACTAAATATGAGAAAATGACTAGTTACTTACTATATACGGATTACAATACTAGCAATAAAATAAATGTTTCAGCTACCTAGTCCCCTTCTTCAAACATAAAATCATAAGATGTATGTAACAAAACACGAGGCGTCCCAGACATCGACTAACCCATGCAGATACCGGCATATCTTATACACTAGAAAAGAAAAAACCCAATACACTAGTGTACAGGATAGGTTTGAAACGGTCTAGATCCAGTTACATGCTATACTTGCTACTTTAGGTAGGTGGTCATTGCTCGGTGATGGCATCATTTGCGGAGGTTGCGTCGCATCGGCAGGCAATTGAGGCGGGCATACAAGTCTAGTGGTACTGGGACGATGAAGCCACGAAAGTTCAGACAAATGTCATCTATTACCGATTGGCCCAGTGCGCGATGTGCCCAGGCAACTTAATCTCATATCTCCTTTTTGACGACCCAGCGACCCCTGCGCCACTCCGTTTCTCACTACGTAAGGCGATCGTGCATCGACAGGTTGCAATGGCGTCGGTCGAACATAGAACATAGTACTTGGATCGGCCCTATTGCCGGACTCGATCGAGTTCAAGTAACAGGAATTGTTTGTCAAAATTACGACGTGATAGCAGCAAACGAGATATCAATTTGATATTTCATATTTGTGTTAGGGTATGCAAAATAGAGATCTAACGTAGGACTTGCTTTTACGAATCGTATGTGAGGTCCTGTGCCCGAACGCGCACGGTTGGTGTAAGGGGTAAGAGTACGTGCTCATAGCCCAGAGCCATTCAACTATGGTATTAATATATTTTGGTTTAATCGACACCTCGCTGCTACCACTATTCGTCGGTTTGGATGCGATATGTGACGAGTGCCATCTAACGATTCTTTAGGATAAGGCAAATATTTGGGTGTATTTGGGTGTAGGTATATACGATAATTTTCTCGGAATGACCTACTATAACTCTTACGTTTATTAGGACATACTGCTTGGGGTAGTGGCGTATTAAGTCATGCTTATTTTCACCTAGTGAGTCCAGGTTGGGGACTTATAGTCAGGTACCTCCTAGGCATAAGTTCAGAACCAGTTATATTCTTATTCTCTAACTCGACCTGCTAATAGGAGACATCGCTTCTTTCGCGGTAGATATGCCGACACCCCCCTATTCTATTAGTATCGTCGGCCTGCCTATTGTACAGTCCATACGCAACGGAAAGGGGGGCGGTCAAGATGGTCATATCGTACAACAGTAATACATGATATCAAGGTCAAAACCTCTAAGAAAATTGAAAAGGGCGTTAATCCTAACTATTGACGGTAAGGTCTCCCCTTAAGACTTAATCAACAAATCAATCAGAGGTACTGAAAACCATTTCTACAGCTCAAAGTCGAATCATAGGTAGGTAGACATTGCTGCTACTTTGACACCACCGGTGCTCTTAGTTGAAACTAATGAGTCGGTTTGGGTCCATAATATTCCTACTGGCCCTCTGCACGTTCTCAAACCTGGTGTATCCGCAGCTTTCGCTCTCGAGATGATTCATAAGAGCAGCTAGTGAGACGAACTCACGACCACAGCTAAGCCGGTTGGGGCAATGATAGAGATTTTGCTGATCTATAACATCGGTAAGGTGTGAGTAAGGATCACAAAATCTATGGACCAACCCGAGGTAGATTAGCATGGGAAATACTTACGTGTAGGCGAGCTAAGGTGCTGGTTTAGGGAACTAAGTAAGCCGAATTGGCGATGGCAGAGGTAACACTCGAAGGCACATCCATTCCACGATTCGTACGTGGCCTCGTACTTAGGAGAACCTTTCCAACCGAGCAGATTCTTGGAAATAAGGCCGCCTGGGTCTTTGGTTCTGACGAGCTTATATACTTCATCTCGATTTAGACGTGGAGCTCTCGGACAAGCTCCTCCCTCTATGTGATGCGCGAGGCCGGTGGCACATGTGTAGGCCTTTTTGCAAAAAGGACAATTGATGTTTATGCCGCGATGGGCACGCGAGTTAAGATGCTGCCAGGTGTTTTTCATCAGTTCATCGACCTTAAATGGCATATGTTGAAAACAGGTGTCAGATAATGGATTGTCCAACTCACCATCTTGATATCGTTGTAATTTCTAAATGTCCGGGAACAATCAGTACAGTGGAAGTGTTCCTCCATCTCGTGCTCTCTTTGTTGTTCTTCAGTTGGCCATGTTTCATCGCAGAAAGTGCATTCGTAATACCAATGATTCTTTGCGTTCATGTGATTGACGACGGCGCTGCGGGAATTGAAGAAACGCGAGCATCTATCACATTCATGATCGGGAACCGAATGATCTAATGCATCCATATGTTGTTCTCGACTTCGCTCAGTGGTAAATTCTTTCCAGCATGTTCCGCATGTCCACGACATCTTGTTGCTTTGTAGTTGGCACCAGCTAGGATCTCAGTGGGTATGAAGGGGCTTCTGCAAGTGTGGGATCAAGGTTGTCAGAAGAGACAACCAGTCGGTAGAAGTAATATAGTCAAGTCGTAATAGACACCTGAGAGACACCTGGAAAGACCCAGAAGGCCAGGCGGGGGCTGTCATTAGTACGGGCTTACTCGAGAGCTACCTGCGGTATCAAAGATTTTCAACCCAAGGTAAAGATGTGAGCGGTTGCCTAATTAGAAAACCAGCTTACTCGGAATTTAATTGAAAAAATCATTCAAGCTTGGTACATCGAGAACGGAATCGAAAAGAAGGCAAGTACGTAGAGAGGGCTTGTTTTCGTTTGGTTGCTAAGGTGAGGGGAGAAGCAAGGCGTTTGCCGCGTTGCTGCATTTGCATATTTGGTTACAACGCACGCCCCATCGTTACACCTTCAATATTTGATTCGTCATATTTCTACGGATATTCTTAGATCCATGTTTAGTTGTAGCTCCCAAATACTTTATACTAACGCTAAAGACCACAGCCAAAGACTTACCTAGGTAGCTTTAAATCCTAAATAACCTATGTTTATCAACATAAATACCTGTTATTCATTATGATAATGCACTAACTGATATTTCTTAGTAAGTTGATTTATATGTATTCTCCGTGTGATCATATTTCCCTTCCTTTTGATTTTTTATATAGCTCGTTCTTTACTCGTCGACTTTAACTAAGAGTACCAAATAAATGAGGCATACCTAAAAAACTAAAGATAATGAAACAGCGTGAGTTACGGCAAGCAAATACAAGGAATTTTAAAGAAACCATTCGAAAAAGCATCAATATAAAAGCTTAAAAGGAGATGCTATCACAAGGCTGAAACCAAAAGGTATCATATATTGAAGATGACGTTCCGGGTTTTACATCAGATCCTTGTAGCTTGCTGCAAGGCCTTGTTTATATACACAAAGGAATTAAGTTCCTGACTGACTTAGGTACTGAGTCATGATGCTATCTGGCGGGCCGTTAGATAACATCGTGACTCTTGTAGTAACCGTGATAGATGCACACAAGCATAGGTAATCTTAGCAATTACTAAGGTAATCAGCGAGTTTCCAAATAACTATTAACTATCTTAAGAATTACTTAATAAGGAAAGTTATTTAATGTCTTTACAGTTATGCCGACCTATACCTAAGTACCAATTCTCTTTTATTCTTACCTTGTGATATAAGATAGTGACCCTGCACTACGGCTTTGTGTTAGTAGATTTGAGGAGACCCACCTCACATCGTTACAATCAACTATGGGAGAGTTGGGTGGGAGATGCTACTTCTTTATCTCTCCTATAAATAATATCTCGCGGACTTTGCTAGGAATTTTAAATGAAAAAAGTTTGCATGTGTTATATGTGCGAATACTTTGTAATGTACATAACGTACACACAAATGTATGGTCATTTTAAGACGGTAATAGGGTTTATAAGACCAAATTTCGAACACTAAGCACTGACCACATGGGTGGTATAGTATAGTGGATAGTACAACACGTTGTGGATGTGCAGATATACTGATACCGTGTAGACCTGGGTTCGATTCCCAGTACCGCCAATTTTTTGTTAAATTCTTTTTTTTAGGCACAAATAATACCATGTTATTTGAGGGCGAAGTAAAGGGTGTAATAGATATATGCATCACCCACGTAGAGACTCAAACAGGGGTTTAAAATCTGCCCCATAAAACTTAATCTCGCTACCAGCTATTTCATCCAGATCTGATTGAGCAAGTGGCTTGAGTGGTTCAGGTTTTTTTTTTTTTGGTTGATCTCAGATATAGACAGATTTGCCAAGATGTCACCTCCGCCTGAGTTTACTAACATAAAATCTGAGTCTTTGTATATAAGTGATGATCATATCTCTTTGATGAAAGGGATGCTGATTCAATGGGGCTAAACGAACTTATCGAATTTTAATGTATTATACCTACCAATATGTCCTGATATTGTTCGACTAACTCGGTTATAATCTATCTTCAACCACCCGCTCAGGATAGTCCTTATGCCATCCTGATGTTTCGCCGCTCTCTTCGACGCTTCGATCGATCGTTACAACGGTTGTCTTGGTAATTCCATTGGGCTTCTGCGTCAAGATGCTCTCCTCGCTTATATTGTCTGCCAAGCTGTTCGGAACAGCTACGCGTCGGGCGTCTATCTCTGTCCTTGTCTGGGAGTGTAAATATTTAGATCCCTTGGTGCCTGTACCGTGAGCATAATTGTGGAGATTGTACGTGTCTCTCTTGCGAGACGATCCGTAGCGAAGAGAGCTGTCGAATATGGTTTTGAACATCGGCTTTATACATGGTAAACACGCAGCGATGATTCCCGTGTTTGTTTCGACTCTGCGATAGAACAGGCGTCAGAGCTGCTCCTTGCGAGAACTAGGGGTTTCAAATGCTTACGCGATCCATATAGTTAAGTTGGCTGAGTCCCACAAGAAGTCACCAGTTTTTCCATAGTTTGAAATAAAGGCAGCTTTGACAATGGCTGCTGCGCATGCGCTGAAAAGAAATCAGATTAGTGATTCGAAAACAGCGGTAGAAGGGGGCTTTACAAGACACCGAGACCGAGGATACATATAAGCGAAGCCTTTTTACGAGCATTAATCTTGACATTCCAAAGCATTGGGATTGGTAAGAGCGCAAAGAATATATCTGTAACAATGTTGACCGCTTTATTCGATGGTTTGTATCAGCTCTAGTCATACCTATTGAGGAGGATAAGGGAGAGATTTAAAACTGACTTGAATTGGCGTAGCTTAGTCCTTGGACAGTCGACTGTGACCAGCACGTCGTCTGAATACGAGAGTCCCAAAGCACCGCAAGGTTGTTGCATTGCAACATCAACGTCATGAGGCTAACGAAAGTGTACGCCATGAGAAACGTCATGACGCCCTGCAGAATTCGCTTGTAGTAGACGGAAGGGCTGATACGGAGTAAAAAGAATCCCACTGATAACTTCACTATTGGGATGGCCCATAGGTATATTGGCTGTGAGGCGAAGTTTAACTTAAGGCCAAATCTGTTGACTTCGGGGTCGAGATATGCAGCATGGCGACCTGCTCCGTAGTGAACCTGGGCGATAACGATTCCCATTCCAACGAGGGAGAGAAGCTAAGAGCGAGTTAGCCTCCTGTCTCCAACAGCATGAAGTCTTTCTGTACCATAGCCGCGAGCATAACATAGTCCTAATATCAGTCAGTATAGAAATAATACTCTTAAGGGATCAAGATTCAGCTACGTACATCTATTCCAATACTCCGAATCATTCGTAAGCGGACGTACATCCTTGCGCAAAAGACGACCAGCGCAGCTAGAGTCGTCGATACCACGGCCCCAGCAATCTGGGGTCCTCGATTTTCATCGGGCTGATCCGCACCGGGTAGGGGGAGTATAGCGGCCGACATAATCGAAGTTAGGTATCGATTTCCCAGCAGAAAGATAATCGGTCAAAATTCGTAAAATTTAGAGTTAATCTACTTTTACCTGCTGTTGAGTGTATTATATATATATATGATATTGCTAATAGCTGTCCACTTTAGCCTTTTTCTTCTTCTATTCAGCCGAGTCTAGAGTCGCTAAAGTGCTAACGTACTTCTGTAGTAGGAAGGAGCTCAAGTTTTGCTTAGACCTCTTGACAGGGACTTGGTAATGGCATGGTAAGTACCTAGTCTGTAGGAATTCTTTTCACTTGATGGGCAGTGCATGGCCGGGGAATTCGGATTGGACTACACAACGGCGTCGGCCCCTTAAAGACTGGGGCGATAAAACGACGGCGTGCACGGAAAGGAACTAATGTAGGCAAGCAACGCGGTTATGCCAAGATGTCTAGATTGCATTTCATGCTTAAATAGTGACTAAATGTTTACATAGTTTACGCACGTAAACAAGCTGGAACCCGGAATAACCCTGTAGAATTGTAGCATGTGCATTCCGCCCTGAAACTTGCCGGCCCTGATTATGGCATGATATCCTACCTTTCGTCGAGGGCAAAATGCTTTTGTTGAAAGAGTTCATATACACTAGGTAGATGGAAGGATTCTAGAGGCTGCAGCTTAACGTGGGTCTATCATCTATGAAGCTATCCCCTTAACTGGCCTAAGACATCACCCCTCTTCGTAATCGGTAGAGTACCTAACGTAATGTTCAACACGACTCATTGAAATAAAAGGAGAAGACCTTGCGATGTGCTTCTATAGTAAATATGATTGATCCATTTAATAACTTAGAACATGTTTATCTTGGACGTGTATTTGTAGAATGAGAACTAATCTTGAAGGCATCACAGGCCGAGCCGGTATGCTCTTAAGAACACTAGTGAACAGACTAAGGTCATTAAGGGATTGGTGTTGGCCTTGTCGATATTTGACGCACCTCTCGCCTAGTCCGTTAAGGGTAAGTGAGGTCCGGTTGGCACTAGTAGGGCTGGGTATGGACCGGACTATTCCCATGGTATCGGGCCTCGAAGAGCCAAGGATTTCTAGGGTTGGATGTCAGCCCGATTGGTTTTTAGGTCGGGTAGGTCCGATTTCGTCAGATGTACTTCTGTCTTCACCACGGGATAATAGCATAGTGCGCTATAACGAAGATACTAAGATAGTCTGCAGTGATCTAGACTAGGTAAGATGGAGTAAGATTTCAATATACCTAGCCGAACTGCATTAAGTCAGCCTCTCAAGGGTAAGCCGTTGGTCTTGTTATGAATAAAATTAAATATCTTTCGATGAATGTACGGTAAAAAGGGGACGAGAAATTCCTATAAATCCGCAGACCTTGCCCACGATCCAAGATGATCTTCCATATCCACGTGGTCGATTGTTTGTAGATCGTACACCTAGGCTAGTCTGATCTCCCGCCCCTCGTCTGGACTCAAGTAGTTCCCTCCACCCATTATGCTTTTTCGTCGCTTAACCTGTGCTCTACTGCTTGCGAGAGCCGCAGCAGCCCCGACTACCGACAAAGACTCCGAGTCACTCACGGAGCTAGAGAACCTAATCGAACAGGCTAGATCAACGCAGGAGAATATCTTGGATGATGACAGAGCAACTGCGGCTGAGAAGAGGGGACAAACATGCACTCGCGATAATCTCACGGTGCGTCGCCCATGGTACGTGAAACAATGATTTATCCTAAAACTTCGGGGCTAAACATGTTTCCAGGGGCTCGTTAAGTGAAAATGAGCGCAAGGCCTATACTGACGCCGTACTTGTATGTACTATGAAACGTCAAAACTAGCTGATTTGATGGAGAACTTTTTACACTAACTCTCCGCTCAAGTGTTTACAATCATTGCCGGCGAAAACTCCTGCTAGTGTAGCTCCTGGCGCTAAATCGCGGTATGACGACTTTGTAGCTACTCACATCATCCAGACGCCAAATATCCACTACTCTGTAAGTACTCCACTTCGCCAGGGGGGGCTGGTTAGATGATTTAGCTAATTGTTGGCGATCTTTAAGGGAACCTTCCTCGCGTGGCATCGGTGGTTTGTGTACAACTACGAGCAAGCCCTCAAAAATGAATGCGGCTACAAAGGCTCCCAACCGTAAGTAACTCTGGCCGATAAGTAAAAGAAGTTGACACTAACATATAGTTAATAGGTATTGGAACTGGGCTTTATACGCGAACGACCCGGCCTCGTCACCAATTTTCGATGGCAGCGCGTATAGCATGTCTGGGAACGGCGAATATATCCCCAACAAAGGTCCCATAACCCTGACTCTCGGGGACTTTTCTCCGATATACCTACCTGCCGGCACGGGAGGAGGATGTGTTACATCCGGCCCGTTTAATAAAATGCAAGTAAACTTGGGTCCTGTAAACCTCCCCCTAAATAACGGCTCAGTCTTGGCGGGGACCGGCTTGGAACACAACCCACGATGCTTGAAGCGAGATATCTCCGCCGGAGTTAACTCCGCATACGCAAATGCTACCTCCGTTGTCAATCTCATCCTCAAGAACAATAATATCGGGGACTTCCAAATGGTCATGCAAGGTGCTCCTGGTTCCGGCTCGATCGGTGTACACGGCGGTGGTCACTACACCGTCGGTGGCGACCCAGCCGACGACGTCTTTGTCTCTCCCGGAGAACCAGTCTTTTACCTTCACCACGGAATGATCGATCTAGTATGGTGGACGTGGCAAGCTCTTGATTACAAGAATCGCCGGGATGCCGTCTCAGGGACAGGCACTTTCTTGAACAGCCCGCCATCAGCCAACACAACTCTCGACGACATAATTGACCTTGGATATGCCGGCGGTGGTCCGATCACAATGAGGGAGTTGATGAGTGTCCACGATGGGCCGTTCTGTTATACGTATGTATAAGCGAGCTACGATGAGCAACGGTTAGCAATTGTCGAAGAGAGGAGTACCGCCGTCTCTTCAATGTTACAGCCTGTGTATTACCTAGCGTGAATAAAGACCTATCAGCGATGTATTTTAAGCGATTGTGGGAAGCATACAGTTATTACGAATTGCTATTGTCTCAGTACTAATATAAATATAACCTTTTTTCACCACACAGACTTAGTAGTGGTATTAGAGAATAGAACTTTGAAGTTTAACGGTCAGGGATCATGATCCCTGAGTCTTGCGACTGCTTGGCGCATGCAGTCCCATAATATTCCCCATAATATAAGAATACAACACTATATCCCGAACTTAAGGGGGGGGGGGGGGGGGGGTATACTATGCCTCGTAAATCCTTCCACCTATTGGAGAGTTCCCGTTTAGAGGCTTACCTATTCAGTCTACCCACATGTATATATGAAAGCTCAAGCTCGTACCCTGGGTAAGAGACGATGTACAACTGCCACCTTATAGCGATGTATAAGTGCGTCACTAATAGAGATCACTTCACTTAAGCCGGGCATATGTGTTTATGAGAATTAACTAACTCCTTTTAGATTGTGAAACTCGTGTTATACCATAGTTTCAGTCTTCATATAGAGGTTAACTGTTTAACAAAGGCATAGCAAGTCTAATTAATAGTTTACACAATCTTGGGCGCCTCGGTAATGCCGTCATCACCTTGTGAAGACGTTGTCGAAGCAACTACATGTCTCCGTCTCAAATGTCCGGCTTCGTCGTGGTCCTGGTCCCATTTCTCCACTTCGTTTAGAGGTACTTTAACTAATCGATGAGTCGTGGCGCCTTGGTCCTCGACGCTCATTATTTCTGGTCGTATCTTATACCCTCCCCATCTTGGTAGCGCATAGATCCAGATGACATAGTATATGCCGCAGGTAACGATAATAGCAATACCAACGACACAGTACGTCGCATACCAGAACGAAACTTCGCCGGCGTACGGGCCTCCTTTCGGAGGGATCCACGGCGTTGCGAGAATGTAGACCTGGAGCAAGATATAGAAAATCAAAACCACGTCCCAGGTCCTGAAGTCGGGTGCTTTTCTCCCCAAACGCTTTTGCCTATAGCGAACTAGGTATACACCGACTGCAAGAGCAAGGTGGAATATTCCATCCGGGTAAGTTCCCAGACTCACAACTTTTCTGCTGTTAGCACTATGCAACTCGGAAAAGGGGCTACGAGAATTGAAAACATCCGATAAAACTTACTAAATTGAAAAGCGTCGCCAGCAGGGGGAGCAACAATCATAATAAATGTCATAACCCACTTTAGGAAGTATGGGCCGAAGGGAGTACCGAAAGGTTTGGTGGACACCCAAAAATTGGTAAATGGGAGCACGCCTTGTCTATTATAGAGCCTCGTTATCAGTATCTGTAAGAAAGGCGCTCAAGAAGGAAAAATGCTCACCGGCCAATTTCGCGGATCACTCGGGACTGGCCGATCAACACAGCAAGTAGATTCGCGAAGGCACTTAGCAAAACCAAAACGTTTAGAGCCTGGTTCGCGCGGCCCCTACCAAAGACAGACACGAAGAACACGGCTGCGGCAATTTCTTTAGACTTAGCGAATTCGTCCTTGGACACTATAGGTATTATTAGTTAGCATCTACTTGATATACGCGAGTGCTTGGTTTTTTTCATACCGGCAGCGAAGTATGCAATGTTGCAGAGCATATACAGTAAGCCAACGACCAAGATAGAGATGGCACCGTTCTTTTTCAATGTCGGAATAGGATTCTTGATTTCGTTGACCACGTTGAAGGCATTCGCAAAGCCCGTGTACGAAAAGACAATGTTAACTAAAGCGACGGCGAGATCGTTTCCGTTGGTTGTTGTGCCCTCGAACGCATTTCGGAAGTTGGCTCCGGGGTCGGGAATATGAGGGACGTTTCCGCCCAAGACCACGAGGCCGGTTATACTAATGCTATCGAGGAGATCGTGTTAATCGACGGACACCCTTCCCGTGGAAGTTCATACATACAAGATGAGAGTAATGATTTTGACAACCCCGAGCACATTCATTAGCCATAGAGAGTATTTGTTATGAAGAATCACGCCTGTGCATACTTGTTAGACCTAGGTGACAACTTGTTCAGACAAGGATAACCTACATAAGCTTGCTACAGTATACGCAGCAACCGCAACACCTTTCAATTGCCAGTCGGTCGGTGTAGAACCCGCAATCTGATATACATATCTGGCCAAGACTAATCAGCGTTAATAACTGCCTATTCTTGAGATGTCATGGATACGCACCGATAGCGTTACTGCTGCTGAAGCTTAGGATTACGGAGTAGACCGCAAAGGTAACAGGGAAGAAATGTTTCGGCCTTGGGTATTCTTGCTCCAGGTAGACAACCTCAGATCCTGACCTATTTGGAAAGTAACTCGCGAGCTCAAGGTAGACACTGAAGCCCGCGATAGCTAATAATATGCCAATTGTCCAGTAGATAAGAGCAAGTCCGACAGAACCAGTACTGTTAAGAATAGTTCCAGCTACGAAGGAATTAAATGTCAGTTCTGCTTCCTCTCATTTTAAGAATCTGGATAGTGGTAGGAGTATCTTACGCGTCGAGAAAATACCGGTACCAATCATTTGATTGATATTGAGAAAGAGGACTGTTATCCAACCAACGTGGTACCCTAGTGGCGACTTGGATTCGACAGGAGCGCCGGCTGCCTCCTGATAAGATGGCTTCGATCCATTTCCTGCCTTCTCTAGAGTATACGCGAGATTGCCGTCGTGAATCACCGAGATGTCGGAACTGGATGGGTGGGTATCAACCGCCGGTACTTCGGTCGTGTCCGACCGCACCCAAAATTTCGGGATCCCCATTGCCTCAAAAGCTCATCCACTTGGTCCCAATGATGATAAGTTGGGATGGAAAGGTGACGTTCAAGCGATCCAGAGTATTGCTGTTATAGAGCGTGGGAAACAGGACCGCGACGAGATGTACTTATCGCGACAGCAGGTCGTAAGCTTTTAATGAGAATGCGCCGAGGCGATCCTTTTTCGTACGAGATCGCCAGGCTCGATGATACAATCGGTCCTTGGAGCACACCGTACGAACGTCTAGAACATATTTGGGGCATTAGCCCGATCTGCCGAACCGTGTACCGCGATCTGAATGGTAGATAAAGCTATATTCAGATGGTTCTCCCAGACTTCTTGGAGACTGTCTGGATAAAACTGTGCGGCGACCTTCCTAGGTGAGAGGGGCCGAGAATCACGCAATACTGGTTGAT
Organism: Daldinia loculata; assembly: GCF_022478755.1. Lineage (NCBI taxonomy): Eukaryota > Fungi > Ascomycota > Sordariomycetes > Xylariales > Hypoxylaceae > Daldinia > Daldinia loculata. The sequence goes on from NW_026054895.1 coordinate 192,221, forward strand.
CATGACAACCATGCTGGATTGGGGGCACGATGTTACGGAACAATCCCAGAACGATTGAATGTGCTGGGAGGCAAATAAAACTTTGCGTAATCCTAAGCATATAATCAAGGTATGCTATGTTATTTTTTACGGGCGCTAGAGGATTATAGTCTCGAGAAAACGTGGGTGCGTATAGTTTTGCAGCGAGTCTTGTCCGCCGCGTTGATATCGAAGTGTTCCAATATCACCAAGCTATTTCAATAACCCCGAAACAGACTTTTGTTGGGGTGTGCCATCATAAGCCACACGATATGTACGCCAAGTGATACGAGACATGCCGTTATGACTTTTTCGGATAGTAGTTTTGTTGGCCATGGCACTACAGGATTGTGTTCACAACAAAACCTAAGTATCATTTTGCATAGTTAGTCTTCAATTTAATACTCGGATATTGAAGAAAAGCCGATGGAAGCCGCTCCTTCACTGTATCATTGGGTGTATCATTGGCTATGCCCGGGCATGTTTACTCTTGATGGCTTATATATATATTGATTTGGAATTCGGTCTCGCCAAGATCATCAACCCACTCGACCACTCTTGTTACCTGCAGTTCGAATATACGGCTCAAGCGGCAGAACCTCAGACTCTGGCGCTCTGTCATCATATAGCAAAGCCCACCTCTCCTTCAATACCTCCGGCGTGTCCCATGCATTCTCCGGATCGCGTAACCAGAACCGTAACAGATGTCGCCTTTGAGCATGTTCAGTTAACTGTGCTAAAGTTATCTGTATGATGAATAGGATCGACTTACTGCTTATCGCCTTCATTCCTAAACCCGTCCCGGGCGTGAAATACAGCCAAGTTGTTAACATACTGAATATCTCCCTTTTGGAAATACGTGTCGACGCAGAATTTCTCGCCAAGGAAGTGTAGTGTGTCTAATGCTTCCGCTTGAGCTTCGGTGATTGGCGGGATGGCCGGACTTCGAGGCAAGGCACCGAATCCGACGAACGAACGTCGAGCATACTGGAGAATCACACGTTCTGGCGCTGATTCAGTAGCCGGCTGGTAATGCATAATAGGTCTTGACTCAAACGGCTGCTCGTGATTACCAAAGCTTGAAGTTCCCTACGTGTTAGCTAGATACCTTTGAATTCAGCTCCTGGTCTTATTCGAAGCAACATACTTTTCCGGGTTCCAATTCTCCGTCAATGTGTGAATAAGATCGGGGCGGGTACGAGCGATCTCATTATACACTCGCCATGTACTCGCGAGTTTACTTGCGCCACCTTCGGCAGCCGTTTCGAGGACGAACAGGGAAACGATATCACCCGAGTCAGTGTGGAATACCTGCTTGTCGGTAGTGAAAGCCGGGCTACCGATTATCTCATTGCGACCGGGACCACTCAAATCCTTGATATGAGACAGCGTAACAGCCGCAGGCTTGCCGTCGAACTTGCTGTCCTGGCGGCCTCGTTTAGGAGCAATATGCGCCGATAAACCCGCGTAGATAATTATGTTCTCTTCGCGACTGTACTTGTCCACGGGAACACCGCGAATTACGAAAAAGCCATGTCCGTTATGGAGCTCGTCGGATAACTTCCGTAGCTCGGAATGTAGGTTTGGCAATGGGAAGGTCTCCTGGCTCACATAACCGAGCGGTAAGTTGAGAGCTGTTGAATACTATCAGCATGGATCTTGCGATAGCCTAGACCATCACCTACACTTGAAATGCTTCACAGCGAGATCTATTTCATCGAGCTGGCTTTGTTCAAGGACATATGTCCAATCGTATTCTTTTGCAAGCGAGTCGCCCTCCCAGACCAGCTTTCCGGTTAGCTGCCGGGGCAATCCTTTAGGAAGTTCCCTTGGCAAGCCACCAGACTTAACGCGGCTGTCTCTTCGCGCTTCATATTTCTTGAAATCCGGTGCATACGAAATATCGGGCTGCCCAGGGGGCTTCACCGCCGCAGGGGTAACGTACGTGACAGTCGCCATAATAGTTGGATTTGCCTCTCATCTGCTAGCGGAGTTGGACTCGGCTGCGACTTGCCTCTTTATGTTCGGTCAACAAGACTTGGAATGGGCTCATGAACATCGATTGCGCCATTTGGAGAAAATATCACCCATCGCATATGTCCAGGTTAGCCACCAACCAATGAAGCTCTTTGACCCTATTTTCCCCATTCATGTTGGAAATATGTAAGGTAGGTATCTATAAAGAGCACTGCATGGTGCTTCGTTACTATGCTTGGAGGGGTTGTCGTGCGCTTCCATCTTTTGAGACGTGATGTGCACTTTATTTCGGGCTTATCTGAGCCAATTATCGGTAATTCGAGATTCGCTATTAGTTTCAATTGCGAAATTGAGGTCAATGAATAAAAGCTCTGGACCCTGAGTTCGGAATGATTTCTACTTGGCTATTATTGAAACTGGATGCAATGCGAAGAAAGTCGAATGGCCAAATTACTCGAACCAATATAATCATGAATGAATCTTGAATCAATTACGTGCTTCGTAGACGGTCTTGAGGCGTTACACCCACCAGGTTGGTGACGCCCCGATCGAGCAAAGCGCCGTCGCTGTCATCGGCCATTAATTTTCAGTTATATTGTGAGTAAATAGTATTACTATTTTGTATAAATCAATACGCTGGAAAGGATAATAAATAACCCGTATATTCCAAACGCCACGTTCTTGCTGGTAATTCCGCTCTGTGACAAAAGCAGCGTTCGACGCTATTATTCAATGTGATATCAACTCCAAAACCACCGAAGCTGACGGCGCTTTAAAAATGATTCCTTATCCCAAGTCCTTCTTGGCAACCCCATATCTCGGCACATACAGAGTGTATATATCGGCATTGATATTGACACTCATGGCCTCGCCCAAAACCGTCTATACCCACTGTCGGCTTCACGTGCCGTGCAGGCGCCCGCCCTGACCATTTGCGTCGCGATATTACTGACTCTGCGATAGAGGGCCCAGTCGTCCATAACCTTCTTGTGGATGGCGTTCTTGGTGACGTATGGAACTCCGGGCCATTCAAGCAGTTGGAAGTGCATAGCATCGAATTCTGCGATGTTCTCGTCGCTGAAATCTAATTTCTTGGTATCTAGGTAGCGTTGGGTCATAATCACAACCCAGTCTGAAGATGCCTTGCAGCCGGCACAGAAGTCAGAGGCGAAGGGCAACTTGTCTAGGGGACAGCAGCTGCTATGGTGGATGACTAACCTCTGGCAGGTATGGTACTTTTTGTAGTCTGCGCAGGAGTTAAAGATGTTTATCCGGACTTCATGGCCACATCTTGCTCGATATTTTTCCCACTGGTTGCACATCTTGAAGGTGATAATAGTTGGCTATCGTAGCTATTGCCGGCTTGATGGACTTGTTCCAACTCTTAGAGGGGGTATTGATATTACTGCAGGAGTTGAATGGGTTAGTTATGCCTTCCATCATTTTGCATGTAGGAAGCAGTGCTGGAATAGCCGTTATATATTAAAGTAAATGCGGCCGTGGCTATTTTAGTATTTGGTTAGCTGTGGTTGATACAGTTAGTAACTGATGATTCTTTTTTATGTGGAAGTAAGGAATACTGAGTTGTTACAGAATTACACTGTGAAGTGTTGATTGATTCTAAAGGAGTGAGTTAGCACTGAGCTGTCTTTATCATCCTAGTATGGAGAAAAGACATATAATTCATCTATCCGTCCGAATTGTATCGAAATGACTGGTGGATGATTTTCAGAATTGATTCGGGTTGACAACTCCTTTCATCCTAATAGATGGCTTTTGAATATTCTATTGCTACCTACTGTAAATTTTCTAACAGCAGATTTCTATTTAACCCTACGCTCCTGCCTAGAGTTAATATCGAGGAGCGTAAGACTACTATTGGCACGGAGAACGAATTTAGTAACATCAAATGTGGAATTGGATAGGAAGTAAATGTTATAGAAGTCCCTAGAGGTGGAAACGATTTGACAACAACAGCCTTACATAGTTGTCTCCCAAGGAATATATATCACTAGCCGTGCATCTGTATCACCTATAGAAAAACGTATTAAAATTATATACAATCCTATCTAGTATTTTCTAAGGGGCCCCATAAAAGGAAGAGTGCCATTTTTAGGAGTTCGTACTATGATGTAAACGTCTGGTAATAGGGGACGATCTTTATAACGACCCAGGATCTTGCGCAACGAACAAGATCAGATCCGTACCATTGAAATCATATAGTTGAAGAATGTGAATAAAAGCAAGGACAAGTTCTTGGATTAATTTGTCAACATTTCTCTCCATTCAGTATTATTCACAATGCCGCCTCATTTGCGCAGCGCGTCGGCACGCGCGAACTCGGGAAACCAAAGTGGCGAATCCTCCAGCAAAGGCACAGCCAAGACCTCGAAGACTACTACGACGAGAGGGCGCAAGAGAAAGTCCACTGACTCGCAGTCATCGAGTAGACCTAAGCGAGGAAAGCAGACTAAGGCATCCGGCACCGAGGAACCAGAAGAGATTCCCGACGAGAAACGTAAACCGCGCCTAACAACGCCAGACTTGGAGTTCGACTATGATCGTAGTCAGCTACGCGATCCGCGTCTTACGCCCGGACGTGTAAGGCGACCGCGATGGGAAAGTTTCGACATGCCAGAGGGCTTCAAAGAGCGGTTCTATGTTCCCAAGCCAGAGAAGCCTAGGGGCCAAACAAAAGCTATACGAGAGCACAATCTCAGCGAGCAAAAAAACCTCCTGGACCCCAGCGAAATGTTTCATGACTTATATGTGTGCCATAAAAAGGGTCGCGAGGGTTCGCCTACTTACGATGCTGCTGGCTTCCAGTTGGACTGGGAGAAAGTGGACTCCTGGATGCACCCACCATCATACACTAAGTCGGGAGTAGTAAGTAGGATGGAGAAAGTCGTAGATAAAATGGAGCGTGAGGAGCGCGACATGTACAAGATATTCTTCGTGGATGGTAAACTGCCAGATGCCGAACCGACGATAGTCACCGAATATTTGCAAGACCACGTTTCGAAGGATCTCGACGTACCTTGGCACCAGATTGGCCCTAAACATCTTGTCGAATGGGAGAAAAGGGGGTTCCCCAAGCAAAAGGCCGGAAAATGGTGGCGAGAGCCGAATGAGATGGAGGAGCGTAGGATGATGAAGATGTCATCCGATGCTATTTATAGGAAAGATTTGTAGAGGCGCTCCAAAAGTTATGGATCACGCTCAAAGCTCATACAATTTACACAAACCACTTGTATCTAGGTGGCAGAGTTACCAGTCAACTAGCCCGCCACATATGAAAGCATATACATATTGCAATTAAGTATCCCATTAGACCAATCTATTCTATTTTATGCTATCCGTATGCCTCCTATGCCTCCTATGCCTCGGCCCAGTTAGGCGTCCAATCGACCTATAAACATGTCAGCCCCCCTCATTCGCTTCAATAAGAGAATATGAGAAGATGAGTAAGGAGAAAAACTTACGATACTGGGATCGATCTTCTTCAGATCCGCAACCCCCGCGTTCGCAGCATCAATAGCAATCTCGTGCTTGAGGATGTCGATAGCGCGCTTGACCCCGTCCGTGCCGTAGACATTGGCGTACATGAACGGGCGCCCGAGCCCGACGGCGCGAACACCAAGAGCCAGCAGCTTGACTACATCAGCGCCGTAGCGCACGCCACCGTCCGCGTATACTTCCAATTGCGAGAACACCTCGGGGGCTTGATCGCGGATCTCGATAGCTACTTCGAGAGGCGAGCGTGCGCCGTCGATTTGGCGACCTCCGTGGTTGGATAGGTAGACTGATGATGCGGGTTAGTAACTTCCAACAAGGGATTCAATGTCTTTTCAGGTCCGCGACCTCTTGATAAGGGGCTAGTTTCTAGAAAAGGGAGTCCCGATGTCACGTACTAGCTGGAACCTGGTGCTCGACGGCCTTTTGTGCGTCTTCCACCGTCTGTATGCCCTTCAAGACAATTGGAAGGTCTGTCAGAGTGCGAATGTGGTCGTAGAAGTCCCACTAAGAAAATGAGTTCCCATGTTAGCAATTTGGATCCAATTCAAGCCGAACTATGCCCCCGAAACTTCGCCTTGGTAAACTTACGGTTATCAAAGTATAAGCAGAGTCACTATGTGACGTGTTAGTCTACTACACCGGGAACATGGTACTTGGAACTGATGGGCTTACGCAGAACCGACGCCGTAGCGTGCCGCACGATGGCGATTTCCGTCCGCGGCCGAGTCGATCGTAAAAACAATGGCCTTGCTTCCGGTTTTCTCAGCTCGAGCGAAGACATCCTTTGTTGCGGTGTCGTTCGAGTTAAGGTAAACCTGCTGAAAGGTAACCTGGTCGGTTTTCTTGAACGCAGCAATCTCTTCGATAGTTAAGCTAGCTAGCTGGGCAGGCTTTACCGCATCACCAATGTTAGCGTATGTGAATTTACAAGTGCTATAGGTTAGACGAAGTAAGTCAGAATCATACCATGTACAGAATATCTCCCGCTGCGGCTCCCTCGACTAGCCCCTTCTCGCCATCGGTGTTGCCGTAGCCTCCTAGAGCAGCGGGGCTGATGAAGAAGGGCGCGGAGAAGTTGTGGCCGAGAATCGTGGTACTATATCTCCATCATCAGTAAAATGTGTCGAATAAGACAAGGATTACGGGCCAGCGTACGGGAGCGTAGACTCGATATTCGTGACATCCACCATAGTCCTCGGGCGGAGTTTATATCGGTTGAAAACCTCGAGGTTATTTCGGTACGACCACTCGCCCCCAGCGCCATTGCGATAATAGGTGTAGTTCTGAACCGCAAGATGCCTTCTCGCCGCCGCATCGAAATCCGGCAGTCCGACGAGTTTCTCTAGAGGCGGTAGCTCTCCGGCCGGTAGATTGGCGAAGTACTCATCGAACCTTTTTTCGTGTAAGTACTTCTCTGAGTTTGTAACAAGGGTCTGGCTCGACAGGACTTACCCAGTATCGGGCTCGTTTAGAAACGGACGTGCCGCTAAGGCACCTCCGAGCACGGAGAGAGAAAGGAGTGCTGAACGCATATTGAAATGCTAAGACTAAATGAGCGGCTCGAGGCAAGGAGAACGTGAAAAGACCTCTGGATATGAAGTAGATGGTATACAGGTCGTCCTGGGTGGTGAAGATCCTTCCATCTTATACCTAACTTTCATCACAAGACCTGGTCCCCTGTCTTGATCATCTCGGAAGGAAAGAGTCAGCACTGCCACTAGCACGGTGATAACTTTGTAATCATCGCCAAGCACGACCAGCTACTTTCATGAAGTGGAAGCTAGACGAAGGCATGATTCGTCTTACCTCACAAAGTTAGCTCATGCGGCCTCCTTGCCTGCATTGGGGCATAGGTCTATGAGCTTGGATTCCATCAGGATTACCTGATCGTTTCTTTCCTATTCTAGACTGGGTTTACGGCTACGATGTTTGTTTCGAGAGGGCCTTTTGACACGATGTCCTCGGCGCATTACGATACGGGCCTTACCGGAGATTCCGTATAGTTAAAATTCCCAACTCTATTAGTGGGTTCGGCCCGTTGACAAGCTGATAGAGGAAGCTAATGGAAGTTTTCTAATGCAAGGTACAGGCGGGTACCTGAACTGCTGACGATATAAGCCAGTCTACGCCATGTTCTAGGCGATCAGTGGAGACGATGGTATCAATGTGCCGGTCTAGGCTATTAGATTAGTTTGAAGGACCTTAGAAAATCCGACGAGTTGGACGAATCAAATCACTTATTCGGAGACCTCGGATTAGATCTCAAACTCTTGATAAGATAATATCTTCTAGGGTAGCTAAGCTGCTAGGATTCCAAAGAACCTAGTTTATCAATACGATTCAGTGGGCCTCTGTGGGATATTAGCTGCGGACAAAGTACTTGAACGATGCGTACAAGTTCGAATGGCCTCAAATACGTAATAGTCAGTAAGACATGGAATACCAATTACTTGGTTGGTAACGCCACCAATATATTATATAAACTTTTAAAAGTTGTCGAATGACAGATTGACCAGCTGAGATTGTCGCGCCAGTAAAGATGCCAAGGAAATGAAGCTCTCACAAGCTTCGACAATTCTGCAATGAGGTAATCCATTTCTATAACGCTTATCTAAATGAAACAGGCGTGGCCGAAACTTTCCATTTCCTCTCACCTTCAGAGACAGTACTTCCTTGGATAGAAAAAGTATGCCGTCCGAACACAACGATTATTTACAACCTAGTCCCCCGTCGCAGGATTCCTCAAGCCAAAATTAAGCACCCATGTCCCTGAGTGAACTTAAATGCTCCCATAAGAGGAAGCCGCCAAGCCATTTCAGTCCCAAGTAGAAAACAAGACATGGATTTTCCACAAGGTTGAGAAGTGCATGTGATAATTACATGTGTAAGAAACATTGTTTGGAGGGTTAACTTGCATGCATGAATCGGTGATCACTGGGTTGGCAGACCAAGAAATAGAGGTGTTAAATCGCTTCCGCCAAGATGCCAAGAACACCATCTAAGACAACCTAAAGTCTCATCGTATCCCCCATCTTTTAAAACAACTACCATGTAAACCCTTCGTTATGCCACCAAACGTTCCGACCTTTCTTAACCCAAACTCCAACGTGTGATCTCAACTCACGAGCCATTGCCTCCGGTCCGCAAACCAACACGGCGACTCTCTCTTCAAGCCCCTGGCGGAAAAAGTCGTCGACGATTTGCTGTAGGTCGGGCCGTTTATGAACCTGCCTGGGATTAAGATATGAATTACTATCCAACTCGACTGCTTCACGTAAAGTAAGTTCGCGCGGAACGTCCTCAGTTAAGAATAGCTGTACGTTGTCATCGAGGGCATTTTCCGCGTTGTCTAAAGGCCACGACGAATCAGCGGCCCCGCGTACTGCCCAGACCACCTGTACCCGGGCTGTTGGATTTTCATTTAGAATATATCCTATACGATGTTAGTCTCCTGCATAAGCATATTGATTAATCCCTTCTACGAGCATCTAGGCCCGGTGGCCCCTTGTTTAGACACTAGGTACTATTCTAGAATCCGGTTTGGTGTAGAAACCAACGCTAGAAAGGTACTGATGACTTACTGCATTCAGGTCAATATTAGTATGGACGTTTTATTAATCAAACCAAGCGAGAGCTGGGCATACCTGGATATAGGTAAAATGAATGTAGAACCAATGCCGCCAGCAACTAAAAGGATCCGATCAAACTCCGGGCCAGCCAGGTTTGGAAACCATGTCGCGCACCCGTAAGGGCCTTCCATGCATAACGATACTTTAGCATCAGTTAACTCATCTTCTGCAAACTGGGCCAAGGCTCCAGTCATAGGTCCTCTCTGGCGTCGCGCAACTAAAGTCAGTTCTCCTGATTTTTCATCTACCGACGCGATAGTGAATGGGTTATAGGCAAACTCAAATAGAAGGTGCGAGCTGCGGCGGGAACCAAAAGGAATAGTCAAATATACATGCATTCCGGCGTACTTGCGGAAGCGATCGAGTTTTGACAAGGGAAGGCTGGCTACTATCTTGATTAAGTTCGTGTCAGGAATAAGCTCTAGAGTCGATGGCATGGTGACGGTATCAATCTTGCGCTTGATGAGATCGATGAAAAAAACGAGTAATGCCTCAACTAAATACTGCCGGCCCCCGTGATGGGAATGGAAGAAGATGGCCGGTGGGAGTGCCATCGCTACCGTAAGGTGCGTAATGAAAAAGACACGGTACGAATAAGTACGGATAGTTTTAAGGGCCGTGGCGCCCAGCAAGCTCATACCAATGATTGAACCAAGCCCAAGAGCTGGAACAGGACGGACAATTCTTTCAGAGAGAATGCCTTCTTGAATATAGAAGTTTAAGTATAAACCTGCATGGACAAGGAGCAGGGAGTAGATGATCCAACCGAGGACACGATGCCACCGATTGAGTTGCTCATGAGAAGACCCAAACGCGAAGGCGATGGGGTTGATGTTCTTCAATATTAATAAATATTGCAGCGGAAGTTGAGATAGGGCAACTATCCCAAACCGCTTTGCAAGGTGAAGATAATCTGTATTAGATCAGCTTGGGTACCTCTTAGATTATGAGGTAGTAATCAGATCGACCCGACTGCTCGGGTTTGGGATAAACTGGGACACGGCATATTATCCGAACGGTCCTTGTGCTGAAAAATACGTCGAATAATAGGTAGACCTACCATTTCCAGTGCCATCGAAACACAAGAAGACAAGCCACATAGACCATAAAGAGCCGAAAACTATTTGGTCCCTTTGTCCCAAGTTCAGCCCTAGGATGACAACATCGTCGCCAAGCCACCATGCGACACGCCTCGCCGTGATACTCCAATATCCGGCAGGACTCTGTCTCTCGTGCTTGAGTCCCGGAGAGCTCGGAACGGCTGAGTAAGCCACGGGCTGATAAGGTGACACCCGTCTCACCAGAAATACTCCTAGCCGGTAGAGAAAGATGAGGCCTATGGGAATCAGCGCCGAGAGCTGCGCGTAAGCCGCATGGCGGTCAAGCGATTGGCGTCGAGCGTGCTTTTGAGCATCTTCCAGCGCGAATATTTGGTATGGCCAGCTCATTTTTATCTGGGAGTCGCCGGGGTCGACCTCGGATTTCACCAAGAAGATAATATTTCTTCCCCCGTCGCGGTCTGCTTTTGCTTAATAGGTACGCAGATTCTTCCCAAGAATTTAAGTAATTCGAAATACGCAAAACTAATCTTAGAAATTCAGTAGAGTTAGGACCTCTGCGATATATATAAGATATAAATCCAGATCCTTGGGGTATTAATAATTAGGTTGAGAAAGGTTTCGCCCGATTGCGATATGTCAGCTGTGTAAGATAAAAGAAAAGAGGCGCCGCGAAGGTTGCGTGATCAGCCACAAGCCGTGCACCTGGGCACCGATGTCAAGTGCAAGCCACACTTTAGATATAATTCACGTTTATAAGTGAGACAAATGGTTTGCTGACCTTTTTCGATGAGCCGGTGTGCAACAATAATTGAATAAAAATGAAAGACAAGTATTTCTTATTATCTACCTTCTAGCTAAAGTACCTAGTCACTAATCCCCATCCCTCCTATGACTCCCCGCTTGTAGGATGCAGGATTCCTAATGTTGGTTGTTGGCGTTGGTTACTCAACAGATCGACGATCTTCCGGAAAATGCCTCGAGCCACGGGATAGCTCTAGATGACATATACATCGTTGTGCATTGGATGAACGAGATCCTATCGCTCTGCACGTTTCCAACCGAGTACGAGCCGGACTGTTCGAGGATCCGATGTTGCAGAGATATCTGCCCTGTATCTTCAGTATCATCACCGCGTTACCGATCCTAGCCTATCATTGGATCTTTGATTTCAATATGGAGCCACTTAGCGTCGCCGCTGCGTCCGCCCCATGCCCCGGCTCCTTTGAACCGGGCCCCAAAGATTTTGAACATAGCGGCTATTTAGCGATCCACGTTCACATCCAGCACGGTCTGTATTCTGCGATCTACTCGATCCAGCACGGTTTGGTGGTCTAGTGGTATGATTCTCGCTTAGGGTACACCCTTTGCAATAGCATGCGAGAGGTCCCGGGTTCAATCCCCGGCCAAACCCTTTCCTTTTGCCCTTCTCAAGCAAGTATGTTATGGAGGTTTTTTTTTATTGATCCAATCATAAATATAACGATGCTCTCTTACCGTCCTCCCCTTTCAACTATACATCTTTTAAGCGAATCCGCTAATCCTTCCTCAATCGAGAACTTGTGATGATAGATAGGTAGGACTGGCTTTGTTGACTTAAAGCACTATGTATCTATAGCGCACTTATACAACAAGTTCTCTCTGATGTAGATACTGTCCTACAATATAAAATTAGTAAATCGAATTAAAGAAAAAGAAAAAGAAATCAGTATATTCTATAACTCACCGTCATCTCTTCCCAGCCAAACCAACTCAAGATCCAGGCAATTGTCGACGTGGGGCCGTACCAAATGACAGGCTTTACAGTGCGTTTAAGCAGCTCATCAACTACATTCTTCGCATACGTCGCAGGATCTATATAATGTATCCGCTCCAGCACTTCAATAAGAATTAGCCATCGTTTCTTTCAGTAATCAGTCTAGGAACTCGGATTTGGCATTAGGTATAGTCTAATTCAGAAAGATCGGATTCAAGACATAGCCAAGATATTAAGACAAGACATGGGCATCACCTACTTTTCCGACTTTCAATGTACTCCCGCAGCGGCTGATACGGACTGTCCTCTGGCAATTTTGTCGGGGGCGCGTTAGCGAAGAGTCCAGTCCCGACGCCACCCGTCTTAACAGTCACGATACGGATCCCTAGGGGCGCCAATTCAGGGCGGATGGTGGCACCTAGAACGTCAAGGGCAGCCTTCGACGCGTTATAAATGCCGAAGAAAGCTGGCTTAAGCTGGGCGTTGACGCTGCCGATATTCGCTACTAGCGCAGTTTCTCTTCCACTACTATCGCCGCTCTTCCTAGCAGCAGCGGCAGCACTTATGAGGAGCGGAAGAAAAGCCTGCGTCACGGCAAACACGCCTAGCACGTTGACATCGAGAACGCGGCGTGCAGCGGCGACGTCGGTGTGTGCGAAGGGCATAATGTGCAAGACACCGGCATTATTGATCAGGACGTCTAGCTTGCCGTCTGTGAGCTTGGACACGTGCGCCACGGCCTTATCGATCGAGTCTTGCGACGTGACATCTAGGACCATCGTCTCGATGCCGATATCCTGGAGGTGTGTGGGTAGATCCTCCGATGAGGCGATGACGCGGTGGCCCCGTAGATGGAACTCTGTCGCAAGGGCCGAACCGATGCCACCCGGACCGCAGCCGGTGATGAAGACGGTCTTGGGTGACATTTGGATTATAGGTCTCTTAGTAAATAAACGGATGTTGATTGATTATACTCGCCTCAATTATATATAGTTTAGATAATTACCTCTTGGTAAACCACGGTTTAAGTCTGTGAGCAGCAACAGCCTGAGAATAATGTGAACAGCCTGAATAATGTGTGCTGGAAGACTGCGGGGTCCCTGTAAGGGGCCTAAATAAGGTCTGAGATAACTAACATGATATCATATCCATTTCTAAGATGAATTTAAATAATGTATAGGTCATTACTAGGAAAACAGAAAGTCAAATCTTTTTTTAAAAAAATCATTTACCTCCCTAGAAGAAAACGCAATCACATCTACGCCCACGTATTCATGCTTATACTTCGTCACCTCTTTTCGCAAAATACACCTCTCGGAGAAGAAAGGCAACATCATCATGTCCCCATTCCTCTGCATGATCAAGAGGTGTATAACCACAATCATCCTTCGCGTTAAGGTCAAGTGGATAATGCTTGTTTTCAAGCATAAGCTTCAAAGCTGTGATGTTGACGTAAGGTTGCTGGCAAGCCCAATGAAGGTATCCTTCTCCGTCGTCAAGGTAAGTCTTATCTAGCCCTACAGCTAATAATTGAGCAAGGAACTTATTGGTTTTAGGGGCTTGGGACGTGTCCTTAGATGATACGAAGAAAGCACGCTCGATCCCTTCAAATTCGCCCTGTGCGTTAAGGATTTTTGCCAAAGCTTCCGTGACAGCAAACCCATCATCATAGCCAGCCGCCATGACCAATGCGTTGTCCGCCCATATACCATATTCTCCCGAGGGTAGATGTTTTTTAATGAGATGCAATGCATTGCGGAAGCACTTATTGTATGTAGCACACTCAAGGGGTGTATGAGTCTGCCAAAGACCTGTGAAATTCATAGAGACGTCTTGGCCAAGCAAGATATCTATCGTCTCTGTATTATCCTCTGTCGCAACAGCATAGTGTAAAGATGAGCGGCCCACAAAAGCGGGCATAAGTCCCCATGCTTTATATCCATTAGACAATAATATCTCAACAATACGAGGCATGCCTGCCCATGCTGCTAGATGGAGTGGCCCATAGACACCTAGGCCCGGCCGAGTGTAAAGCTCGTCTTGATAAAGGGTGCGCCGGGCCAGAATAGTAGCAGCAGCTTCTTGGTGTGAAAGAATTGCTATAGTTAAAGGGGTAAATGCAGCGTGATAGTACGTCGACGAGTGAGAGTTAGGACATATAAATCTGCCCCGGATCCCTGCGTTCACGAGACATCCCGCATCCATAAGTTCTTGCATAACTTCGACATGTCCACCGGCTGCGGCGTAAGATAGCGGCGTTCGGTCATGTGTATCCTTCACATTCAAATACTCGGGAAATAATCTTAATGATGTTCTAATAGTAGCTCTTGCAACTTCAACGGACCCATGAAATGCAGCCCAGTGCAGAACCGAAAATTGAGAAGGATTGATACGCGATCTTCTTGCATGCATCTGGAAGTCTTTGATGCTTTCGAAGATCGGAAGTTTGTGACGGCTTGAATCTCGATTTTCGGCAGTAGCAGCTTCTTGGGCAGCCTTGACATCTAATACATTACGCCGATAGAGAAGCCCCTTAAGTAGCTCTGCCAGCTGGCGGCACATCTGACTTAGTCGAGAGATTTCCTGTAGTCTGGCAAAGTCTCTTGCAATAAGATAAAAAATCTCATTTGGAAGCCTCTGCGAAGAGACTGCATCACGAGACGGGTTTGTACCGGTATAGTGGAGTGGCATTGTGCGTATTGACAAAGATTGATCACATGTCCCAGGAGTCGACATGGCTAGGGGAGAAATAGTTAGCTAAATTTCGGTCCACACTTAAGGCTTGGGATACTTTACCATCACATTGTGTGTGCATCGAGGCGTTCTGATAGCTACTCCCCATAGTATTTAATTGAGCTTCGTTTATTGCTTAGTCGGATAAATGGTGACGAAGAAGTAGATATTTAAAAAGGGAGATACTACTTAGATTGAGGAAGAGTAAAGACGGGAGAAGCGTTGATATATTTATATCCAAGTGGTGTATTTTCTACCCATCAAAATATGCTACAGTAGACAGCAGATTGGAAGGTTGTGATTATAGTGTTTGTGTATAGGTAAGATATTTTCACACACTACCTTTACTACCTACCTAGGTATTGTTAGATAATATACCTTTGATTGAGGTTATAAACAAAGTGAATGTTAAGATAGATAATATTAAACTATTAACACTTATCTTTTCATCTTCCTACGAGGGCGTTACGCGCCCTTTGTATGGTAGATTTACCTTTGTAGCTACCCCTAACCTTAGGTACCTACTTATACCTTGACAGATACTGAAACATTTGAAAAATCTTGAGAAGATACGCAGAAAATGGGAAGACACTACTGGGAAGATATGGCGATGATAAAGGAAGCTTGGTACAATGCACTGACTAATTTGATCGATGATCCCACATCATAGGCTGACTGGGCGCGCGCCGACTGATAGCATGAGTACCTAGATATTTTCAATTTAGCCAAGTTTCGATTTGCTTTGAAGCTATTCACGTCGCATACGTATTCATTGCGTTACCCCTTTTGGCAGTCATGCAATTTGCTATCTAGAAGGCACATGTAAGTGACAAGGGTCGATCGAACTTACAAACTCGCATGCATGCTGTGTATGTATCCAGGTAACCAAGGTACCTACCTGTAGATGATTCTTCGGAACGGGACGATTATCTATCCGGCATCTATGGAACCTCATATCTGGTTGGTTGAAAGTACGAATATTATTGTTGGTTAAAGCTATTATTCAAGGGCATGCACCTGATCGGTCTTTAGATCCTGGTCTGGTGGGGAAATGTACTATCATCCTCTCATGCCCTGGCAGATAGTCGCGCTCATGGTAATCCATGTGGTATAAGAGGATGTGTCTGGGCTACCAAAGGAGACTTTTGAGTAATTCTTGAGCACCATCAAGAAAATCGCGTTTGTAAACAAACTTACACCTACCCCAAACAAATAGTATAATCAATATCACCGTCCTTAACCACCAGATAGTTCGGGTGGGAACATTTTTATAAGCCGCCTATTTTGATAATGTATGCTACTGCCATAGGGCCTATGGCCGAATAATGACTAGTTGTAATGGGTAGGACGGTTTGCACAATATGTATCTCACAACTAGGCTCGATGTATACATTTATATAAATATTTATATCCTACTGATGGTTTTCTGTCATTCTTCATAAATAGTGGCCCAAGTTATACTTCAAGATGGTATTTTATCTTCTAGATCGTGGAAACTCCTACCTCTGAGATACTACACCTCTAAATACCTACTAGCTATATTAGTCATAATAACTTAGGGATTATTAGAATTAATGACGTCTAAAAATATTCTAGTAAAAACTGAATGAGCAAGCTTGTATAAATAGACTGCGGGATCGGGTGATGTCCCATCCCGACCCGCATGGTTGTCTGGCTTTGGTTAGTGACCTAGGTAGTAGAGATGCTACTTGGACGAGATCATGGAGATAGTCTTTTATATCCGCCAAAACCCGTTATCAAACTATATATACTAGAAGGTTCATATGTCATTATTATCTTAATTGCCTACTATTTTAAGGCCTTTCAACAACGCATGATTGTTCTATGACCTAAAGACATAAATTACCCGTGGCGCTAGAAATGTCAGAGAGAAAATCAACATGGTTAATCACTGGCTGTTCGTCGGGGTTCGGCCTGGCGCTGGCGCAACTTGCCCAAGCTAATGGTCATAATGTTATCGCAACATCCCGTAACCCGAGTCGTACACCGAAGCTGGTAGAAGAATTCACAAAGAAGGGGGGTGAATGGATTAGACTGGACCAAGATGAGCAGGACTGCGGACATGTAATTGAAGATATCGAAGCGCGGGGACTAGCGATCGACGTCTTGGTCAATTCTGCGGGCATCGGCATGACAGGCCCTGCAGAATGCTTCACCGAAGAAGAGGTTCATCAGGTTATGGAAACAAATTTCTTCGGGCCATATCGATTAATGCGTGCGGCTGCACCTCATATGCGTAAGAGACGCTCGGGTATGATTGTGAACTTCAGCAGCGGCTCCGGAATGGAAGCCGTGCAGTCTCTAGGTGTTTACGGCGCCTCCAAGGCAGCTCTGGACGGTAACTATTCTCCTATCTTGGTTGGCTACTGTCTGGACTAACAAACCAAAGGTATAACAAAGACATTGCATAAGGAAATGCAAGACTTCAACGTCCGTGTCCTACTACTCTATCTGGGAGCGTTCGATACTCCCATGGTTACTAAAACTGGAGCGGTATGTAAATCTATTGACCCTGACTATAAAGGGACAACAACAGAGAAATTCTTTACTGCCTTGAGCACGGGAAATTTTGCTGTCCCCGGCGACCATGTCAAAGCAACTCAAGCAATCTATGATGTAGTCATGGGCAAGGGCATAGGTGAAGGTCACGAGAAAGAAATGATCCTCCCCTTGGGAAGAGATATGGCAGCAAGGATAAATGAGAGTAGAGACCGCTTAGACCACATGGTGGAAGTTTTTGGAGAGATTTGTAACAACGTTAACGTCGACGAAGCCCCGAAAGCCTTTTAGTCGAATATTATATGACTCATACTATAACTATACGAGATCAATAGTTTAAAAATTCCCCTAACTTCTGATATATCACGTGTATCTGGTTATTATAAAGACGTTTTCATAGCATAGTAACTACACGCAAGCTGATTGCGGAAGTTAATTCCGATAGGATGTAAATGCCGTTAAGGGGTAATATAGCCATTGATTCTTCAAAGTTTCGATGCTATGTAATAAATTGAGCTGACTAGGAGCAGCTTAAATGGTATCTAGTGCTATATTATAGATGCAAGTACGTAGTAAACATATTTGAATTGAATTAACAGCCTATCTGCGGTCTAAATGCAAATATTTCTGACTATTTTCATTTCATATGTTCATGACTTAGTAATATGTCTTAGGGTTTTTTTGGCTACTCATTATATGATGATGCAGTCTTACTATATCTTATCAAATCTAATGCACATGGGAATGGTGAGGTGTAATCAATAAGGCATCTGCCGTTCAATATGACTAGTTCGATGTGACGTCAAGTCCGGCACATTCCATATTGGATGCCCTCCGGGTAATTCAGAAGACATACGTTCATCGGCTAACAGGATTACTTTAATTGATAGGAATCGCTGGATATTTTAGCAGAAGACTTCATCAACAGCTTCATTTTCAACCGATTACTGGTACGAACTTGATTATGGCTATCCCCTCAACTGAGCAGCTGGCGGAGGGCCAGGGAGCAAAAAAGCTACACTTTGTGATTGTCAGTGCGACCACTGAACTAGACATAAACTTTCACTGATTGAATGTGTTAGGTTGGAGGATCACTCGGTGGTCTCGCAACTGGCCTTGCATTGAAAGCGCTCGGCCACGACACCACGATCCTAGAGCGCAATCCCGCCCCGTTGCTTCAGGACCAAGGAGCGGGAATAGTTGCAGGTGGAGACACTCTTGCGCTTTTTAACCGATACAATCGATGCGACCGACCGTTTGCTGTTCGCTCGGACAGGAGACAGTACCTTGATAGGGACGGCAATATAGTACACAAGGAGGAAACGGTGCAGTATATGACCTCTTGGGATTTGACGTACTACCTCATGCGCGCTAACTACGACGGCATCGAGAGTTCATATTGCAACGTGCCAGAACCTGCGCCGGAGCATGGGAAAGCGACACACCTACATGATCGACAAGTCGTGAGTTTCAATAAAGAGGGCGACGGCATTCGGGTGTACTGGAAAACAAGCGAGGGAGAAGAGGGAAGCATATTTGGCGATATTCTTGTAGGAGCCGATGGACCTAGCTCGACGATACGCAAAATCCTCGAACCGGATGTCGAGAGGAAATATGCTGGTTATTGTGCCCTTCGTGGGACAGTGATCGAGACTGAAGCGAGCGAGTCTGCTAGAGAAGCTTTTAGTCACCGGTTTACTTTTTTCCATTCCCCTGGAATCCAGATCCTGGCGTATCTGATTCCAGGAAAATACGGGACGATAGAGCCAGACCAACGTCTCATTAACTTCGTCTACTACACAAATTTCCCCGAAGGCTCGACAGAGTTTGAAGAGATTATGACAGACAAGGATGGGAGACGGAGACAAATCACTATCCCGCCGGGTGCGATTAACCCAGACGCCTGGGAGAAGCAAAGAGAGCTCGCACGTGAAAGGCTTCCACCACAATTCGCAGAGATAGTCCGTGGAACCAAGAAGCCATTCGTGCAAGCCGTGACCGACGTTCTGACTCCACAGAACGAGTACTTGGACGGCAAAGTCGTCTTAATAGGCGACGCGCTTGCCGGATTCCGGCCCCATACGGTCGCCTCTACTTCGCAGGCTGCTTTTGACGCCATGATTTATGCGGACTACGTCGCCGGAAAGATATCTAGAGAAGAATGGAAGAGAGAGACGATAGGCTTCGCGAGGTATATTCAGAAGAGGGGGGTGGATATGGGTATACGAAGCCAGTATCAGGATCTTCCGCTGAATGAACACATTAATGATCGCAATCGAGCATCAGTACCGCGGGAGCAAGAAATTCTCCCTGAATGGGCAACTGTCATATAGAATTTCCTTTACATATCAAAGAGCTACACGTGCATTTCAAATACAGAACTAGGATATATGCTATTAGTTAGCCGAAACACATCTACTTCAAGAATTTCCACCTAATTCTCTCATATCACTATTATAAGGTCTCGTATTTTAGCAGTTCATTGATGGTCTATTGGTCTCATATTATAAAGAGGCATGGTGATTATCTCTATGAACATACTCTCGTGCCGCACGATCGTAACCGATGCAAAAAGGGGGTGAGCTTCTGCAGCCTATCACCACCTTACAGTAGGCTGTTCATCCGAACTATCGGCCGGACCAATACGCTCGCAAGACTCGTAGTCACCCATTCTAAATTGGCCCCAAGAGTTCCTCTGCGCCGGATCGCACTGCTCCCAAACAACTTTGAAGTCTGCCGTTAGAGCAGAGCCAAAAGGACGACCAAAAACGCCGCTTCCGGTTTTCGAATGACCTTCCTTAGTTAAATAGGCCTGGAACTGGAATTGAACCTGCATATTATCGTCGAATGTGTATTCCTGGCCGGTAAAGCAGGGCGACCAAGCTAGTTTGTTGTTCCGGATGTCGACTTTGAAGTCTTTATCGTAAGCGCCTGTAGCGCCGAAGTCTACTATCTTCTCCGGGACATCCAACTAGCAATTAGAATAAGGCATCATATTAGAAGTGTATTCAAAGTTAAATTAGATACCTATGAAGATGAGAACTTACCAAATAAGAGCCGGATGCATTTTTGATAGTAGGCTGATCAATCGCCCCATTGTTCTTGAGATGCTCCCACTGGAAGTACGAGTTGGCCGCGAAGCTCCGAACCCGTGCACCCCCGGCGAGTTTTGCGTGTCCTGTATACGAGACGTCCGAGAAGGCGAAGCGCCATCCTTGCGGAAAAGCACCTAGTTCGATGGACATTACACATATCGCGGCCTCTGAGTCGTACGGGGTAGCTGGGGTAACGCTGGCCCTCATATCTGCGAAGTCGAATTTCAAACTGTCGGCTTTTAGCGAGAGGCTCATACTCGTCGCCGAGAAGCAGCCCGCTGAGTTAGCTCCACGGATACCAAGGATAGTCGGGATGGTTGCAGGCGCGGACTGCCCGAGAGCGAGGTTAGCCGCAGCCAGAGAGGATAGGAGTGATGCCCCTTTCATAGCGGTCTTGCCTGGCTCTTAGCGAGTGCGGTTTATTTTCAGGCGTAGGAACGAAGTTCTATACCTGGATAGGATAGGACTGCGGGCAGTATTATGGGTACAGACGTGCAAGAATCTGGCTCGTAGAAGATAATGGAGCGTCTTATATTCCAACCGCTGCAATGAACGTGCACTTGCGGGCGCCGAGCACGCAATAGTCTATACTTCGGCATATAGCAGCCTATAAACGGATAATTGTGAGAAGCGAACAAGGTAATACTAATAAGGATGACCTGGTCATATTAACCGGTAGATGGGAAATGTGTGACGGCGATGAATAGAAATCTCGTATGGGCGTTTCACAAAGAGCCGGATAAAGTCAACAATACCGATCATGTAACTCTAGAGACTTATATATTACCTACATAAGCCAAGTATAGGATCAGCATAATTACTATTAAAATTTAATGGCATTCTATCAAAGACCGAATATCGTCGATGTGATAGTTTAGCCTTCGAAGTACACAAAAGACATTAGAATTTGGAGACTGCACAGGCTCAAATTGAACAGGCTGAGGTTGATCAATCTTGTTCTCTCCATCCCTGGAAGATAATGCTTACATAGAAAGCTGTTGTATATGCCATGTTAGTAGAACAATGCGACTCGAGTTAGAATCCATGATTATCAGTATTAGGGAGGTTGATTGATACCTTTTATATCCACCATGACCAGAGCTGGACTTTGTAGGAGCCATCATATATTCTTTCCCTCTACTACAGTCCATGTGCCTCATCCTTGAGGGGTACGACGTTCTCACTACCGACGGTACGGCACCGATTATGATTCGTTCGTTGAGGGGAATGCCAAGACTCTCCGCATATCTAGGTAGATCAGACAACAAAGGTAACAGTAAGCATCATCAGATCTTCGAACGTTATGGCGCCCGCCGTGACTATCGTATTCAGTGGCATGGTAGCTACCTACATTTTTCTTCGCTTTCTCCTTCACTTAACTCAGGATGCCAGGGAACCACCAGCTATCGAGGTTGGAGTTCCCTTCTTTGGCCCCTTGATTGGGATGTTTAGGGAGAAGTCACGCTTCTATATTCGTTTGAGGTTTGCCAGCTATTCTTAAGCAGCCTATACCAATCCATACCTAAATGTGCTTCTTGTTCTGGCAACTGATCTGGAACTTCGAACAGAGACACGTACAAGCTTCCAATATATACCCTGCGCGTGCCATTTTCGCGAATGTACATCGTGAATGCCACCAAACTCATCCCCGCACTGCAGAAACAATGGCGCACCATCAGCTTTGCTGCTATCGCAGCCGATGCGGGTAACCTTGTTGGTATGAGCAAGGAGGCTGTCAAGATAATGCATCAGAACCTAACAAGTGAGGACGGCTTCAGTATAAGTTGGCCCAAGTATATCACGCCTGTGATGGGACCCGGAGAGGACCTCGATGCGATAAACAGAAGATCGATCGAGGTTTTTTCAGCCGACATGGAAAAGCTGCGGGCACAAGGAACTGTGCAAGTCGGCCTGTGGCAGTGGTCACGTCGAATCATGGTCGAATCCACGACGGAAGCAGTCTGGGGGCCACAGAATCCGTACCGAGACCCTGTTATTGCCGAAGCTTGGAAGTAAGCACGATTACTATCCCTTAGCTCGACTGAGCCTCCATTAGACCTATAACCCTGCTAACAATCACCTTAGAACATTCGAGGCGGGCTTCTTGACTCTTTCCGTCTTTCCTTTCGCCTCGCTACTTTTTCCCAGGCTCGTTCGTGCACGTGAGCTTGCGGCCAATGCCATGATTGACTACATGCGCAAGGGCGGGCACGAAAAAGCCTCTGGGCTCGTGCGCAAGCGCTTTGAACATCATCGGCAGCTATTCGGTCTCAGTCTTGAAGATGTGGCGCGAGGGGAGCTCGGGAACACCTTTGCTGTATTGGGAAATTCGACCCCCTGTGCCCTATGGGTCCTCTACCACATCTTTTCAGACGAGCAAGTACTCGCTGATGTCCGCCGCGAAGTTTCTATGCTAGTGCGTGAGGAGAATGATGAAGAAAGGGGTATCATCAACACTGTCGACTTGGCTGGCATCCGCGAGTCTTGTCCCATACTTCTGAGTACATTTCAAGAAACACTACGCCACCGCGCCGTCAACCCTGGCCCACGTGTGCTTCTCGAGGACGTACTCTTAGATGGCCGCTTCCTTCTCAAGAAGGGTAGCATGCTCATGATCCCGGCTCCTGTGCAGCATACTGATGTCTCTGCATGGGGTGAAGATGCCAGGCAGTTCGATCACTTGCGTTTCGTGCGGAAACCGACCCTTGGACACAAGAAACCGAACAGAGTCGCATTCCGCGCATTCGGTGGCGGACATGTCCTTTGCCCCGGCCGCCACTTTGCAAGCACAGAGATCATGGCACTTGCAGCATTATTGGTACTCCAGTTCGACGTGGTGCCTGTCGCTGGCAAGTGGATTGAGCCTACCTGGGAAAATTCGCCGGTCCAAGCAGGCTTCCCCGTCCCAGATGAGGATATCAATGTCGAACTTCGACCTAGAGACCCGGAAAGGAAGTGGCATATAATATTTACAGGGTCAGAAATGGCTATGGGGATTGTATCCGAAGACAGTGTTCCTAATAATAATAATTAATTGGTGCTACATGTTGTCGGTTCTAGATATAATGTAATTAACTACCTGTAGGTAGAGTGTATACCAAATTTCCACGTAACCTTTTAGGGACTCAGACATACTTGGTCACTTCTGGCCTATGCTTAGCTGTCTCTTCCAAGCTGTCCATCACGCGTCCCAACATCTCATCTTAGCACCAAACTACCGCTCAGCCATCAATTCGCCCGATAGCATTGTGATGTGGCGTCCGAAGGGGCCCGATGTTTGGCCAATTCTCAAAGGGGGCAGGGGGTAACTCCAACCGCTGGATAAAGTAGAAATAGTACCTAGGTAGACTTATAGTAGCGGTTTGGCTTGGGACCGGTAGGTAACTCTATCGTACATAGGTACCTCGTAATGCAAACTGAATAAACTCTGTCAAACCACCAGGCGGGAATCTTATCCCGAGCCACCCGACATTTTCCCATCTAAATTCTAAAATGAAGACTTATAGACTAAATAAGCAGTCGGGGTTTTTAACAAATGCCAAAAGGTCGTGTTGGAACGGCCTAGCAAATACTTCCCGCCCCTCCTAAGAACTGCTTTAACACCGTATCCTTAACCATATCCTTAGAAGTATTGCTAGGTCCTGGGGTTCGATTCCCTAGACGACCATACTTTTTTTCTTTTTCTTTTTACGACTTTCTTCACCATATAAACCGGTATTAGACCAGTACCTATTATTGAACACTAAAAGATTATACTAGATAGAAATGCATACTAAAGAGGAAGATCTTGTCTCTAGTAACATTATACAGCTCAATTATACATTCCGCCAGGGTGGGCATCGTGGAAAATATTTCCCACTGTCAATAGCCTTCTTGATGCCCCAGAGTCCACCCAGAGGCCAGAGGGACATTGCCCACGGTCCTCACTTCTCTCTTTCTTTCCTTGAGGTTTCCTCAAGGTCAACTTTGACCTTTTCATACACGGAGGGTAACGTGCTAGCACGGTACTTCTTCCTCAATGTGTCATATGCGTTCTTGTCATAAATATTCCAGAACTCATCTTCTGTGTAGTAGGTATGCGCGTATAACCATTTAGTCCTATCGAACTCCTTATGGAGACGATATTCAAAGTCCCGGTTGAGCACCATACAAGCCGCGCGATCTTGTGGTCCGAAACCCCAGAGCCCGATGTTAATAAATTGCGATATTGTCTTTCCATCCATATGCTGCTGTGTAAGGGCTATGCGTGGACTGAATGTTGGGGACTGGGCTTGTTGGATAGGACATAGCCAGAGCGGCCAAGTATCGAAGCTCTTCGTGGTGTAGATTCAATGGTACTCTTAATACTTGCTCGAGATACTTGCTCGAGAGTGGTATGTTGTTTTTACGAACTTCTTGGCCTCTATTAATTCCAACTCAACCATCGTCACGAGCTCCAACGTGCCGAGTGTTCCGGAGGCACTGTAAAAGAGGTAGCCCCAGACAGCCACCCCCAATCTTCAACTTACCCACTAACCTGAGTTATGTATTCCCCGTAGATCCGTGGATCCTTGTAAGCAACTCCTCTACTTCATCCTTATTCCTTGCGACTCTATGATAAGCTTCCTACGAGAATAGCTATAACTGCGCAATAGCAGAACACTTAGTTATCGTTCTATCAAAACTCCGTCTCTGAATGTGACAATAGGCTATCTACCGTCAAACTATATATGCGCTATACCGTACTTATAAGGTATGGTTATAAACCCGAAATGTCCTCATGCACCAAAAGTTGGGGTATCAACAAGCTTTAATACACTAAAAGCTTACCAGTCTCTGAATAAGGAGGTCAGCTCGGCGCTTCTACCGATTTTATAGAATTCCACAGAGGCGGCAACATGGAACCCTGATCGGCATTGGCTCCCGCACGTTTCACACACTTGCAGAGTCACATCGCTCCCGGCCCTAGCACGCTGCAATGGCACGGGGCGCTGACCATTTCAACCATGCAACGTCCAGTAAGAACATATGTAATGATAATCTGACCTAATACGGCTTCCAGGCTATATGGTATGGATTCGAGGCGAGTGGCTTACCGGATTCCCCGAGGTGGAGTCGCTAGGTTCGGCCGACGAGCTGATTACTATGTTGTGCCAAGTGGTCTATAAAGCCCGGTATCTGATCCGGCATCCCGGCCTCTCTACCGTCTCCTATTTAATGAGGCTACCTTGGCGTTTTCTACCTTGTCCGCGACTCATATCTGATATTGATTTATACATAGCTTAGTTGCGCTAGTTACCTTCCAGACTTGTATACAGGCATGCTACCTAGTCTCTTGCTGTTGAACTTGAGTCAACCATCGGACCAAGTTGGTGTCGAATTGACAAGATGCGTGTCTCCTCGGGCCTCGTTGTATTCTTGGGCACAGTCCCTATGCCAATTGCGGCCATGTTCTACTACCCAAACGTTGCTGTATCGGCCCTCGAACACATCCTCGTGGACAATTGGGGCGCCTATGCCTCTAATTTCTCGTCGGCCATCACGCCCTGCGACAACTATGTCACAGAAGTGGGCCAGCCGGCCATAAACTCTCGCAGGACAACGTCTGCGCAGTGGCTACGCGTTGCGTTCCATGATTTCGCCACGGCCGATGTTGCTGCCGGGACAGGCGGGTTGGATGCCAGCATCGGATTCGAGACGGCTCGCGGCGAGAACTCCGGGTCCGCGTTCAACGACAGCTTTACGTTCTGGCGGCCCTTCGTTAACGAGTTTGTTCCTAGTAAGCCAACTATGAAATCCCGGTGCGATACTAATAGACTTTTAATTTGCGGTGCTGAGAAAACTGTGTTAAGTGTCTGATCTGATTGCCATCGGGACGGTCATGTCGGTACATCTATGTGGAGGGAAATACATACCGTATAAACCCGGTAGGATAGACGCGACTGTAGCTGATCCCAAGACCGGCGTACCAGAGCCGTCAACAAGCCTGGGAGAGACACTGGCGCAGTTCGAAAAAACCGGCTTCAACCAACACGACGCCATCGCCTTGACGGCATGCGGTCACACTATAGGATCTGTAAGTCGCATCATCCTGAACTTGCCACTTCACATTAAACCAATTTAAAGGGAAATATGTATCGAGTTTGATGATCTCATTGAGGGAATTTTTCGCATTAATATAAGTTGGTATTAACCATAACAATGCAAGGTACATGCTGGAGGGTTCCCAGAGGTAGTCGAGCAGTCTGCCATAACTCCGAATAACACCAATGGTGCATCAAACCTTGACGACACCCGGGCAGTGTTCGATTCGGCAGTGGTCCACGAATACATCGACAACACAGGAGCCAGGGGCGGTCCGCTCGTGACAAGTTTCAATGAGAGTAGTAGGTCGGACCTCCGGCTATACGAGAGCGATGGCAACAAGACCATGTTGGAGTTGTACGCTCAAGGAGATGGGTTCCAAGACACTTGCGTCGACTTGCTAGGCCGCATGCTCAACACCGTTCCGTCAAAAGTACATCTCCAATCAGCAATAGCGCCAGCGTTCATCAAGCCGATAAATGTGACTTGGGATGTCACTGGCGATAAACAGCTAGTCCTCTCGGGAAAAATCAGGGTATGTGACAGAGTGTAAGATATAAATCCTATGGTGACACGTGGCTAAGAAGAAGTTAGATGTTGTACTCTAGAGAGATTCCGAAGGACCCGGTCTCAATAACTTTCTCGAATAACTATACGGAGACACTAGTCCCCGAGGACAACTTGGGCACCTCTGTGTTCAAACTAACCGATAACCAAACGAACGCTACAACGCAGTACCTACCCTTCTCGATATCTAGCGCTAAGTTATCAGAAGCATCATCGTTTGCCATCGCGGCAAAAGGCTTCGAGACGCAAGTCTTTCCCATTCAAGATAAAGCGTTTATCGTCCCCAGCTTGACTCGTGTCGCGGATGGCATAGTATCCATTACCATTGCAGCGAGAACAGACCAAGCCAATTTCGACCCATCACAGGTATCAGTTAAAATCTCGACTCCGATTGCGCAGCCACTCACACTTGCACCTAAGATTATACGGACAGATATGCAGCTCGAGAAGGGTGCAAGCCCGTTGAAGGATATAGGTTACTGGTCTGGGACCATCGCAACTGAATCACCTACCGGGGCTGTGAGTGCAACTTTGCTCTCAGGAGAGGATGTTATCGACACCCTATTGCTTGATGCTGGAGTCGCAGGGTGGTAAAACCCTTCCGCGACTTTCAGGCCGCATATCGGAGCTTCATATAAGCATATGCTAAAATATAATTGCTATATGAGCGATACGAAATAAAACTTGTATAGATCTTCGCCGCCCATTTCCATGGCCAAATGCAATACCCTAAGTAGTAAGACTAGCCGTGAACCAATGATCAATTCATGTCACTTCTGCGTTGGCCGCAATATCTGACGTAGTGGGATTATATACAGCGGCATGTAGTCTAGAGGCAATCGACATTTTATGGTCAGGCGGACATAGTGTATCGTAGCTAACAGCATTTGCGGTGATAGGAAGCGTGTCAAAATCGTAATAAAAATTGCCAAGTCATCCTAAGAGAAGTCAGCTTCCTAATGTGTTCATAAGTGCGGTAAACAATGCGACACAGCTAGATAAATAGACACATTCGATTGGCCACACGCCCCCTTGACTGTGTGCAGCGAATTCCTTGCTACATTAGGATATGCCATACTATCTCGCGCATCTCGCGCTCACGTCATGACGGAATATATACCTTTTCGTATATTCCCGGAACGAAGATCTAGGTGATGTAAGATATTTTACAGTTGGCGCTGACGAGAGACATCCTTTCATACTATTTAACCTTCTAGGTGAACTTGATACTTAGGCGTCGTCACCTACTTCGCTGGTTTCAAAGGGGAGGAATAACTTCAACGGCGTACAAGTCCAAGTAGTAGACGACTATGGGACCAGGTGCTCCGATACGGAACAGCCACGGGATTGAGCTGCCCTCAAGGTATGAAATCCGGCTAGTAACGCCCGATCTTGCCGAGTCAATCTCGGCCTTGGGTTTTTTTACCCACTACTTCGATTCACCCATCTGGAGCGCAATATACGAAGGACGCCAGGCAAGCGAAGCGTTAAAGGCTTATCATGCCTGCAAACCTTTCTATGAGATGCCTGAAATGGCGGCGAAGAATGGCCTCTCATTCTGCATTTGGGACAAGGAGTTCGTATTTAAGAGGCCCGAATCAGCTGCTAAGGGTGGTGTTTGTTATTGGAACGACATCGATGTCGACGATCCCGATCTAGAGGTTAATGGACGGCAAAGGCTACTTGATGCGTTGGATTTTCCCATTGTTGGCTTTGGATTATCGTTCGACAAGTTCGCCCCTGGTGACCCGAAGGGATGGGAGGCTGCAACGAAGGCCACGCCTCTGAACGTTCCCATGGGAAAATATTATGAAGCACACGATCCACGACCGAAGGGATCATGGAAGCCTACGGCGGCCGGGCAGGTTATTGAACGGGTCGGTAGCGGAACAAGACATGGATATTATGGCCAAGGGCTCATGAAAGCGTTAGCAAGATTCATAATGCTCGAAATGAAATCCAGGGGATATCGAGCAATACAGATCAACTGCGGAGCGCCTCAAATGCACCATGTATGGTCTAACCCTCCGAAACCGTTCAGGAGTTCTACTCTAGTGACGTTTCCCACATGGATTTTTGAGATGGAGGAAGATGGAAAGAATGTTAGGCCGTACGAAAAATCAAAGTTGCCCAATCTGTATCTCGTGTGGACGGAACTGTTGGATTAGAGATGTTGTGCGAAGTCCATAGTCTATATTTGTGTCGTATTTAATGACGTCTGCGAGGAACTCGTGGTTCTTACCATGGAATAATAACAAATATTCGTTTCCGATTTTACCTTTGACCTCCTTTCCACAGGGACTCAAGAGCTTTGCCCCAAGTCCAATATCGTAAGAGAGGAGGTTATGAGAAGGAATCAGCTCTGTAAAATGATATATAATATGACTGTTTACCATAGTAGGAGGAACCGAGTTTGACTTTGTAAGACATTATACTAACAGGTAACTAACTCGAAATGCCTACCTAAAGTAAACTTGCAAGAAGTAAGTAAGTAACAAGTTTGGAGTGAATTCGTGCTAAGGAAGCAAGTAGAAGTTCGTGGTAGCATGAAGGCAACAGTTCGTCTCCTTTTGTCGTCTGATTTGAAGAACAAAGCAAACATACCATGTGACTACCTATACGTTAGCTAGTATACCTTAGGTAGGTACTTAAGATAAGGTGTACCATAGTTGTTTCTCTTCATTGAGACATACGGGACGATCTTACGTGAATAGAACAAAGTCTGGATTTTGGATTTTGCTTTACGGTGATATACTATATACTATATACTGTATACTGTATACTGTATATAAGTACTATACCCAATGCACCCAAGGTACGTATCAGTCGTATGTTAAGAATATTGCGCCACAATCGTCCAGACGGTTGCATGTTAAATCATGTTGAATCATGTTGAGGTTAGGACGATATTGAATCATATATACCTTGATGGAAATCTCCAACCCCAATCTTATCACCTAGGTACCTAAATATAGTGTGTAGGTAATTAATAATTGGTTGTATGAGTTGTTTTGAGTTCAAGAAGTACTCATACTAAAAGGCTACATACGTCACGTCGTGCTGGTCTCAAAATAGAAGTTTGGGGAATACAAAAAGGCAGCTGCCAACCGATTGGCGATTGGGTTGCAGGGGGTCTGGGGTCTGGGGGTATTCCTAGGGGTATTACCTAGGTCTAGCCCGTCGATCGTGGGGCCTAAGTGAGCCCCAATGCCGCTAGCTATTTACAGTTAAACTGTGGCTGAAGTAGGTCCGGTACTTCGTACATGGCAAAAATTTCCTAGGTTCCATGTCAGCAGCAGTCATGACTCGCTTTTATTTTTATTTTTTCGTCTCTTTCACCTCGTCCCTTTCTTTCTTCTCCAGCCCACTCAAGCTCCGTTCCGTCACGGTCACGTCCACCCACTGCCTCTCGTCAATCTCCTGCCTCTGGGTGACCTGTCAAGTTCCCTTCTATTCTTCTTGCCGTTTTTATTACTTCTTCGCCCCCGCGTGCCTATCCGAGGCGTCAAATCTGGTCCTCTGACAAGTTTAACTGCATCACCAACCGAAGGCCATAAGCTTTATCGCGGCGCAGCAACATCTTTCTCTGTCGGCTCATTACGACTTTCTTGCGGGCTTCCGTCCTACGCACCAGACAAATTATTAACTTGATACGAGTCTACCGAGATATTAACCTGTTTAATATCTTTAACTGGTATTAGGGGTAGCTGTCACCATCGAGTCCACTATTAGGTCAACTGAGAAAAGCTTTTCGATAAATCTACTCGGTTCCCTCCCACGCACGCCCGTTACTTCGAACCTTAGGCAACCTTAGGCAAGAGAATCTTCATACAAACGACAAGAACAATACTTCAACCACCCTGCAATTCACCTTTTTTCTGTGACTTTGACTAGTCATGGCGAATCCATTGCAGTTTGCTTACCGAACTCAGAAGGCTATCGGCGTTACCGACGCTGCGCCTGTCTACGAGCCTCTCCCTGGGTTCGTTAAACCCGAAGGGAACTTGCGGTGCTGTGTCTATTCGCCCTGTGGCCGATATCTAGCCTGGGTATCCAGCGAATGCGTCTGCATTGTCGATGCATCTGTTGGCCATATTTTAACTAGCATAGCTATCTCTAACGTCTTCGATGTCGCCTTTTCTCCGCGCGGTTCCTTCCTAAGCACCTGGGAACGCCCTGCTAAGGACGAGGCTGGTGATGCGACAAAGAACTTGAAGATCTGGCGAACTATCGAAGACCTTCCCGACGACGTCGAGAAGCAACCCATAGGACGATTTGTTCAAAAATCCCAGACTGGCTGGAATCTTCAATATACCTTCGACGAAAAGTTCTGCGCCCGTCTCGTCACCAACGAAGTACAGTTCTACGAAAGCGATGACCTGAGCAAAGTCTGGGATAAGCTTCGAGTTGAAGGCGTAACCGATTTTGCTATTGCTCCTGGTCAAAGCCACAATGTTGCGGTTTTCATCCCTGAGCGGAAGGTTTGTTTGCCCTTTTTGATTTCTCTACTCGACTTGAAGTTGACAATATGATATAGGGACAACCTGCTGCTGTCAAGGTTTACAACGTTCCTCAGTTCACGAACTCGATTTCGCAGAAGACTTTCTTCAAGGGCGATAAGGTTCAGCTCAAGTGGAACAGCTTGGGAACGAGCCTGATTGTGCTGGCACAAACAGATGTTGATAAATCGAACAAGAGTTATTATGGAGAAACCAATCTCTATCTCCTTTCCGCTAATGGCTCCCTCGATGCCCGTGTAACCTTGGATAAGGACGGGCCGATTCACGATGTGTCGTGGTCTCCGAATGGTAAAGAGTTTGGTGTGATCTACGGTTATATGCCCGCGAAGACCACAATCTTTAATCATAGGGCGGTCGCCACTCACTCGTTTCCTATTGCTCCCCGGAACACGATCCTCTTTTCGCCAACTGGTCGATTTACCCTGGTTGCTGGATTCGGCAACCTGGCTGGTCAAATTGACGTTTACGATCTGGAAAAAGATTATCGTAAAGTTTGCACCATTGAGAGTGGCAATCCTAGTGTGTGCCAATGGAGCCCTGACAGCCGATATATTATGACAGCCACAACGTCCCCACGTCTCCGTGTTGATAATGGTGTT
Organism: Daldinia loculata; assembly: GCF_022478755.1. Lineage (NCBI taxonomy): Eukaryota > Fungi > Ascomycota > Sordariomycetes > Xylariales > Hypoxylaceae > Daldinia > Daldinia loculata. Next base: position 224,272 of record NW_026054895.1, read on the forward strand.
AAGATCTGGCATGTCGGTGGAGGCATCATGTACCATGAAGATATGGTAGAGCTCTATAACGTAACTTGGAGACCGGTTCTACCTGAGAACCTACCTCAAGGCGACCCCCTACACCCAGTTCCCACCCCCCATTCTTCGGCTATCGCATACCTAGGCACAGTGAAGACTCCGTCGAAGCCTGTTGGCGCTTACCGTCCTCCCGGTGCCCGAGGCATGTCAACGCCGCTTCACTTTAGAAGAGAGGACGAGGGAGGTGCCGCCCATGTGATGAGCAACGGTGCTCAGAACGTGGGTCCGAACGGATTTGGGAGGTCGCGTCGCCAAGTTCCTGGTGCGGAATTCCTTGAATCTGGTGCGCGTGCCGTTCCTGGTGCAGTGCCAGCCGATGGTGCTAACGGTGACGACAATTTGTCAAAGGCTGCATTGAAGAACAAGAAAAAGCGAAACAACAAGAAGGCCAAAGACCCCGAGAACAGGGATGGAGAGAGGAAGGAGAATGGTGGTTTGGCGCCTCCGGCTAGGGACCAGGGCCCTGGTTCTGGAAACGAGGGACGCAGTCCTGAGCGTCGTGGTCAGCAGTATAACCAACGGAGACATGATCGGAGTCGCTCGCGGCATAACTTCCAGGGTGGTAACAACCAACGTAATCGCAGCAACACGCATCAGAACGGACAGACACCACCCACTGCGCCGCATATCCAGACATCTCAGCCACCCACTGCGGACGCTTTGCTCTCGCCCGGCAGCCAGAATCCCGCGTCCAAGAAACTGCGCAGCTTACAGAAAAAGATCCGCGCAATCGAGGACCTCGAAATGCGACATGCTGGCGGCGAGAAGCTAGAGGACACTCAGATGAAGAAGATCGCTACGAAGGCTTCGGTAGTTAAGGAATTGGAGGTCTTGGAGAAAGAGGCTCGTTAATTACGAGCTTGTCGACGGTGGGAGTTCCACTCAGCTGCTTCGATATTTCAGGTCTGGTTCTGGTTAGTCCTAGTGGGGACGCCTATGGACGGGGGGAACCTGTGGTACCTTTGGACTAGGTGATCGGGTATCATATCTGGCTTATCACTGGCGTTAAGGGGGAGAAAAAAGCTAGCGAGGCCGCTTTTGCTCAGCTCTTGGAGAGGGCATGCGAAAGCGAGTTACCTTTGCGAAGTGTTGCATTAGTTAATTTCACGCGATCCTAGAAAGGACGCCCACATCGAAGTCAGCATGTATTTCACAAACATGTTTCCTTTAAAGCGATGAAATGCGAATGATTGACTTGACATGCAGGTGGCATAGACGTGCATGTTGCAAATTTATTGCGATGGTATTTATAACTAAGTCAGCTCGCAAAAGGGGTAACAAGAAGCTACCGTAGTGGAATAGGGGGGTTATTTAGGGGTTGTTTGTAAACTTAAGCTGTGCTATGCTTATGGCCCGTGACACCCTAGCACGTAAGCAGGCTTAAATATGACTCGCTTGTGGGGGGAACCCCCACTATAATTTGGACCAATCAGGGCTAATCTGAGGCTAATAAGTCATTTCTTGTTTGTGGTCTCATGCTTATGCACATGCTTATGTACGTTTTAGAATGTACAGTAAGTGAAGCTATTCCCAACCTCGTTGTCGCCTCTTTTTACTATAGCGCTTTTAGTGCTTATGTAGGTGCTATATGCGCTGTAATTACAGCGTATATATCCTTTATAAAAATCTTTTTTAGGGCATCACTAAAAGTGCTGTAGTTTTTTCATTAAATGCGCTATAATTACAGGGCACTTTATCGCTATAAATGGCTATAAGCGACTCGAAAAGCACCGTTCCCGTGGCTTTTCAATTTCAGAAAATCGTCAGCGGTTTCCTCGAAGTTTATTGGATGCACGAGAAAGTATTTTAAAGCACTCCACAAGCCAAATTACAGTGGGGATAAGTTAATCAATACCTCCAAACGCATTGCTGATACTTATGCTTACCCTCCATAAGTTTTTTCATGCTTATGTTTACAAACAACCCCTTAGAACCGTTCTAAAATTACGAAACCGTTCCGTGTACTAGGACCACTATATAAGGAGCATTTAAATGTAAACGTTGGAATAGTTTCTATTGCTAGAACAGTTTCGTAAAATAGAACGATCTTGCTATTCACGTGACTTTCACGTGATTTTCACGTGAAAAAGTGGGGTAAAAGTCAAAAAAGTCAAAAAATTAGAAAGACTGGTCCTCGAACCCACAGCTTTTGCGTTTGTGTACCATAGCGGAGGGGGGGGGTTTCGGAGAATGGTTCCACCCACGGAATGGTTTCGTGGGGTGGAACGTTTTTAGGTTTTAAGGGCTCTGATTGGCTGGATTTTGAAATAAGTGGGTCCGGATCCAAATTTCTGGGACCCACTTCAAGATTACCGTTCCAAACTTTGCAAAACCATTCCACTCTATGATATCGTTCCGATTTCCGTAACTGTACCATCAATTTTCTATATGCTTTAGTAAATATTACCTGTTAAATTGATATTTTTATTCATACCCAACTCCATAGTTGCACATTTATTTTATTTTGTTACATTTTCTTTACCACCAATTAAAACCAACCTACAATTTCACCTTTATAATAAAATATTAGTCCAACATGCTTCATTTTTCAGCCAATTCAAGCCCAATTCAGGAGGCGAATAGCCGTCTCGAAGTCCACCTAAACTCCGTAAATGCCTGGCAATCCCGACGCACTTATTCCACCTCTAAAGATGGTCGATATATCCCTTATCAGACCTCTGGTCCAACACGAGAACCTCCTAGGCCACGTCTCAGCGAAGATCAGCGCATGGCTATCCGTACACTACGCTATACAGCAAAATGGAAATGTAAAGAGATATCGGAGAAGCTGGATTATCCTTTAGATCAGGTTATAGAAGCTTGTGCCGGCCATCCCTTCGGGTCACTTGATACACGGCCTCAAAACGCCCCCCTTACCCCCCCCAGGCGCACTCCTCATGGAAACTCGCCCCGCACACCTGGACTTAAGGCCTCCAGATCTTATACATGGATTAAACTACATGTCTATCGTTTCCTCGACAAATATCCTAATGTATCGTGGGAGAAGTTACGTCTTTTTACCGGTGCGTTGTGGTATACCGACACTGAGGCCATTGCCCGGTCCCTGGAGCGTTCTAGCAGAAAGCCTACCGCATTGTATCGTGAAATCGGGCTTACACAACAGCTGCGTGATGTGCGGCTAAGGTATGCTCGTATGGCCTTGGAGCAGAGGCCGCACCCCGATGACTGGGGCCAGGATGCCATGCGAAATGTGCTCTTTAGCGGGTTCGTATTCGCCCATGCCAATCCACAAGACAAGTCTTGGATAACCCCATATGACTGCGAGGAATCAGAGTGGCAGTTACTGGCACGGGAGGGCCATGGCTAGGTGCTTTGGGCCTCTTTCTTTGGTAGGGAACCAGGGCCTTTTTTTATTTGGCCTCGAGATGGTGAGGGTATCACGCCGGAAAAGTTCAACAAGTACATTATACCTCTCCTCGACAGATATGCCCACAAGGTCCCTGGTCTAGTGCTTCAAGTGGAGGATTTCCCAATTTACCACGATACCGGCGTCCAATGGCGTCTTGATGAACTTGGGATTCGCGACTTGTCATTGCCTAAGAGCAGTCCAGACTTAAGCCCTATGAGAAATGTATGGCGTTGGATGAATGGACATTTTATCGACACTTTCCAAAGCCAGAACCTTAACGTTGACAGTCGAGATCTTGATTTAGTTAAGGTTATTCTATCCCAATGTTGGCAAGCAATTGACCTAGAACTATTGGAAAATAATGCTAGGGGTATGCCGGGATTGTTAGAAGAGGTTATCCGTACGAACGGGGATTTTATGTAGCTTTAATAAAATAAAGGTTATAAAATGTACCATATTATCTTACATCTTTTTGATGTATAAAGGGTTGGTAAACTTCGAGTAAATAACAAATCGTCGCATATATAAAGCCATAAAATATCAACGCATTGGAACATTTCAGGTAAATTGGCATAATTCTTCATAGAAACTCAATTGACCATTCATTGCCATCTTCTCCGCCTCTGACTATACCCTACCTGACCTACCCCCCCTTGTTTCCTTAGATCTGACATTGCTGTGGCATCGCGCCCATAGCGGCGGGCTTGGCAAGTCGACAGGTGGATCCTATGGACTTCCCACTGGGCTTCTACACGGTGGTGATGGCCCAGTAAGATCGATAGGACTTCTACACGGTGGTGTTGGCCCAGTAAGATCGATAGGACTTCTACACGGTGGTGATGGCCCAGTAAGATCGATAGGATGATGCTGTGATCCCGGGGGACTTCGCCATTGAGGGGGTCGGTGTGTGGGACCTGGGAGATCGCCCCGGGTCCTTTCCGGAAAGCTCCGTGTCGATGGGGATGTACGGGGCGCCGAGCCACTCCGAGCGTTCGGGGACGATAAGATAATGGGACTTCGTTCCGATCGTCCCGCGGGGTCACCTGACGGTGTTGGTGTCCTCATTCCCCAATAGTTTCGAATATACTCCCGATATGTGACTTCGGGAATAGCAGGATATCGTACAAATGTATCCGGTCTATGGCCCAATTCACGGCGAAGCCATGTTAACCATTGATCTATCATCGATCGTTCCTGGTTCGGTCCATTATATGACGCGGCCCAGTCCTCCAGCCCTTGTCTCATAAACGCTCGGATGAAATCAATGGCTATCAAGCCGCAGGTCCATCCCATACGCTGCATCGTAATATCGGCAATTCTCCCACGACTTCGCATAAAGTTGTCGCTAAAGGGTTCATTCACTAGGCCATTTAGAATGAGCCATTGTCGTAGTCGCCGCGCAGCCGTATGAAATCGAGCCTCGCGTCTGGGACCCCACGAGTCGACAAAAAGCCAGAACTGATTTCTTGAATCGAATATTACCGCCCCATAATGGCCACCGACGTCGGGGAAACAGATAAGGTGGACAATTAGTCTCGTGTTACGAACAGTGAGCAAGTCCTCGGCACTCAATCTTGTGACGGTATCGTGGTCCAACATCCCACCCACGTCATCGGGAGTCCAGAACAAGAACCTACCATTGACCCTTGCAATAGCACGTAGAAGTGGTTGAAGTTCGAAGCTTGACTGGTATTCTTCTTGTTCGATCCTTCCAATCATATTATAGGCGAGGATAAGCTCATCGTACCAGGCCTGGGGACTTACTCCTTCGGGGATCTGTAAATGGGATTGTGGGAAATGTTGCGCTATATTCGTGCGGCCGACATCATCTCGAGGGATGAAGGTAGGTCGTCGGCGCACCATTTCCCTAGGCCATGGTACAATTTGTGTCGTAATGTTGTCGGGGTATGCCGATCCGGGGACTGGTGGGTGACCAACCCCACGCCGACCACCACGAGATCGTACTGGAGAGGTTGGGTTCGACCGAGCTGGTGGATAGAGAGAATTGAAATCGTCCTCGATTGACTCATCACGAAGGCGCTGGTGGGATGTTGACGGGGATTGTGTATCGCGACCGAGGGAGGAGAGGAAGGAGCTGGTATTATCTGGTCGCCGCTGGGCACGGCTAGGTGGACGGCTAGGAGCGTATTCCATTACGGTTTCGATAGATGGAATAGGTTCGTCGAGCGCCCAACGTCGTCCGTGTATAGGGCGAGGATATGAGTGTAACGCATCGGTCGCTTGGCCACCAGGGCCTCTAGTACTAGCTTGGGGGGGGTTTCGAGCGCCTTCCGCAGGTCTGGAGCTATCCTGTTGGGACTTCCTATCGCCTTTTGCCGATTTGCTCTGCTCGGACATCTGATAATATTAGTCGCGTGATATGGCAACAAACGACATTTCGGCTCGACACTTACCTTGGACTTTAGGCTATGCTGGAGTTAGAGACGTGGCGGAATATTGGGATGGCCGATTTTTAGGTTATTTGGTGGGGGTAGATGGTGTTGATTGATGAATATGATAGATGGTATAAGAAGTTGGCTTCGATATATGCCACTTCGGTAGGTGCTATTGTAGTGTGTGGTAGATACCTCTGTAGGTGTAAAAAGATGGAGGAGTTATTTGTATTGCTTTTGCAATATCAGGTACGAGGAAACTGTGCGAATAAGTCACTTATCGCCCGGATACGGCATGTACGAGAGGAATGTGTGGTGACTAGGAGTGTTACGGGTGAGGGAGATGATAATGATGAAATATGTTGGCTTTGTAAAAGGCTGGATTGATATGGTATGAGGGAAGTTACGAACGTAGAGCGATAAGCCTTTATGTTTGCTAGACGTGATGTGGGATATGTGTGAATGATTATGGGTTTTACGATCTGAAATTGTGTGGCAGAAAGGTGGTAGGTTGTTTGGGGTGGTAGAAGCGTGGTTGAAGCTTGGATTTTGGACTTTTAGGGTGGAATCAACTGGTAAGATGGTGTAAAAGGCAGTGGCAATAAGATTATAGCACTTACCAAATATCCACGGACGAGATTTAAAAGCGATATTAATATATTTTTTAGTAGACCTTGCACGTAAATGTCGTAACTTTTATTAAGTTACTATATCTGATATTGTTGGGACGTTTGGGTTGGGTTGGTGGAGGAGGGTATTGGCCATATAAAACATGTAAAAAATAAAATGCCAAAGGCTTGCATGTAAGGTACACTTGGTAAGGCTGCTATCTTGTAAGAGGAAGGGGTGGTTGATAGAGTGATGTGGTGCTTTACAACCCTGTATTATAGATGGGAGATATGGCATCTGGGGATTTTTCTATGTTGGTTATAATAGAATAGGATATTCCCTTTATATATTAAGCTATTACCTTTTATTGTACCATATTTTAATACTAAATACCACTTCTATATTTAATATAATATTTTTAATATTTAATTATTTACCCTTGTATTAGATGAGCTGATATAGATCTGGCTGGTGTTTAAAGATGGTAATATTTTATTTTAGCTATATGATGTTGATCGGTTCTGTTTATCCAAACCTATAGGTATTATGTTTTAACCATCTTTATTTTTTGTAAGGAGGTATACAAGAAAACGAATATGGATTAACTTATATGGTACTATTACAGATATTATAGAAACCTATAAAGTTTACAGAATTTATAACAATTTTATTATTATTAATAAGTTGTATGCAAAAGCAAGTATGAGGAGAACTCGAGAGGTTTACAGAACTGATGACAAGGTTTTTTTTTTTTTGTATTTTATTATTATGAGCCGTACGTGAAGAAGAAAAACAGTACAATATAAAACAACATAACCGTAAGACACCTAAATGCTAAGGCATGTCTTAATGGTATCCCGCACGATATAAATTTGCTTGTTGCATATAGTATGCCGTAGGACTTACGCTCCCATCCGAGAACGGCCAAACCATATCATCTCTCTTCCTACTATATCCCATATTAGTATCCGTCATATTGAACCTGCCGATGTAGCTGCCCCCTATCCTACTAACCTGGTCACTTGACATTTGAGCCGCCTTTTTCGACGCTCGTTTTCCGCGACTGCGCGGTACACTTGTCTTTTTGGCCTTTCCTTTCGGCTCGGATGATTGCTGTGTACCCGAAGATTCAGCATCGGGCACTGTATTAGACCTGGTCACTCGACTTGGTCTGGTCCGTGTAGAGCCCCGGGTTTTGGCAGAGCCCCGGGTTTTTGTGGACCCTCGTGTTCTTTTGGGGGGTTCAGGTTCCATTGGGGTATTGGCATCTGTAACATCAGCATTATCCTCCTCGTCTCCCTCTCCAGCATGGCTCTCTGTGGCACTAGCAGTGATAGTCTCATCCTGTGAGTTGTCTCCTATATCCACCTGCTTGTCACGTGCCCCCACTTGAGTGTTCTCCACTTGAGTGTTCTCCAACCCCACCTCGTGGTCACGTGCCCCCACTCGAGTGTTCTCCAACCCCACCTCATGGTCACGTGCACCCATCTGAGTGTATTCTACATCCATAGGCCCTGCTCTATTTGGACTGGCATTGTAGATATCTTCCAAGCTAGAATCACCGGACAATTGAGTAGTACTGACATGGAGATCGTCCATAACACCATACTTGCGTTTGGTGCCTGTAGTATTGGGGGCATTGAATTCATCGAGTATATCACCGTAATCGCCTGTGGTGGTTTCTTCAGGTGTGGTGGTTTCTTCAGGTGTGGTGGTTTCTTCCTGTGTGTTGCTTTGACGTTGTTCCGTCGCAGCTGGGAGCTCTTGCTCATTGACAAATAAGTCATCATCTTCCGAGTCTGAAAACTCCAATGATGCCCTCACCTTCTTTGGTGGAGGGGGCTTAGAACTGTCGCGTTTGTCTAAATCCATGGCCTTTGCTTGTATAGTATGAGCAGATTGACGAACCGGCATAGGCGGGGGCTTTGGTACAGGATCGACCGATGGTACGTACGGCAGCCAGTCGAATTGGTTCAATTCGACAAATTTGCTCTTATCAGAAAAGAGCATGGATTCGAAGTCTTCTCGTAGACCTTTACGGGCGGTATCGTCCACATTCCATTTGTTATACTTGGGATTCCCATCTTTGTCGTAGCTAGTGGGAATTCTTTTCTTGGTAGCCTCTGTGACATGGAACCAGCTTAACCCAGGATTCCTGTCCCTCTCGCCTCTCACTAGGATGATCATAGGTGGAGTGAGAGTAGTATAGATACGCTGTAAGAAATAGAACACCAAACTCTTCTTGTCACTAAGCGTGGATTCGACGTCCATAACCTTGTACATTGTACGGCCCCACATGTTCTTGAAGACATTTGTGTCGAAGCGGCCTTCAAGCCAGATGCGAAGAACTTCGGCGTTCACTGTGTCCGCTTGGCTGCGCCCTGTTTCTTCTGGATAGTCTCGGATAAGTTGATCAACATGGGACTAGGTATCTGTTAGCAAGCTTCCATTTATCGCAATTATTATTATACTTGCATAAAGCCGTTCGAATAGAACCTCATGCTTTATATTCCTGTAGTCGCAATATATATATTCGCGAAGCGCCCTAAAGACACTAGAGGATGTATCGACATTCTTGCAGGTCTTCTTGATTATCCAGCCCGCGCATGCTGGACTCTGGAAGGCGAATACATGCTTCCGCAATTCCCAATCCAACCGTTCTTTGGCCTGAGCCATCTCTTGCTTAGACAATTCGGGAAGATCGCCGTTCTTTGGTTTCCATTGGTACGAGAGGTTGGTGCGCGTCTTGACGAGGTTTATAACATTGGCCCGTTTAGGCTTGAGGAAGATCTCTGGCCGTACCTCCTCGAGGGGTGGAACTTGGACGTCTTCCTTGGTAGGGTTTGTGGGGAGTGTCGGTGTAGATTGTAGTGAAGATGTCGCTGCTGCTGCATGTATGGGGGTTGGTGACGAGGCTAGTGCTGTAGTGGTACGACCTGGAAAGCCTGGGCTGGATGAGGTCATGATAGCAGGCGTACGACGTTGGCTACCTCCACGTGCTGCAGCACGAGCACCGCGCGTGGGCATTGGAGGAAGGCCGCCGCCACGGGAAGACGAGCTCGGTATCTTATCGTCCATTTTATAACGTAATCCTATTAAAGATACGTTAAATTTTATTCTTGTTTTAATCGATAATAGAAAATAATTTAATATGCTTACTTCTGCGCTTTACAATACAAACTGTTGAGGTTTTAGATACGGAAGTTGAATTAAGTTTCAATATTCATTGTCCAATATGTTCGGGAGCCTTAGAAGTTACATGCAGTTGGTTACAGTTGTTGGAATAGGGTTCTTACTGCTGCGTTAGTGTGCTAGTTGAGGCATCAAGAATCCGAAACTGCAGGCACGAAAGGCATAAAGTGCCAATGCACCAATGTTGAAGCAGGTGAGGTAACCAACCCACCTACAATGGCCATCTCTTGTTTTCTTTTTTTTTTTTTTTACTAATTCCATTCGCGACTTTCTACACACATACACCAGCATTTAATTCTAATGCGTTAACTGTTTTTAAATACGTTGTTCTACATTGTGTATATCTACGCGGTTTAGGTATTTGCGTTTCGGTTACCATTATTTACGAAAATGCCACGCATAAGACGAAGCGCGAATTTACCCATGTCTCGGGCGCGCATATCTGAGGTACTGTATGATCATACGCGTCCAGATACTAATACTGAGCATGATACCAACAACGATACCAACAACGATACCAACAACGATACCAATAACGACATTGACAATGATACCAACAATGACATTGACCTATATACAAATATTATAGATGCAATGCCAATCCCAGGGATTCTTGAAGGTCAAGATGATATAGCAACCGATAATAATCATGGAGGTATGATGGATGATGCTATGCACGCTAATTATAATAACGACAATAATATACTGGAAGATGAACATAATAGCAGCAGCGAAAATGAAGGTATGTTATTTATATAAATAATGAAATGATAAGCAGAATAATATGCAAACTAATACGTTATAGAAATTATCGATTTAAATGCAATACAGTATGGCAGTGTCGAAGACAACATGGAGCGTATGGCAGAATCAGCTTTAGATCCATCCGACGTAGAGGCTGCCATAGAATATAATAATATATTCGAACAAATAGAACCACCGGAACCAAGGGCATTTGACGAGGACGACGACAGTGATGAGGGAGATCTAGGACTATTGGACGGTTTAGATTCATCTGCGCTATCAGGCACAGCCCAGACCTCGGCCACGTTCCAGGCCTCAGACGTCGACAATGGTGATATACCCGATATTTCGTATCCCCTCGAGAACCGACATAACCAAGAATTAAATATGTCTAAGTTCGAAATAGCAATCGCTGCTTATACAAACCTTACTGGCATGAGTCGTGATGAATGGGTATCCTTACGTGAAATCCTCACATTAATTCGCGATAAGGATGGCAACGAGATCGACGACATTTGCGCCCTTCCAACAGTACTAGCCACCCTGCAACAGCAATTCCATACTCGTCTACCTCTTCTGCCGATGCGTGAAGCAGAAATCCCACTCAGAGCCGAGAAGATGCCCACCGAATCAAAGTCTCGTCGGGCTAAAACCCAGGCGAAACTGGCACATCGGAACCAGAACAAGAAACAAAACCGCAAGAAACGAAAGGCAGAACCTATAGAGGAAACCCCTATGCTCACAACCAAATTAACGCTTTTTGATCCGGTTGCCTTATTTGAAACTCTTCTGGCCTCTGACATCAGCAATGATATATACTGCGGGCCGGCTATATTCGTCGATAACCCTACGGAATTCTACCATGGACATTGTTGGTCTGGATCAGTTCGTACATCAGGCGGTAATTATGCCCACCTTGGATCCCAAGCTATAATCTTTCCTAGTAATTGGATATACTACCAGTGTACCAATAGTAACTGTCACTATCAACCTGCCAACGAAAAGAACCTCAAGACTACCGACCTACATATCGGACGCGTATATGGCGTTGGGTTAGACATGCGTGAAGAGTCTTGCACGGGAAAAAGTAAGACTGTTAAAGCATTACAAATTCAAGATTGTATCCACCAATATCGCGAAGATGAGCGGTTAAACAATCTTGAGTTAAACCCAGGACTCCATGAGAATGAGTTAATATTGGTTTCAGAAACCATATATATACCGGAGACGAATGCATGGTCATTGGAGAATGTATACCTGGATTATGAATTTGGGGAGTGTTTTGACAATCCCGAACCTCCCAAATTACGGCCTAATGCAAAAAGACAAACAAAACAGGATATACCTTGGCCAAAATATGACGTTCGTACAGAACCGTCAACTAAAGACAGTTCTGACAGGTATTGGTTCGCTCGTCGTATGATTGTGTCTGGTCAGAAGGTGGACAAGAACCTCGATGTACATGCTACGAAGGAAGTAACACCCCTCTGTCATACCCATCCCATACGCGCCGAATTAGAGCTTCAAACCTACGGTCGAGCAACATTTGAAAAAGAATAGGATCAACTCTTACCCAATGCAACACCTGTTAAAACCATTCCCTATGTGAATTTTATCGACGGGTTTAGTGTCTTCGGCAACTCATATCGATCTTTAATGGGCGATTATATTACACCAGCCGGACTATGTAAAGCGGATCGGTTTAGGCCCGGCAACATATATCCACTAGTACTTAGACCGCATGGGTCGAACTTTGCAGATGTCGTGAAGGCACTCGGCAGGCTCGGGATGCTAGATAAAGCAATAACATCGAACATCAAAGGTAAATGTACTACAGTTTGTGCGTTTGCCTTATGTTACACAGGAGATATGCCTCAACAGGCTGAAAACAGTGGGCTCAAAGGCCCTCGCGGGATCAAATTCTGCCGCTGTTGTTTTATTGCATCGACAAGGAACTCTCAACAACCTAGCACTACACTAGACTTCGATGTCGTTACACACGGTCGGTACCATCACCAGCTTAAGCGCATGCAAAAGACCATGGCCGACATACATGAAGATAAGGCTACAAAGGCTGCATATGGCTCGCAATGGGGGATAGCCAATCCAGCGCCACCACTTGAAACTATCTCTCCGGCTCTCGATTTAATACTCTCGCGTCCATTCGATACAGCCCATTCAGAATATGCCGGGTTGACCAACCTAATGCACAGTCTCATCCGTGACGGCGTACTAACTCCCTCAGCAGTAGATGAATACACACTCGAATTACGAGCATGGCCATTTCCACCCGGTGGGCGGCGACTACAATCACCAAAACATCATCTGGCCAGTTACAACATGTCGTCCCATGCTATCTGGTCCATCATCATCCCCCCCTTCCTTCGCAGCTGGCTCAGACCCCATCATATAAAAGCCAACTTTTATAGAGAGGCTTCTCAAGACCATGAACCGATTGATATTGTTATCCAAGCTTGCACGGCAATTGCCAAGAGTAACAGTCTTTTGATGGGGTCTAAGTCATTAAACACCAGTCGGATTGACACTTTACGAAGTATTAGGAAGGCTAGAGAACTATTCAACCAGCTCTGTGTATACGCATCCAGATCCTTGAATTCGCGGGCAGGGTCTGTTATGTCCGTCCAGGGGCAAGACAACCAGGGGACTGTTGGAGATGATATAGCTGCCTCAGGTCGCTCGTTACAGTATCTCAACGACACACTCAGACCAAATATCCATATCGCATCTCATTTTATGGATTTTATAGAGGAATATGGTCTAATAACAAATTGCAATACACTAACCGGGGAAGATTTACATCGGCAAGTTTACTTTATTTCATTTTTCCTCGCATAACACAAAGCCATACCTTCTATATACCCCCGTCTTACGGGGCTATCTAAATAACCACCAATATACATCTAAAGCATACCGCAATAAGGTCGAGCTGACATTTGATATCTTTAGATTCTATAAGCGCCGGGTCCGAGAAACAAACAAACATAATATCGAAAAAGCTCTTCTCAAAAAGCAGAATGTACAAATGACCATACGCTTTATCCTTCGGAACGCCTACAGCGAAAAGGACCCCGATATAACAGCCCAATTACAGGAGCTTTATACACAATGCCCCACCCTATTTAAGCAAGTGCTCTCTCGCGCTAATCGAAACGAGTTGGCTGATATGGCTGATGCTGATGCTAATGCCGATGATATAGAGAAGGCCTTTGTGATGTCTGAAAACAATACACACGTCCAAACCGTAATGATTAACCGCGTTGACAGGAAAGAGCTTATGCAAACCACACATCCCATTCAAGGCAATAACCTATTGCCTATGAAAAACCGCCAAATATTTCCTTTATTCATATCTAAACTCCGCGCAGCATATTATCGCGACTATGGCTATCCCATTTCGCACCCTACGGGATATGAAAATAGCGACAAGATCGCATGGTCCCATAAACTTGGGTTCAATGATAAGTGAGCACCTATGGTTCTTCTATCGTTATTAAATATTCTTTTATGTGAGGTCTAGCTAACAGCTTACTTACTTTGACATAATATATAGGGCAACCAGGGTGCGGTATGTCTTCAGCAGGGGCGATTATATTCAATATAACGGCGGAGACTGCTTTGGTCGTATCGATCAGATTTTCACATTTGACGTCTATGGTGATACTCACATCTTTGCAATAATTACGCCGTTGCAGCGAACAGGGGAGCGTGATAGGTTGTTAGAACTGGAAGTATTACGCGAAATGGAAGACGAGCCAACTATTATCGGGATTACAGCTATCGAGCCATTCAAACCATACCTGGTCGATGTTGCCAATGTTGGCGTTGTTAATGTAGACTGGAGCGTCCGTTGGTTATAAGCAAGGTAAGTACCTCCTATCTCTTAAGCCAAGTTAGTTGTAAGGCGTTAACAAATACCTCTGCAAGATATTTAAGGTAAGTGCGTTTACTTACAGCAGAATCTATCTTAACTGATGGTTATTGTAGGGTTATGGCATGGGTATAACCCTTCCGAGAAGACCCGGTGCCATATGGTATATGCCAAAGGCTTGGATTTTGCCAATTGCATGTAAGTAGCCTAACATCTTTAACAGTTTTGTTTTGGGGGGGGGAGTACTGCTTATAAGTTAACAGCTTTCTATATTTCAAAAGGTACATGTCCTACCAGCACTACAGCAAGTACCTCACAACCCAGCAGACAGGTATCTGCACAGCTATATGCAAAGTTTAATTGGCATATTAGACTTTAAATGTCCAAGAAGTGTTGGGATTCTGACGGTAAGGTAAAGTTTGACCCTATTCTGAACTGATACCATTGCGACGTACTAATCAGCCATAGGGTTATGAGGAAGGTTGAAGGGGCACATTATACTTTGAGAACGTCACGAGGTAAAGTTTCACCCTATTCTAAACTGATACCATTGCAACGTACTAATCAGCTATAAGGTTATGAAGAAGGTTAAGAGGGGCATATTATGCTCTAGAATGTACCAGGTAATGTTGGATACCATTTTGGGTTTAAACCTATTATTAAAACGTACCAGGTAACTAATTGGTTACAGGACTATAGCCAAAACGAAACGAGGATGCTATTGTGAAGGGGTAGGAGGTAGGCTACCTAACCTACCCAAGGTATTAGGCAAGTACTTACCCTTTATATCAGAATTGATTGTATGGTTCTAATAATATTTAAGATATTATACAATTGTATGTTATGGAATAAAACTTATGTATATCAATAGTTTTGGGTAAAAAAATGGTTTTGATATGTAAAATAATACTGTTGCATAAAATGATATCAATGTATGGAATAATAGTAATAAAAAAAATAATTGCAAATAATACAATCATATGGTTGATTCTAATGTTACCATTAAACGAAATGGTTTTAATACATGGAATGGTTTTAATACATGGAATGGTTTTAATACGTGGAATGGTTTTAATACGTGGAATGGTTTTAATACGTGGAATGGTTTATAGTACGGAATGGTTTTAATACGTGGAATGGTTTATAGTACGGAATGGTTTTAATACGTGGAACGGGGAAGGCTGATTCCGTTGTTTCCATTAGGTGGAATGGTATTATTGGATAAAATAGTTTTAGGTTTACGGAATGGTTCTCCGTACCCCCAAACCTCCGCTATGGTAACCATAAACCCCACAATAAGGTTTAAAGTTTTAACGTTTGAGCTAATGGGACGAGGTGGCCAATCTCATCGAATTATTTCGGAATGGAAATTCTTCTGATTTTAGCCCTTATAACCTTTACTTCGGAAAAGTAAAATTTTGACTTAGAAAAAAAAAATTTTAAACATTTTTTTTTTTTTTTTAAATTTTTTTTTTTTAATATATTCCGTTCTTAAATTTAAAAACGTTTTTTACGGCGGAATAGTTTCGAGTAAATAAAACGATTATTTTAAACCAGACCCACAAAAATCAAATCCAGACCCACTATTTCCGGATTCCAGCCAATCAAAGGCCTTGAAACCCGAAAGCGTTCTTTTATACAAAACCGTTCTTATTTTAGAACGGTTCTTAGAAACCCCCCCCCGCCGGTATGGTACCTAGATACCTCCTACCTAGGTATGTATCATCTCTAATATGGCATTAGGTACCTGTTTATTCATTTCCTCTCGGTGAAATATTCCAATTTAAACTCTGATTCTTCTACTCTGGCTAATTCCGCCGTGCGTCCGAATCATTAGTAACTCCCTACTCCGTTTATTCCCATCCATCCCGTAGCACCCTTGTGAGTACCGAAAGTAACCTTACTTCGTCTCACCGCTCAATTCCGCAAGGAAAAGCACAAACTCCATCTCCGCGGCCTCGTCTTCCGCGAACGCGCCGCGGAACCAGGCCGCGAGACTCGAGAGCTGACACTTGCAGACTCGCACGCGCTCGCTGCCGCAGATCCCGCCCCAGTACGGGACGGGCGTCCCTTGGTGCTTCCACACCTGGAAGGCCGCGTCCTGCTCCTTTGCTTCGAATAGGTCGATTACTTCGTCGCTGGTGGTAGCGTTTGAGGAGGATGCGCCCGGGGAGTCGGCGTCGCTGCGGCAGTTCGCGCAGCGCCCCTTTAGACGCGCGTAGGAGCATGCTACGATGGCGCTCATGAGCACGCCAGGGATAAGTAGAGGGTTAAGCCGCAGACGTGTGCGCAAGAGGGGACAGGTAATTCCGCTCCTGGCGTCGCAGTCGGTGCGGGCGGATTCGACGGTGAAGATGCGGCAGACTTGCGCGGCGTTCCAGAGTGCGGCGCGGGGACAACCGGTCGAAATCCAGCTTAGGAGGTGGGCTTGGGGCTTGCGGGTTGGGATTGCGGCGCCGGGGCGGGACTTGTAGTAATGCCCTTTGATACGTAGGACGTTCATGGGAGCGAACATTTTCAGTGTGGACATGTACATTAGTGTGAATGTGAGCGGAGCTAGGAGATGCTCGGTTCCGTTGAGATCGCCTGAGAAGTATTTCTCGAGCAGGGGGTAGTCTTGATTGCGCTTCTCTCGCCAGAGGGTTAGGTGTGGGTGTGCCATGTCGACGAAGATGCCGGGATTAATCACTTCGGCAAGCTCGTCTGACATGGAACTATGGGCTTCTCGTGCTAGTTCCCAGATAGTTGTCTGAGTTGCGCAGGTGCTTAGGTGGTAGTCAATGTCGGTGAGGCAGTACGGCAACTTTCCGCGGTTGGGATTCAGGGCGTCGCGCATGAAGAATGAAAAGAGTGCCTTTTCACGACCTGCTGGTTCGTTCCATTGGAGCTTGCGCCTCTCTGGTTCATTGGAAGCAGCCCATAGCTGAGAGGACTTCGGTAGAGGAATCCATAGCTCTTGATACCGCACTGAAGGAGGGTGGTCTAGCAGCATACTGAGATATGCGTCGACGCGAAGAACAGAAAACGCAAGTCTAGGCGTTGAATCGCACCGTTAGTGTTTGGAGTATGTTTGGGATGAAGTAGAGACTACCTGTTGAGTTGTTCTTGTATTCGCCAAGCAACGAATGGACAACCACTAACCAGGCCACTCATTTCGTGACATGAGTATTGGCCGTTAAAAACACCAAGATACCGACATGTTGATACTAATAAGCCTGTGAGGTTGAGGGCTTTTGCTACCATACCATCCGTAGTCTATGAATATCAATACCAGATAAAAATGGTGGTAGGCGTATACATCTCAACGTACCAACATGTATGTTGCGTAAACGATATAAAGTAAAACGGCTTGTAATAAATGTAACGGCGGATGTGGAAACTAGGTAGTGGGTATTAGTCATTGAAGGGAGGAATCCAGAGTAGGGTCAGTCTTTCACACACCATTCGAATCCGAGCTACTTCGTCGAAGACAATAGGAGCAAGTTTTTCGTGATCTGGTCCTTTTTCAAGCCAACTAGCCAATATAACCACGGATGCCGATAGAACCGGTGGAGTCTTCTCCAGTTCAAACGTTGGCGCGTGTAAGATAGCCCAGTACGGATGAATCTCTTGGAAGAAAAGTTCGACAAGCCTCTTGGAATTGGGTGAGTTCGCGTCCAGATAAGTCTGTGAATCTGCCACCACAGTAGGTCCAGGCGATTCGGAAGTCGTCTGAGGTTGTGTTGTTGGCGGCGACGTCTGCTGAAGAGACATATGGGTAATATTCGATGTGTTGAAGTGGGTTGGCACAAATCTAGCTGCGCTAGCATTTGATGTAGAATGGACCAAGCCAGTTGGTTGCAGGGTGCCATGCTCTTCATGAATAATGTTCAAGTCATTTGAAGCTTCCGGGTATGAGGGTGTAGCCGGGAATGGTCCCGAATTCCAACCTTCTGGAGTTGGTGGAAGCCATGTTGCTTGACTGGGACCGCTCGCCGGCATCACGATCGCTGGTTCAGTACTGGCCCCATGATGGTCATCTGAATCAATCCAACGACACTCTATCCAACTCGAAGCACAAGCTCCGCAAGGGGAATTCCCATCGCATTGGGTGCTCCGTTCACCGCAGGGCAAACATATTCTAAAAGTCAATCACGAAACATGTAAGTGATAATCTCGAGCTACCCGAAGTGTCACTCACCTTCTTGTGCCTGGCGGCTGAGAAACATCTGGGTTATGTTGTTTTACATGTCTCTTAAACACATCGCTAACGTCTATATTAGCACCATAATCATAAAACTACCTACCTACCTCCTATTTACTGTGTCGAGGCGGGGAGAGCCAATAAGCTAAGGATGATGTACATACCTCCGTGCGTAACGCCGCCCACATACAGGGCATTTATACTGATGCTCAGGATTGTGGCCTAGTTTATGTCGATTTAGATGCTCCTTTCTAGTGAAGCGTTTGTCACACCCAGGAAACGAGCATTCCCAACTTTTTGGTAACGAGGACATATCGAGACATTCCGCCTGTACTCCCGCCCCCTGTCCTCACACAGGCCAACAAAGCAAGACTGGACTAATACACGTCTAGTCAGCTAGTGACCTAACTTGATCGAGAAATTAAGATGTCGAAGGTTTCCGCAGAGTCCTCGTTGGCAGGGATATTCTCGCAATGCTATGAGTCCTCCCACCTAAACATATGTGGATGTGTGGATTGGAATAAGCATGTGGAATGTGGAATGGGAGAGAGATTTGACGGTGATGAAGGAGATATCGGAGTTGACTTACAGTAATCCGATATCACCGGCCAGCATATATTAGTCATGACAATGTGGGATTGAAAATGTGGGATGTGGGATGAAGCCTTTGCCAAGTGGGGGTGAGGTCGATTCTCTTAAAAGAGATCATGTAAATAATTAAGGGACCAATACAGGTACGTAGGCCGGTAAGAAGATCTGACCAATGTGGGATGCTGTTTTGGTGAGGTTCTGCTATGATGATATGTCTCCAAATCGTTTCAAGAACGATATTTTCCAACATCACCGCTCCTTATGGCGTCAGTACGCTAGGTAATCATCTGAGAATGACGATTACTAAAAGACAACAGTTTACAAGATGGAGAACGTAGAAGTATAAAGTCATCTTCTCGGACGAGAAGAAAGAAGAAATCGAAGCATATCCCTTCTCATCAGTAGCAATTACCTTCGAGACCTTGATAAGAAACACAGCTTCTCTCAACTTTTACCTATCCCATCTATCAATATGACTACAATTACGAAGGTCGCCATTGCAGGTGTAAGTGGGCAGGAAAAATGCAATAATACCCCTATCCATTTCATCCTCACTGATACCCTATAGGCCAAGGGAGATCTTGGAGAGCCAGTGTTTGAACAACTCTTAAAGGCGGGTTTCCAAATTACTGTTATAACCCGCAAAGGCAGCTCTCATATCTGGCCGTCCAATATTACCGTCAAGGAAGCCAACTATGACTCGCTCGATTCTCTGACGGAGGCACTTCAGGGTCAAGATGCTGTTGTCTCGACTATTACAACTTCGTCATTGAGCGCACAGATCAACCTGATTGACGCTGCAGTCAAGGCAGGGGTGAAACGCTTCATTCCATCCGAATTCGGTTCCGACACTTTCAACGCAAAGGCTTCACAGCTGCCTTGCTATAAACCCAAGATCGAAGTCCAGCAAGCACTGAAGAAAGCAGCTGCTGAGAGCAGTCTGACGTGGACCGCTGTACTCTGCGGACCTTTCTTGGACTGGGCGATCCGTGTCGGGTTCTTCGCTGACGTTAAGAACCGTACTATTTCATTGCCGGATGGAGGAAACAACACTGCTTCGAGCACGACCCTCCCGACTGTCGGCAAGGCCGTGGTGGGTGTACTGAAGAACTTTGAACGGACCAAGAATCGTCAAGTCTACATCCAAGAGGCTATCATCACCTTGAAGCAGATTGCGGAGATTCTCAAGAAGTATACCGGGACAGAAGGGTGGGTTGAGAACGTCACGTCTCTCGACGAGGGACTTCAGAAGGCTTTGGAAGAAAACAAGACAGCATACACGCCAAATGTCTTCATCTCGACTCTCAGGGTAGCTATGTGGGGTAAGGAATACGGCGGTACCTTCCAGAAGCTTGATAATGAGCTACTGGGAATCAAGCAGTTGAGCCCGGCTGAAGTGGAGGCTATTGTGGCCAAGAACATCCCCACGTACAACGCCGAGGGATGATGAGCAATATCGCCCTCCACGTATGGACTACTAATTATTATCCCTCGGAGATTGTAGGGGATAGAGCAATATCCTATCCACTTTAGATCATGTTAGTCTTGTAGTTTGCAGTTTGAAGTAGAATTTAGCTACCGAATTTCCACATATACCGACATAACGAAATCGATGAATTGCTATTAAAGTTGTAAGATCGTGAACTAATAGAAGCCCCGCGTCTAAATTACACAGCATTAAATAGGGGAAAATCAAGCGACTATGTCCGAAATTTACCCGTGCCAGGAATAAATCGATGTAATAAGATCCCGATGTATGAAATTATTATGATTAAACTCACCTACCTTTGGTAGATATTTAGCTGAAAATATGAGGCTACCAGATATGTAATCATCCATGATCGATATTCCGCCGATCCGGGACACGATTCCGAATCTTAAGCTTGAAAAGCTAGCGTCATAGTTGAATCTCGCGCCGCTATCCCGGCTTGGTTGGGGCTTGGCAAGAAGCAAGAATCTGGTGACGTTGTCTAGCACAGGATAGATTATGGTCTGGGGTTCATGCTTGAGCGGCTTCGTCCAATTTATTTCCGAGTTGCTGGGCTCTTCTGGGGTTCGCCTAGCATCACATGAGCCGGGATTTCGCGGTGGTCTTCGCTATCACCCTGGCTTGTTAATAGGGGGCCTGCCGAAAATAGATCCGGATGTGCAACCTCCGCCGATCGTTCGTGGCATCTAGTTTTCCCCCCAGCACACCACAACTTATCGAAACGCTAGGATGGTTATGGAGTTTGGGCCGTTCTGTTTCCGCTCAGAGCTTCCGCATCGCTAGCCATTGGAGGAGAATACTGGCTCCTTGATGATACCCAACCATAGCTTTTCGCCGTCGCGCGGCCAGTTGCTACCGTGTGATCCGTCTGGACTCCGGGGTTGCCACCTCTAGCATAATCATGATGGCAACCATCCTGATTATTTATAGATGAATCTGACCCCAGGTTCTCATTCGTACTTTTCAGGATCGACAGGAGCCCTCATCTCAGCAGCAGGACGTTATTCTCAAGCTTACAAAATGAGATACTCTTTAGTAGCGGCTACTATTGCCAGCGCCAGTCTGGCAAGCGCACACACGATTTTCGTTCAACTTGAGGCAAACGGTGCGACGAATCCAGTATCTCACGGCATAAGAACGCCAACTTATGATGGTCCTATCAGCGACGTAACGTCCAACGATGTTGCTTGCAACGGCGGTCCTAACCCGACCACGCCCTCTGACAAGATCATCGACGTCAAAGCTGGCTCCACGGTCAACGCCATCTGGAGGCACACGCTGACATCTGGCCCTGGTGATGTGATGGATGCGAGCCATCTAGGCCCTACCCTCGCCTACCTCAAGAAAGTCGACGATGCGACGACTGACAAGGGATACGGCAATGGTTGGTAAGTTAGATAGATAGGTAGTCTATCATTTCAAACGCGAATTTGGGCCGAATACTTACTGTTCGCCAGGTTCAAGATTCAGGAAGATGGCTACAGCAACGGAGTCTGGGGTACCTCAAAGGTTATCAACAACGAGGGCAAGCAACCGATCAAGATCCCAGACTGTCTGCCAGATGGTCAATACCTCCTCCGTGCCGAAATGATTGCTCTTCACGCCGCTGGATCCAGTAAGGGCGTCCAGCTCTACATGGAATGCGCACAGATCAATATCTCAGGAGGTTCGGCTACCAAGACGCCCACAACCTATAGCCTCCCCGGCATTTACAAGCAGGATGATCCGGGCCTCCTCATCAACATCTACTCCATGGATAAGAACAGCCAATACGTTATTCCTGGTATGGTTCCATTTTAAGCAGCTCGATAGCACTCACTAACACAGACATGGCTAGGCCCCGACCCTTTCACTTGCTCGGCAGCTAGCTCCGGTGGTGACTCCCAAACCACACCGAAGTTACCTGCTTCCACAACACTAGCAACCTCTACCAAGACCGCAGCACCCACGACACCCACCTCTCCTTCGGGATGTACTGTTGCGCAGTGGGCTCAATGCGGTGGCTCTGGCTTTACGGGATGCAGCACTTGCGCTAGTGGATATACTTGCAAGAAACAGGTATGTCACATTGATTCATTCATTATCGCAGATATATATGGGTTTTACTAACTTGCACGTTATAGAACGAGTACTATTCCCAGTGCGCGTAAAACATAATTCAGATACCGGGTTTAGAATAGTAATACGAAGTATCAGCATGTAGCTACGCCCACATTTTCTTATGGTGTGAATTGATTCGAAGAAGTGATTAAATATTATTGTTGGTTGATTTATTTATTTTTACCCCTGTTTTCTTTCTAGGATTTATCATCTCATCCTACATATGGGGCACTATCAGGGGCCTGACGAAACATATGAAGCTCGTAAGCCAGAGATACCCCTTCCCTTTCCGATGCCCCATCGTGTTTTCAATGCCTCTCTATCTATGTCTTAGTCCGTCAACCAAAGACATATCAAGGGCATTAAAAATCAAATTAATCTTGAATAGTTGTTAGCGATGTTAGGAATATGTGCGGCCTAGGAACGGCGCAAGATAGTTCGCCTACCTTTACGTCGACGATCGCCTCGAGTAGACATTCCACCGCCCCGGGAAGCTTCCTCTGGCTTCGGCTTCGGCTTCGGGGTTGGGTGTGGTCCCGGCTGTGGGCGTGGTCTCGGTCGTGGCTTGCCTTCTTTCCAAGTGATGTCGTAGCCACTTCGACCTTCGTCGGCGGGAGGTTGGCTGTCAGGTTCTGTGCCCATACTCCGCCCTTGGTCCGCCTGACCCTTACCAACGTGACATACTCTAGCATTGGATAACATGTTGTAGGTAAGTCTTGCTGCTATGAGTTTATGCAGAAAATAGAGTGTCGAGCTCAGTTATGACATCGGTGACAAGTTGTTGGGAAGATTTGATTCTGGATTGCCCTGGCCTACCATCTTGTTCAACATCGTCGCAGCTCTCATACACATATATATATCCATACTTTCTACTTCTTGTGCTACAACAAAATATCAATTCTTGATTAATTTCATCTACTTTGATTCGACATGTTAGATTTTAAAAGAGGCTGTTGTTAGAAAATGCAATGCCCACGTGATACGACTTGCTCTTCATCAAAGAGTGAAGCTAATAGTCTTCATTTCATGAGATAATGATTCGAACCCCTTCCTTTGTATCATTGTGCGGCTGAACCACGTGGCTTAATAAAGCATTCCATCTATACCTAGCCTTCCGAGACATAGTGAAAAGTTATAGCATCCCTTAGGTAGTTGTCATATATTGGGCGATCAATTATTTATATCTTCAATGTCGGTGACCTCGGCAAACTTGAATAGAGATGAGTAGAAAATGATAGGTAAAATGGCATTATCAACCACGTGGTTCTTTTTCATTTATCATTTCTTTCGTTGCTGAGATTATTACGCCGATACTACAAGTTACTTTAAATAGTTATCTAAGAAATTAAGTTATCCCCCGTTATATCACGACAGTCGGACATTAGAAGGTTCCAACCGCATGTCGCAATATCATCAGGCTAGCTTCTCTTGAGCAATCGAAGTTTCGTATCATTTGAGTCAGATTACTGACGTTTCCGATGTATTTTCTATCAACTTGATCAACACCCCTAGCCGATCAAAGCGGGTGAAGAATAAGCTATCAATATTTCCTAAAGCATGAGGGACGCATCTCTATCTGTTTCTCAGGGCCGTCATTTTTGCAGTACTAAAATAGTTTCAACAACGTTGGTTATCGCAATCTACATACTGGGCTAATATAGGGGTAGCACTACAGGCATAAAAATGAACTCTTAGTGGAGAGGAGGATATGTCCCTAAATTTCATTCCATCTATCCGAGACCTTTCTGAAGATGCTAGCTACTCTCCGTGCTTAAACCTATACATCAGCTATCTACGATGTCCTTTAAAGCCATTGCCTGGTGCCTAAATGAGAGACAAATGACCCTCCATCTCCACGCTCAAGGCTTGCATTGTAGATAACCTTCATGACGAGCTTGACAGACTCTTCAGGGGTGATTGGGCCCTTAAAGTGAGGTGCATATTTGGCGAACTTGCCGAACATCTTTTGGGAGTTTTCGAGCTCCTTTTCAGACTCTTTCACCAGGAAAGTATTAGCAAACACTACTGAACACGATAATGGATAACATAAATAATTTTGAGTATGGAGCCGACGGGAAAGTAGAACTCACTATTATCTGTCGCGACATTTTGTCCATCCGTCGCAACAACACCAGGCGATATACTGAAGAATAGAATCCCTTCGTTGTGAAACTGGGCATGGTACTCGACGACCGCGAGGTTGAGAGCTGCCTTGCTCGTAGTGTATGCCCCGGACGTATCAAGCTCAATGTCCCTCACCAAGTCGTAGTCGGCAATACCGGTCGAGATCGAAATGACTTTCTTGGCTTCTCCCTTCCGGATCAGGGGCAAAAAGTAGTTGAAGAGGTGGATATTTCCAACTACATTAGTCTTGAAGGACTTGAGCAAATCCTCCTCTAGACCTTCAGGATCGTCGGCCCTGATTGATTAAGATGCGTTAGTGAGTGGCTCTGAAGGTTCTCCCAAAAGAACTAGAAAATCGTACAAGTCGTTAAAAGTCAGGAAGCCCGATTTTCCAGAAATGAAAGCGCCATTGGCGATGAGATAGTCTAAGCTGCCTCCAGTGATCTTGGCAGTATCTTCCGCTGCTTTCTATGCACCATGTCAATAGTTCATCTCATGTGCTTGATTAGAATGAGCTATCTCACCTTCAGAGATTTATAATCTTCCAAATCTCCATGGAGAATATGGATATTGGAGCGTCCGATCTCAGAAGATACCCTTTTCTCGGTGGCGTCTTTATTACGAACAAGCCCAATAACAACTGCTGCTGGATCCTCAGAGAGCTGGCGTAAGAACTCGAACTATTTCACGATTTAGTACTTCTTTTCGACCAGGTCGTATATCCACACTTACGCCGAGTCCTCGAGATGCACCGGTTATCACGTAGGAAGGCATGTTTATTCTGGTTGAAGTAGTTCAGCTTGATGAAGTTTGGTAGTAGTTGGTACGTGTAAGTGTGTAAGTGTTGCTGGCTTGGAGTAATGGTCCTCCAACTACAGCACATGTTCATGTTTAAATAGTCTACAGGAGTCTACTGTAACACACCCCCAAAACAGTATATCCGTTTTGTAAGCACAGGGTTGCGGAGGGGTTGCACCATGGTATCCATCCTACGGCAACAAGAGGGAGATGATTTCGTCCGTCCGGTTCCGTAAACTCGGGTTAATGGCCGAAAATACTCCACCCATTGTTTACTAATCCCTCTATTTGGCATAGTATCCGCCGACTGGCTTCTATCACCGCTATTCTCGGCCAATTTGGCCTTTCGGATTCATTTAGGATTCCGGCAACCATTATTAATACTAATACTCTAATACTTTCTCGTCCGCCGACGTTGGACTATTCGGCGGACTTAACGTTATATATACAATATACACTTACTACTCTTCCCGATCGCAGTCATAAATCGTCTCGGCGGCTCATTGCTAATTGATTCTCTTTGCCATTACTTAGAGAACTAGCTTCGTATCGTAAGAGACCTCTTTTGTTCACCCTTCCACGTATTTTCTTAAAATCACCAACAAAGTATTCAATGATTACCTAGGTACCTAAGGCAACGCTGTAAAATAGTAACGTTTCTGAATGGGCAAATTGAAGTGGATTGCAACCATATCCTTACCTGAAGTAACACTAGCTCCATAGCGAGATGGCACAGACATGACTAGAATTTGCTCAGCTTCGATATGGAGAAGCAGAGAAGCCAAGCTAGTTTTCCGAGGTCAAGATCGTAACGCCTGACTCCTAAAGCAGATAGGAAGGTCTATCAAGGTGTGAAAAGTAAATTTAATTAGATAGTAGTAAAAATAATAGCACCTTAACTAAACAGTTCGAAGGTAATGGCGAAGTAACAGGGAACGACTAAGAGAGACTAATGCCAAGTTTACTGAGAAAGGCTATTCAGGGAAGATAAAATTAACGTACAAACACCACTCAATGCCACTGCGGGAATGCACTGCTAAGGAAAGAGAGTTTCGGGAAGGAATGTTGAGGAAATACAAAAAAATTATCATTCAAACGTCGTTTGCAAGTGCAATAATAAATTGCAAAAAGAAGCTCTCGATCGGGGAATCGAACCCCGGCCACCTGCGAACTTGTTCGATGACAAGCAGGTATCCTGACCACTAGACCAATCGAGAATTGAATACCTTCCTTCGGAAGATGATTGGATGTGCTGACTGATGTCTGATTCGTTTGTAGCTTTTGTTTATAAAGCAAACTGTTTGGCGTTACAAAGTTGGCTAGCATCTGCGAGAATTTTCTAGCCAGTCATGTTGTACCACCAACTCCGCAAGAGCTTTACCTAATTAGTTGTAGCGGGCCTTAGTGGTGAAGTCCGGTACAAACCGGCGCTGTAAAAAGACGCCTGGATTTTAAGTTTCACCGTCTTCTATGTATGAGTTCATGAACTCATAGCATGAACTCATAGAAGTGGAAGCTTCTATTCTTTAGAACCGCCACTTCTCATTCTTTCGCTTTGTGTAGCGACTTCACCTCCATCGTTTCACCATAAACTTCCAATCCAAGATGCATATTACCGAGATCTATATCAAGATTTAGGTTAGAATACTTACCGTTTGCTTCCAGTAGACGCTTAGACAATATCTGAACTTACTTGTGTAGTTTTTTTTTTCCTTAGTAGTCCACAATGGCCCACGTTCCGATATCAGATCAGTCCAAGCACGACGCTCAAGTCGTCTCGGAACACCTCCCGCCTGGATATTCGGCCGAATTTGTTGGAGTAACCGGGAGTTCTGCTGGTGCATCGTCCTCGAGCCCGGACCCGACAGATCAAGAATTAGGCGAATCCTCGCTAAAGCTCCAGGGAGGTGACATACACCGAGACCTCTTCAAGACCGCTGCTCGGGCCAAGATGCATGAGCGGGTGCATAAGCGGGCTGCAACTTTCCACTACCCCCAAGATATTATAGAGGAAACCGGGCCCGACGGTTTGACCGTAAGCGACCAATTAGCTCCGGGAGGCTTCCGCAGAGCTTTCATACGGCAAACGAAGCAGCGCGATATGTGGGCTGCTAGGGTCCCTGTCACTAGGAATTTCGTTGAATTTTTGGAGCTGTACGGGAGCTTTGCTGGAGAAGATCTTGAGGATTCGGACGATGAGGCAATACTCTCCGAGGAAGAAAGAGAAGAAGAGGAAGAGCCAAGCGAGACGAGACCGCTTCTTGGGCGGCGGAGGGCTTCGCGTGCACAGCGCTCCGCTACCGCCAGCACCAAACAGACCTTCTTTACCCTATTAAAGGCTTTCATTGGGACCGGAATCATGTTTCTTCCCAAGGCCTTCAACAATGGTGGCATACTATTCTCCTCTTTGACCATGCTGGCTGTCTCCACCGTCACCATGTTGGCGTTCCACTTACTTCTCGCCTGTAAGGCAAAGTACGACGGTGGTTATGGAGAGATTGGCCATGCAGTAGCAGGAAAGTTCATGCGCGGATTGATATTATTCTCTATCACTATGTCGCAGCTGGGGTTCGTCTGTGCTGGCATGGTGTTTGTAGCCGAGAACATGTCCTCTTTTCTGAAGGCCGTTCTGCACGGCGACAGTCCGTTATCCCCCACGTCTTTAATTCTCATACAGCTCATCCTTCTCATACCCCTGGCGTTTATACGGAACATAGCGAAACTCGGTCCTGTTGCACTTCTTGCAGATGCTTGCATCTTGCTTGGTGTAACTTACATCTATTACTACGACATTGCACACCTTGCATCCAATGGCATTCATGAAAGTGTCGTCCTCTTCAACCCGGCGAAGTACACCTTAACTATCGGGGCAGCTATTTTCACATTTGAAGGCATCGGCCTCATTCTTCCAATCCAGTCATCTATGACCAAACCAGAGCGTTTCGAGTGGCTTCTTGGTACGGTTATGTTCATCGTCACAGTTCTCTTCACTGCTGTTGGCGCTCTCTGCTATGCTACCTTCGGCGAAAACACCGAAATTGAAATCATCAATAATTATCCCCAAGACAGCAAGTTTGTCAATGCGGTACAATTCCTCTACTCGCTCGCGGTCCTTGCTGGAACTCCCGTCCAGCTATTCCCCGCCATCCGTATCATCGAAGGTAGAATTTTTGGCTCTCACTCGGGTAGGAAGAGCGTCCGCACGAAGTGGATCAAGAATGCGTTCAGGATGTTAATGGTTCTTGGGTGCGGAGCGTTTTCGATAGTGGGTGCTTCTAACCTTGACAGGTTCGTCGCGTTGATCGGGTCCGTTGCTTGTGTCCCGTTGGTCTACATTTATCCAGCATATCTACATTATAAAGGCGTTGCAACATCGTGGGAAGCTAAGGTTGGAGATATCATATTTGTGGTAGTTGGAGTTGTTGCTATGCTCTACACAACCGTCATCACCGTCGTCAACAGCTTCATGAGCTGAGCGTCTGTTTATCGATCTACTGTTGGATATACACGGCCGGAAGCGAATATGAAAATGAAACTTGGACATTTATGCATAAGTCACAATTGGAGTTATTAACCTTTCTAAGTAGCGATCATACCTTGCATTGAAATCATAGATAGGTATTCTTATCAAAAATTCACTAAAGGACATTCGACATCGAGTACGCGAAAACGTGACGACTAGCTCTCAGCGTTACGTTCTAATACAGAAATAGGGATTTGTATTTGATCAACTTAGCAGCCTGTGACTATCTTACAGATAATACTTACTATTTAATTAATTCTAGATAGTATCCCTCATTTACTTTGAATAGGTTCCAGGCCGACCCATTTATCGCTTTTAAAACCACCACATGTCGGTTTAATCCAACAAGGCCACATTGGCGAATAAGTTGAGATGCTAACTCGCGTTGGTCATGTCATGGCTACAGTTAAAGTAACACCGCGCATAGTAATATCGACCTTAGATAAAGGCTTGACTTCTAATATTATTTTAAATGAATGGGCGTGGCCGTCTAAAATTGATAAACCTCGTCTTTCTTACCAAAATTTCATTTATGGGTTATAACTTTGCGATTGAATTCGATCATATCTCTAATTTATTTACTCGGAAGCTTGGCATGATATTTCTTGAAATTTGTAGTATGGAATGACTCGACAACGACAAAGCGTATACCAAAACTATGACTCCATCCACTAACCGTTTCCGGCGTCGCTCGAATCAAGCCACGATCTCGAAGCGCAAGTCCCAACTTCTAGTTCGGGTCTTCACCCATGTAGTTCTCCTTCTTTCTCTTCCCAAGGAACATAGCTTTCAGCTCGTCGCGGAATCGGGTCGGGGTCTCAATCTGCGAAGCCTCGTAAGCATCGATGGCCGGCTTCTCCCAGATGAGATCGGCCTGCGCGGGAGAGACGAATTTTGTACGTCGGAAAATCTTCCAACCAAAAAATGTGCAGAAAGACACGATAGCCATTGTGTAGAAAGCAAAAAAGTTGCCGACGTCCCAGTGTCCAGGTAAGAACACCGAGTAACCAAAAGTGGCCTCGATGATAATCATCCACACCAAACCAATGTAACCACAGTATGGCTGGAAATAGCCGTAGTACGGTAGCGTGCGGCGATCAATGCCCTGCGCTTTAGTCGCATTGTAGAAAAAGATGTACGTCAAGCTCATGACAATGTAATTGATCATCTGCGAGCCCTGTGTAAGAGTAGCAAGCCACGTCACTACTTGCGCCGTGTTGTTTGACAGTTGTAGGAACGACAAGAAGGGGAAGACCATTACAAGCGCAAAAGCGTAGACCGGGATACCGTTCTTAAGTGTCTTCTTGAAGATTTTAGGCGCCTGGCCGTCGCAAGCGAGGCCGTATAAGGATCGCATCGCGCAGTATGTGTAGGCATTTCCAGCGCTAAAAATACTGGTGATCATGAGAGCGTTAATGATGTTGGGAAGTATTCCAACTCCAAGGTTCTGCATTGCGATGACGTAGGGTGAGCCGTTAGCGGTTCCCGTATCCGCATTCTTCAGCACACTATCGTTGTACGGGAGGACGATACCGACGCAGAGCGCACCGCCGATGAAGAAGATGGCGAATCGCCAGTAGACGGTCTTGAATCCGTTCTTGAGATACGTCCGCGGGCGCTCTGCTTCTCCAGCGACCATGGCAAGGTACTCGGGTCCAACGACAGTGAAACCTGCAGAGAAGACAGCGCCAAGCAAACCTTCAAATCGACCTAGTACGCCCTCGTGAATATACTCGGCGAAAGATCCTGGATCTGACCAATACCGAAAACCGTAAGCATCGTGTTTGGGGTTACCCCCACACATCGTGACTAGAGTGAACGTGTACAGGATGCAGATAAGCAGGATCTTGCCGCTGGATAGCCAGAACTCGGCCTCGCTAAACGATCTAGATTAGCAAAGATAGGTACTAATCACGATAAATAATTGGTCTGAGCGGTTGCGGGGTCGTGGAGTATAAATCTACGATATGCTAGACGATATGCTAGGGTTGTTGGGCTGGAGTCAATGCACGTACCCGAAATATTGCACGGCCAAAATGTTGATAGCGCTATCGTTCCATGTTAATTAATATGTCATCCAATGCTGTAATAGCCAGGAGTTTAAAGGAGGGTTACATACGCATAAAGTACAATGCATGCTATACATATGGCTACCGGGGGGATATCGTCCCTCCAATATCCAAGCACCAAGTTGATAGCAGATATCTCGAAGGGAATGAGACAGGCTTCGTAGAGGAAGAAGTTCCACCCTGCCATGAATCCCAAAGCCTCATCGACCCATCTGCCGGCCATTCGAATAAAAGATCCAGACACAGGCATATAGGTAACCATCTCGGCCATGGAGTTGTTCACCATACCAACCATGATAGCATAGACAGTGTACCCGATAAGAAGGCTTCCTGGTCCACCCTTGGCAAGACCACCGCCGATACTCACAAAGAGAGCGGTACCAATACTGCCACCGATGGCAATCAATTGGATCTGACGGTTACCTAGATGGCGAAGGAGTTGGTTCTCAGTTGAAACTTCGACCAAAGTCTCGCGAACGTCACTATCTGAGCCTTCATTCTTCTCATCACTCATGGCTCTCTGGGACTGTGGTGCAGACACCGGTTGAGACTTGTCTTGTGCTGCCGCCATATTGAGAGCACGACAGTGAACTCCGCTGAGAGAGCGGAATGCTGGACAGAGTGTAAGAAGATTGTTGGAAGTGTAGTGGCCCCGATATCATTATAGTGCGCACGCGATGGCGTCTTCCTTTTTCCGCGGTCGGAAATATAACGATATAGTATGGGTGAAGCAACGAAATGCCCTACCTGATATCCAATTCCTCGGCGAGAGACTGGTGAATAAAGGTAAATAAAAAGAAAAGAAAAAAATTAGGAAAGGAATGAAGGTGATCGACCAAGTTTAGTTTTGTAGAGTACCTGTATTACAGCGTCCAGGTACCTGTTGTAAAGTACCTATTTCCCATGACCGTACGGCGTATGGTAGTACAGTAACCTTAACCCGGCCTATGTCATCATGGCTTACAGGGGCTTTATAACAAAGGTGGGGGAAATGAGCCGCTATCGCCCCTCTCCGACAAGGGGCCTGATTGTCGGATCAGTGGGGGGTACACCGCTGTTCGCGTGATGGTCAGCCGGATCGGCTCAGCGCCGAAGCGCCGGGCAATGTGGTTGCTATCAGTCGGGAATCAATTAATTGTATAATGTTGCAATGTTTCGTCTGCCGGGTTTGTGTCTTTGCGTCGTTGCGATCGAGTATCTAGCGACATTGTTGCGACTAAGACCACCGGGATCCCGGTTTAGGTATAGGTCTTTGATAAAAATGTACATTGTACCATGCATTCTATTACAGGTACATAATGCATGTCATTCACACCGTGGTCCCGCCAAGGTTAGATACGACGCAGGCGAGGGGCAAAGGAAAATTAAATTTGCCCACTTAACATGCAGTATACTTGCTAAGTATTAGGTATTCCTCTCTTATTCGTCTAGTCATGCTAGGCTCTGGGCCAAGTCCTGCCAAGAAACCAATCAACTCTCTTTAGAATACGTATACACAGGATCCCCAGTAGTATTCAAGGGTTCAGCTCCGCCAGATTTCTCCAGGGTCTGTGAGCTGGGATGCACGATGCCGTAATTGTACCTGGAGTAGATAAGAGAGACCAGCCCTTCTGAAGAAACTCGCCAACGGACCGCTGTTAAGAAATTCCATTGACGCAAACATTGAATTCTTTCTATATGGTTATTAATATGCCTAACTTTGGTATAAACCTATCGTAGATTAAGTTTAGGTTAAATAGGGGGTAGGTATAAAAATATTATTAAACGCGATAAATACCTAGGTAAGCTAATATAACAGCATGTCTTCTTTAAGTACTTACCTATATAAGTATTTACTGGATTACAACCCAATCATTTCGAAGTTATAACTGTATTTATCCAGCTTAGGAGAATACTTTACTTAGCTGAACCCCTCCAGCGCTGATCAGAAGCGAAGTGGCACGTGTGCATGTTGTTTCAAGCGCTGATCTTACCCGACTTGTATCTTGACGGCCGATCCTCGACTTTACCGAGCCTTCAACGGTTCTCGGTCCGAGATATTGCGAGTGCCGTTTGTGTTGAATGTTGTCGTGTCAGTCGACTAAAGGTGCAACTATAACTTGGCGGCTGAAAAGAAAACGAGGTGGAATCATATACCACATCATTGGGTTTCACCGACCGGATTGTTTTCTCGATTTTCTTGTCCACCGGCGCCGAGCTTTAAGATTAAATGCCCTATAGACGGCTAGTTATAAGACGACCGGGGAAACGGCAGGAACGGCAAGAAACGGCATACATTATTGGGTAAACTTTCGGGGCAACAGCGGCCATTCAGGCCATTACAGAGGCGCATGCAGAAGACTGACTTTTAGCGTCGCAAACTTTTAGGGCTGAGCGGCGCTAGAAACCGTCCCTCGTCCGACGGCGCGGGAATTATACCCACATAGAGGTTAGAAGACTTCCAATCAGGTTTCTTAAATTACTGATGTACATAGATATTTGCTAATAGGTACACCGGCCAAGCAGCTACCGAATGTGATTTGTTATGTACCAAAATACATCTAATTAAATAAAGCGCATTGAATAGGTACGGATAAGAAATCAACTAATTGTAGCGAGTAAAGATGTTGGATTTCTAGCTGTTTCATATGAGCAGAAAGCCACATGCGAGATTCCGGAATGTACTTGGACTTTCTCATCTAACATCATTAAACCGAATTTCTTACAACAAAGCTTCAAAACATATGGCGTGTAAAAGCAGCAGGCATTTAACTTATGTTACTGCCACGGTAACTAGGCGGTTCAATACCCCTTATCCATCTCCTAGGTAGGTAGACATGTAACCAACTACTGGCTATAAGAAAGTCACAAAGGGGGTGGGCGTCTTAAATATATCATATACGCCTAATAAATTGTCAATAGTAAATTGTTAGTTAATATAAAGTATTCTTAAACCCCGTACTTCGAAGCAATGGATACCGTTTTAAAGGACCGCATCGAAATCATGTATTACACATGTAAAAGATATGTCATTCTAATTTTTCAATAATAGTATATTACTACTATGTTAAATGTTTTCTTATATTAATTGTCTTTCCTCATTTGTATGGCGATTCTATTATACATTCGTCCGGTTTAAATTTAATAGCTCTTACCAACACCACTATTTAGGTAGCCATAAGAGATCGTCACGTCAATATTATCCGTATGATAACTCATCTTAATGAATCCAAACACCTTAGGAGAAGAAATAATACAGTGAATAGCATAAAGAGGTAGCTACTAATATCATACTGCATTTCAATCCATCTCCTTTCATTATTGTGCAATTGATATTCGTGAAATTCCAGGGTACATAATTAGCTAGGTAGGTGTACCTGCCTCTACGCTGTTGAGCCTCATTCTATTTATAGCCATCTAACACGTCGATATCAAAGTCTCAACATTATAGATAGATAAAACTTTCAATGTCTCGGTAATATACTCTAATTATCATTGACAATCGAGAACCAATCAAATACGGGATCCACCCGAAGGGCGCTGGTATCACAAGCTGAAGCCCGCCTTGGCTCTCCGTGCTCGCTTCAGAACGGACGTCTATAGAATCTTCCTTGTAAACAGGTGCCTATATTTAACCTCACCATCAACTGGTATTATAAAAGTCTTAGCATCAAACAACTTCGGTTCACTATTTAAAACCTAACATCTAAGCCTCATTTGCAATTGTGTTACTTAATACTGTTCTCGCATCTCCACGATGATATCTACAAGAGGAAAAGGTTGGGCGAATTTCTACTTCGCCCACGGCAACTTAAACAACTACCATGCCTCGAACAATCCAACCGGACCTGTGAACTTCTTGTTTGCCGAAAACGTAAGTCGGTGACGGGTAGATTCTTTCTATAGCAGAAGTACTGATACAGCGTCTCTAGTGGCTTGTGCATCAAGACTTGATCGAGTTCATCAATACTCATGTATGACGCATGCCTATTAAACCTTCAACTAAATATTTCTAAGACTTCGGTGCCCAGAACCAATTCGATCCGCAACTATGCGCATATGGCGAAGGATATACCGGTACGGTACGGCTGCGAGCCGCCATGGCAAAACACTTGAACGCGCACTTCAAACCAGCCCACAAAATCGATCCGGAGGAAATCACTTTCGCGGCTGGGGTAACGGCTTTGAACGAAGCCAGTGCACTACTCACCTGTAACCCAGATAACCAGGAGGGTATCCTGCTTGGCGGGCCTGTCTATGGAGCCTTCCATAGAGACTTGACCATGAGAACTGGGTAGGTACCATTTCTACAATTATCTCACCTCCAATTCTGACACCTATGCTTTTGAAGCGCAATTCTAGAGTACGTAGATGTTGGGGACACAGAACAATTCTCCCCAGATTGCGTCGCTGCCTATGAGGCAGGCTTTGAAGCCGCGAAAACACGCGGCGTTAATATCAAAGCGCTGTTCATCTGTAACCCTCATAATCCCACAGGTAGGCGATAAGCATGGTTTCTAAACAATAACATATAGCTCATATCTTGTGTAGGACGATGTTATTCTCGTGAGACACTAGGTGGGCTTATGCGTTTATGTGCATCAAAAGGAATTCATTTGATAAGCGATGAAATATACGCCCTCTCGGTCTTCCGTCGAAATGACGGTCCATCTGAGGAATTCACTTCTGTACTGTCCATCGACCCGAGTGGGATTATTGATCCTGCTCAGGTGCATGTGCTTTACGGCATGACGAAAGTAAGTATATATACATCTTTCGCTTTCGACATGGCATAGTTCTGACGTTACGGCTAGGACTTTGGCGCTGCTGGAATGCGACTAGGCTGCCTTGTATCTCGAAACAAGGAATTCACTAAAGCAGCTCGAGCTATATGGTATGGTATCATCATTCACAAACCCTGACATGTTGTGCTTATGTCGACACTAGTTGTTTCTCCTCGCCCTCCCAATTTTCAATGGACCTCGCCGCCAAGTTTCTCGATGATCAAGCGTATGTGACGAAATTCCTCGAGAAGTCGCAAAAGTTATTACTTCAGAATCGCTTGATAGCCGAAGACCTCCTTAATCAGGCAGGTGTCGGTTTTCATAAGAAGGGGTATGTGAAATTGTAGTCCAAGTCTAGAATTCAAAATAGCTTCATTAGTCTAACAAGGACTTAGGAATGCCGGTCTTTTTATATGGCTTGACTTAACCCCCTTCTTACCACTAGGGGAGACTAATGGGGATGGATGGGAAGCTGAAAAATTACTTTCTCAACGTTTTGAGAAGGCAGGCGTTACAATGTCAACAGGGGGGCAGTACCACGCTCCGAAGCCTGGTAGATTCCGCCTCGTGTATTCCTTCCCAGAGGATGCTCTTCGAGAAGGCATTAGGAGGTTTGTGTTCATTTTTCATTCATCACAAGTATGGCCTGCAGCTTATACTAACAATAGTACAGGATATTGCTTGTCCTAAAGCAATAATATGATTGTTCGCTGTCAACGGCCTCCGTCTCGGGCTTTGTTACACTAAGGGTAAGGAAATATAGGTGCTAAAAGAAACCAAACCCATTGTGGTCAAGTACAATGCTCTTGTCTACCTGGACAGGCCTCTACAATTAGTGATATAAATACGTTGATTCTATCAGGGTGCTATTAAACGAACATATTCTGCAAGATAATCTACACTACCAACTAATCGACTTTGGGTTCTCGCACTTTACTGCTCCATCTTTGTTCAAAATCGCAGCGTATTAATACTTGATACTACTTAAACTATTTCTCTCAGAACAGACGCTATGGCTAATAGGCAGCTTATAGACGGTCTAGGTCTAAACTGGTCGACAAGCCAGAGAGATGAGTTCCTTGCCAAGATTAAGATAGTTGAGCTACCAAAACTTGAGTCGCCACACCCGCCAACTGAGCTTTTCTCCGCGGGAATTCCCGAGGAAAGACACCAATGGCAGGGGTCTTGGAAAGATAAGTCACTAAGGGACCCTTGGTATAATGAAGGATTGTGCCGGGAAACCGTGGACCTCGACTCTCATCTTAAGTATATCGTACCGCAAGAGGAGAGCGTTATATTCCGCGACATTGAAACCAAAGAAACCGTTCTTGTAGTTCTTCGTGACTTCATACCTGACGAAGACCTTCGAAAGGTAATGATGAGAGTGTGCCGGGAAATTGTCAAGAGTCATCAGGATGGTAAGCGCGAGGACCCAGGGATGCTCTGCCACGTTGGCTATACTTGTAGCCCACAAAATGATTCCCAGGTTCGACTGGCTGCGTCTTGTATAAAGTTGAATACGGATGAGGAAATAACCGATGAGACCGAGCTGAATAATGCGGCACAGGGCGTGGCTGGAATGGTGTGGAACTTGATGAAGTCTCAGTTCCCCCCTGAGATCACTGCCAAGTACAATGATACTATTCACGATAACGAGTTCCCTCGGATGGAAATCAGGAAGGACGACGAAACCTTCACGTTTAAGGTAGGTGGCGAAGACGTCACGTTCGACACAGGTGAGGACGGTTTAGAACTACCCTCGCCATCGGGAATGGCGGCTGTTTATTATGCGCGGCATACACATACAGAGGTGAACGGTAACTCTTGGATTGTCTCTTGCACCGTCAATGCCCCTGGCGATACTACCACCGGGGGTAATTTTTATCTAGCATCGTATGGCATTATGGTGCTTCCTACTACCAACACAGCAAGTGCATGGCGTCCTTGGGACTATTACGGTACGTCGCTTTACGAGAAGGAGTCGGGCCCTGAAGATCGAGCGGGGTTTGAAGTTTGTAAGGACGAGGGTTTAGACACGGACATGGTATTCGAAATCTTGAAATCGCTCAAGGCGGCTCGGAAGAGGTCTAATTGGCTTGAAGATAGCCGTAAATGGAAGGTAACGAAGGCGACCTCGTCGAAAGCTAGATCGCAAAAGGTGCATTCGCCGAAGTCAGGTTTATTAGAGACTACGACAGAACCCGCGTCGCCCCGGTATACATTACGTCCGAGAACTACGAAGCCTAACTACTGTGTCGACTCGGAATCATTTACAGATTCAGAAGCTTCTGACTCCGAATCTGAATTCGAATCTGAACCGACAATCCAAACGACCACAATCAGAATAATTGATGATACTAACTGTCGTAAGTATTATACAGTTAACATTCTCCCACCCCCTGATGTAAACCCCCAACCTGCCTGGAATTAAGCAAGCGACCGATCTGAGTAGACAAGTTTATAATTTAGTAAAAGTAAATTTGCAGTACTATAACGAGTTTAGTTCTTAGGGATGACATCAACTAATAAACAAGAAAAGAAAATTAAAGAGTTCTTAATTGGGTACCCGATACTGTTTTAGCTTCTAAGGAGCAATGTGATCCAAATGAAAAATAGAAATACTAGTAATAGTAAGGATATAAGGAATAAATAAGAATAGGGGTTGAATCATTGTTAGCTAAATCCTAGATTTTCTGTAAGATCAACAATGTGGCATAATTCTAAATTACAAGAGATTAAAACAATGAAATATATAATAACTCTCATTTTATTAGATGTTAATGGATAGAATCTGTCAAACGAATCCTGCGTAATCACGTGGTTTTTAGCTATTCTAATTGTTCTAATGTAAATTCATGATTTTATGAAAACTTCACCCTTACTATCCCATCCATCCATGTGCCAAATAATTCTACCGAACCTCTCCCCGGTAACCATCTCAAATTGAAGCACCCAAGCCGAAGTGCTGTAGTGGAACAACCCGCGACGAATGCGATCGTCTGATGTTGGTAGGAATATAAAGCTGTCGTAATGGTAGTGAGGAAGCGTATTATGCTAGCTGGCAAGGGCCTTTTACCCTGGCTATGGGATATAAAACCCGACCAGGTGAATTCTAAAGCAAACGAACCTTGCCCGGGAGGCCAGGACTTCGAATGGAATTGGGAACTCCTCGTCCGGCAGTGAAGTCGTGGCGTGGATAGGGGCATTCGCCTCGATGTTCCAAACCATATTGATATCTTTACATCCAGCTCCAGTCGCGAAGAAGAGTTCCAATACAATGAAGACATATGGACCTGTACTGGTTACCACAGTGTCCTAAAACATGTACCTAGAGGTCTACATAATCGTCGGTGTATATGGCAACTCTTGGAGGAGATATTTGTTGGCGATCAACTTCCAATAGCGGGAACGCAATGGCGACGGCCGAAATACGTACCGGCCAGAGAAAAATGCGTCGAGTTGCCATGGACCAAAGAGGGAAACCTTAGAGATACTGCAATATGGCTTCCATCAATAAACTGGGATGGCTCCTACGCCCGCAGGATCGGTGGTGAGGTATATAGGATACCCGAACGAAGTCCATTGCAGTACTGGCAAATAAGGGAGCATATGGCGCGAACGGCAGGGCATGGGAAGAACCGGCCGAACCAGCGTCTGCTATTGAAATCTTGGAAGTGATTCGCAAGCTCGGATATCCTTTATGGGTAAGACAAGATGAACAGTTCAATATAACATATTAAAGCAGTACTTCGCATATAGGCTATTCCTTAATCGTTAATAGATAGCCTTTGGCGGAAGTAGGGGTCAGTAAAATCCGAGTTGCAGAGTGAATGGCCTATTATTATGCTGGAAACTGTTGAGCTTGCCACATCCTAAAGTGTCAAATAGGGAATCTCTGGTATTGTATGCTTTCCAAAGCTGTTGCTCGCGTTTCTAGGTTAATTTCTTCAGATATTGTGCCCCTTCTATCCACTGTATTGTATGTAATATTCATAGCACTCTAATGCCAGCAAAGACAGCGATTGCGGTAAGGTACAAAGCTGCGCTCATTAAATAAGGCATACCTAGAACGCCTGCCGCAATACCTTGAACCCATAATGTTGCCATTAAAGGTGCCCCTACCAGAGAACCGAGAGTTTTCACCATCATGACGATAGAGAATATGTGCGCTTCTGGATCGGTTGGGTTTACCGGCTGATCTTCATCCTTTGGCGACACCGATCGAGATTTCAACAAGCCCATGGTAAAGACGGGTAACGCGGATCCGAGTGCGTACAATAGAAGAGATGGAAATAAGAGCCAAATTGTAACGGCTGAAGCAATGGCCAATGCACCCAGGACGGAGACGACTAAACAGATTCGGGCATAGCGAATATTGTCTCTGTCGGAAAGAGACTGAGATTGGGGCTGATTAACAGAGGCTTTGGACCTCAGAATGCCTGGGATCACAAAGGTAAGAAGTGTAAAATTTAGGATAGCCTTCGCGGATAAGAGGTATCCAGCTTTAGCAAAATCCCAATCGTATCGCTTTGATATGTATTGGGGTAAGAGCTTGGTATCGGAGCTTGCAAGGGAAGTGAGAAAAAAGCTAACTAGCAAAAGAATGAGGTTCATTGGGTGACTTTTAACAATATAATAGAGAGTACGAATGCGCTGAACAGCGGGTTTTAGGATGGATGGATCTGTTTCTTGAGCCTTCAATATGGGTGACGATATGAGAGGCTGCCGTTGCTCATCTTCCGATGCCGTTGGGATATGCGCCGGGTCCACCAGGAATGATACTGTGGGAATGGCCAACAGTAATAGGCAGATACCGATTAAAAATGGTAGGAATAGATTCAAGGTCATAGTTGCGCCAGCAAGTCCGGGGCCAACAAATGTGACTACATATGATACAGCGTTAATCCAGCTGAAATAAGTTGCCCTATATTCCTATTATCAGTACTTCGGCGGGGGTCCATATATCCGTAGAACTCGTACCTAGCGACATTGTCTTCTGTTAAACTAGCTGCAAGAGCATATATGATGGAATTGAAAACGCAGTCACCGCCGAAGACGGAAAGACTTGGGCCAGCAACGATGGCTTTTAGAGGCAAGCTCTCTTCGAAATAGCCGACTACAACGGCCCAGGCAAGCATAAAGAGCCTCGGTATAAGGTTGAGCCAGAGGACGGTCCTTCGGCCGTACTTCTCAGCTACGAACCCCAAAGGAATAGTCATAATAAAGTCTGTTTTATGTGTTAGTCGTTTAAACTGAAGCGATCTACCAATCTACCGTATTTAACTCGCCTCCGACAATCCACAAAGTTTCCATAGTCCCAGTTGTCCAAGCTAGGCTCTGTTGGATAGCATTCTTCTTACAATGCTTTTCGCTGATGTTTCCATCAGGATCGATGATAGAGGGATCGTGAATGATATAGTATTCCCGACAGAGACGCTTCTCGATGACCCGATTTAGCGGTAGTTGATAAAGAGTAGTCCCGAGATTGACCAATAGCAACAAAACCAGAAGCGGCACGATAGACGGCTTTGGATACGCGCGACGACGCGTCTCTGATATTGGGGCGCCTAGATCGCCATTTATGGAATCCATATTACCGATCTCATCAATCAGAATGTAGTAGATAGAGGCAAAGGTAGAGAGGTGAGTACCTAGTTGACAACAGCAACATTAGATGTTATCACGAAGAGTACCGAAGACGAAGAGCACGTGGGGGTTTTTGAGGTCAGCCGATAAGGGGAATTCGAGTTCGTAAAGATTATGGTTAAATGATATT
Source organism: Daldinia loculata (assembly GCF_022478755.1). NCBI lineage: Eukaryota > Fungi > Ascomycota > Sordariomycetes > Xylariales > Hypoxylaceae > Daldinia > Daldinia loculata. The sequence goes on from NW_026054895.1 coordinate 265,954, forward strand.
TAGTCGAATCTAACCGTATAATAATATATTATTAAATTAAGCGGCATACCGAAATATTCGGAATATTTAAAAACATCCATGCGCAAACGACAGTCTATCCCATCTAACGTTAGGTACCTACCTTTTATATCCTTCTATTTCGGCGTCTATGTATAGTCATATCATCATTATTTAGCCTATTTCTAGGCGATATTATGCTCTAATTCATACTTCTCGTCTGCTGTTAATTCGGCCGACGCTCGGCCGATCCTCGAAGTCGCGGCGCAGCATAAAGTGAAACCTGCCACCCCGACGCCCGTCCAGAACCCAACTTGATATTTTTCACGAAGATCAGGGTTCTCTACTGCATGAGACCGAGCCCAAGTCGAGATGGCTAGCTCCGAGACACCTAGCCAAAACGCCATACCGAGATATCCGAGACTCGTGATGAGCCCAGCAGCAGTAGCTTGATGACGTTGGGCCATAGATGTTGTGACGAAGACGTTGGTCACATTGTATGTAATGTCGATACCAATGGTACCACATATCATCGAAGGAAATATGTAAGACCAATAAAGATGACTGGTTGACATCCCACTTGATCCGTCTTGCGCAGGTATGAGAGGGAATAGCAATACACAGAGCACATAGCCCATACCAGAAACGATCAGCAAGATATGTCCCGAAAGTATGTGTAAAACAAACCCTCCCGTAATTGCGAGTATGAAGCCACCTAGAGCCAGTGGTATAAACCACACGGCAGTCTGTATGGGGGTTGCGTCAAGAACTTCCTCGATACTGATTCGGATGATTAGTATGTACCAATGGAATAGATAGTCTGTAATAACTTACTAAAAGCTAGCATAGAACAAGAAAATCGAAAACACTCCGAACCCGCAGAATATGAAGGCAGAGATACGCTTCATATATTTTGGTCGGAATATGTCAGCTGGAAGTAACGGCTGCGCCGAAACCCAGCCTTGAACGTACACCGCAGCGCAGAGCAAGAGGGCGCCCACTATGAAGGTTACGTAGATATAAGGCGTACGCCAGCTATCCGGCGCATTTCCGCCATCCGTAAGCGCGTAGACGACAAGTGCTAATCCTGGTACAATTGTACACACTCCCCACCAATCCATACGCACGTCCGGGTCATTATGGCCAAGGTTTCGGGGAATGGTGAAGAAGCCGGTAACGATGACAGCGAATACGAACACAGAGCCGACCCAAAAGTAGACGGTCCAGTCAGCTAGCTGTCCGGTAAGGGCACCTATAATGATACCGAAATAGAACCCTACACAGGCGGATGCACCATACAAGCTGAAGACAAGATTTTTGCGTGGACCGGGTCGATACGTCTGGCCAAGGAGAGCAAGACCCGCTGGAAGAAACGCAGAAGCGCCTATGCCCTGCATCGCACGGCTTACTATTAGCATAGTAGCGTTTTTGCTAAAGCCACAGACGATAGACCAGATCAGGAGCCAGATGTGGCCGCCTAAAAACACACTCCTGCCACCGTACATAGCACAAAGTCGAGCAAACGGCAGAAGTAGGGCGGCAGTGGTTAAGTTTATCACTCCAGCCGGCCATGTTCGTTGTGACTCCGGGATATCTAAGGCGTTGGCTAATGCGGGCAAGACGATATTGAAGCCGCTGATAAAGTACTCGCTCATACATAGCGATGCGACCACGGCGAAAACGAAGCCGGCCTCGGCGGCCCAATTGGCAAGAGTTTCTGGTCGCTGACGACCGAGACGCTCGATATCGACTTTGCTCAAGGCTTCGCAGTTCCCATCTTCAGGGGTCTCGGGGGTCGAATCGAATATCCCATTATTAAACTCTGTTGATTCGGCCATAGCGTATCATACTCTATCGAGGACAACGGTTGCACTGGATTAGGTTGACCGATATTGAGCGGGTTAAAAGCAACAAGTTAGGGAGGGAATCAGGGAATCTCTTGAACTGATTCCACCGAATGCCATTGCTAAATACTAGCAGAAGAGACATTTTAAGTGTTTATGTAGCGGTCACCAAAGGAAAGACTTAGAAAAGATCCAGTCACCGTCTTGTTAGTGTGATAAAAAGTCACGTCGAACCTGCGGGAGGTGAATCTTGGCCACCATATTGGGAACCCCTATCAAATTATGCAATCGAAGATGTGGATGTTAACAAGAACGCCGGGTTCCATTTCCGGGGTATTGAAACTTGTGATTGGTTGATATTAGTAAAGCGGAAACTAAGGAGAATATTATACTGGACCCAACGATGCACAACTTGAGTCTTGGCTACCCTTTAGGGCATAGGCAGATAGGTTAAACAAATTGTACATGATGCTAAAGCTTAAACGTCGCCCCGTTGACTCCACTTGCTAAATGACTTTTTACAAATTATGTTGTAATAAAATATCCAAATAATATTCTTCATTGGCCAAACATCGTCGGTTTCTTATTCGCTTTATTACATAACTCCGGAAAGTCATCAAGGGTCCATTTTCAGATCTCTGATTTCTCAGCAAGACGGTGTCAGACGCCAAGCACATACATGTGAGTTGACAAGATCAAGGGGAGACTGTTATTCAAGACCGCACTTAGACCTTGAAGCAAACCACAGATCCCCGTCAGATCTAATACCCTTGATCTGGTAGCACCCGTTATTCATTCAAACAATCACTATTACTTTAGGTACCGTCACTCACGTCTCTTTTACGGCTTCGGCGCCTAATCATACCTCATGGTTGTGCCAAAGGCTTGCCATAACTGCCGGAGCCGACGCTTACGATGTGACCGATCTGTCCCCGTGTGCCATAAATGTACGAGCACCGGACAAAAATGCCTTGGATACGGAAAGCTGTATAAATGGGTTGACAATAAGACGCCGGGAGACCGAATATCCGCAAAGTCTTCGGTCTACTCCACCCCTAAAACTCGGGAGCATGTCAAGTTCCAACCGGACGATCCGGCATACGATGACCAATATGTGGTATTCCCTCAACATACTAGACTCTGTTCTCCCAATTTCACATTGTTAGATCCACTGTTCCAAGACTTAAACACATCATCACGACATTATCTTAATTATTGTAAGTCTCATTCCAACTTATGTATATAACCCCACTGCTGTTCACCGCCAGCCTAACAATATCTAGACACTACCCGTTTCTGTCAAGATCTCATTATTTATGATTCGCCCCGTCGTGGTGCCAATCCATTTAGAGATCTAATTCCCATATCTCACAAGTATCCCTTTCTTCGGGAAATCATCATTGCGGCATCCGCCTTACACTTCTGCAATGCTGCACGATGGCACAAAAGCCCGCGGCCCGCAGCCGACTCCCTAGTAGATGCCTTACATGCGCGGCATAGAGCTATTAAATCCTTACAAGATGTCATAGAGCATCGTAAGGCTTTTGGCGACATTCAGAACGATGATGCAGGTAGAGACGCACTGCTCGCTGCTGTGCTCTTTTTCGTCAACTTTGCGCTGGTTGATTCGGGGAAGGGTGGCTGGCGAGCTCACATGAACTTCGTCGGTACACTCCTTCGCATGCGGACATCTAGTCCTTCAAACCCAATAGAATTAGGACCAAAGCTAGAAGAAGATCCTGGCTTTAGTCCAGATTTTACGGCGTATGATGCGCTTATTCCGCTACCATTCGTGCATCGTCCTGCGACGTCCTCCCAGCCCCTAAGCATTCGTGATTACATTGCTTCAGACTCTATAGCTTATTATATCTGGAGTAGTGCACTTGACTCTCTTGTACCATCTAACAATAACTTCGTAACGGTACCCTCGGCATTTGATGGGGATGATATTGAAATCTTTCGTATCCTTCTCCGCACCGAGGCCAACAGTTATCATAGCTGCCCTTCCAGTTTGCTGTACGCCATTTATCGAACATCGCAGCTAGCAAGGAATATCAGATCAAACGAGACCAGTGTTTTGAGTGACAAGCAGATGCAATCTTGTCTTTCACTTTTAGATCAGGTTCAAGCTTTCGATAGCGACGCTTGGGCTGTTAAAGTATGTGCGCAGATTGCAGCAGTTGTCGGTTATGCAGACGAGACTGAGCTACACCATCGAAGACACATCGCTGCTACTTACCGCGCTGCTGTCTTCCTATATATCCTCTTAGTTGCTCCAGAACTACCACACCAAAGTCCCCACCGCGAGGGTAAAAGCTTTCCCGCCCTGTCTAGTACCGCTGACCTAGCTACTACAATTCTGCATCACCTTTCCTTCGTCCCATCCCATACTCCTCTATTTAAATTCGCTACCTGGCCTATATTCCTTACCGGTGTGGAAACGGCGGATGAGTCTCGTAGGACATGGGTGATCGATCGACTACGTGATATGAGGGACGTCTGTCCTTGGGGGATGCTTACATCGACGATGGAAACTCTTGTGGAAATATGGCGGATGAGAGATAGTTCATTAGCGACTAGGGGGTTAGTGACAGATGAATGTGCTCTAGGCGGGAAGTTCATCAGCACACTGGATCAAAATGTCAATAGCCACTGGCTAATGCAACTACAAGGCTTCAAGATCGATTGCTTGATTGTATGAAGTCGGATGCTCGCGCTCAGTGGTATAAGCGCCGAGTTGGGGTTATGACTTCTTACCCCTTACGAGGCATGGGTATAGAACAGATGTTCTACTATGATCCAGATAGCCAGTCAGCCTTTGGAACTCGTCATGACACTAATACACGAGAGCCTTATATGTAATAGTAAGGATGTATAGATCAGTTTAGTTCTGCTATGCGCTTTCTCACAAGCACGAGGCCATATCTCCTCGGGGAGCTCCGAATTCTCTTGAATTTTGCAGCTTAACTCCTTAGCCTTTCCGTTGAAACTTCTACACAGCGATCTATGCTTGACGGTAGTCTCCCCAGTTGTTGACAGAAGCTTAAGTCTTTAGGGTAGCCACATAGCCGTCAGTTAAGCACGGCGCCAAGCATTTACATTTCCTTGGCATTGGCTTCATTGTGCTTAGCTGCTTCTTATCACAGCCTTCATTTTCTCTCGCTAAAGTTGAGGATGAATATAGAATGGTGTATTGGAGTTGAGAGCATAATTATATCTAATAATTCAAAAGTAGTAAGTTATTGGCATGTACAAGTAAAAGAGGTAAGCATCAAAGTTCAAAGTGATTCATTGTTAGGTAAATATATGGTGGTTACCGAAGGTCAATACAGTATCTTATCAAATTCGGCATTCATAATCATTGTCAAAAAAATAAGTCTCAAGCTACTATTTATTCTTAAGATTTAATCGTTTGCCATGTCCCCGTAATACGAAACATACCAATAAGTTGCGCTGTTGTTTCGTGCGTTTGCATCTTGCAGTTTTGGTGGGATGTTAGTGACGCCATTGACTCAAAAAGGCACCAATGAAAGACTGTATAAAGTCGAACTTGCTAAGAAACGGAAAAGGCTTGTCACACTCTAGAGTTTATGTAGAAGTGAAAAGTAGCTGTTACTATCTTGGCACTTGCACTACTGAAATGAGCTTTCACAAGCTTTATGCTAGCGGGCTTGTGATGCCAATCTTACCTCAGGTTGCTGGATATCCGGCATTCTCATTCCTGCGACTACACTTCTTTGACCTTTTTGCTCCGACGCCGACAACAGCTTTACTTCTGTAGAAATTGTTTCTTTCCGGTGGATTGTTAAACTATTACGTTGTAATTAGGCTATAGCTGCCCAGGTAATAGACCGGACGTCGCATCTTACGATGGCGAACAATCAAGAGCGCGGCGAGGCTGCTTCTTACTATTACAATACACAACAGCCGCCCAATCAGTACCAGCAACCTCAATATGCTCAGCAGGGACCCCCAGCTCCAGGTCCGAACCCAGTGAATGGTTATGGTAGCGAGAAGCCCATGTTTGAGCAAGCCTTCAAGGTTGAGCGTCCCAAGTACAATGACATCTGGGCCGGCATTCTCGTGTGTAACATTCTACCCCGAATGCCCAACGCATCTCTAATTATTACTTGCTAGTTCCTCATTGTTGTCGCGGGTTATGTTGCTGTCTCCGGGATTTCTATCAATGGCTACGGTTAGTGAATACCATGCTCTCGTGATACCTGCCGTTGCATTCCCTCTGGACTAATTAGACCATAGCTTCCGCGAAACATTTCCAAGGCGATGGCATCTATGACTCTGGGTCAAACGTCGGTCTTAATACGAATACGCTTATTCTGTTTGTCTTTTGCCTTTGTGTCGCCACCGTCTTCAGTTACCTATACGTACTGCTAGCCCGCCAATTCCCCAAGCAGTTCATCTGGATAACGTAAGTATCAGCTCTTGAAGCTTCAAAAAGGGATATGAAACTAACGCGGGTAAATATAGTGGTATTCTCAATATCGTCTTCGGCCTCGTGACCGCCATATACATGCTTTCCCGGCACTACTACTCCGGCGGCATCGTATATCTGATGTTCGTAGCCTTCCTCATCTTCGCCTTTATCGTAAGTTAACCGTCGCTACTCTTAACTCTATTTTACTTATCGGTTGATGTAGACTTGGATCCCGCGTATTCCGTTCAGCGCTCTGATGCTCAAGACGGCTGTTGATGTCTCCAAGAGCTACGGCCATGTTTATCTAGTTAGCGCATTGGGTGGTCTTTGCGCGACTGCTCTCGCCGCATGGTACTCTGTGACCTTCGTCGCCGTGTATGCAAAGTTTTCGCCCGGTCAAAACCCTGCTTGCGCAGAGGGAGCCGGAGGCTGCAGCACCGCCAAGGTCACTGGCCTGCTTGTTTTCATTACGTTTGCGATGTACTGGATTTCGGAGTGGCTAAAAAATACCATTCATACCACCATCTCGGGAGTTTACGGTTCTTGGTACTTTCACCCGTATAACCTCCCCAAAGGCGCAACCCGAGGCAGTCTTAAACGTGCACTTACATATAGCTTCGGTTCCATATCCCTAGGCTCCTTACTCGTCGCTATCCTCAATTTTCTAAGACAGCTTTGCTCTGTTGCTCGACAGAATGAGGCCGCTCAGGGCAACATTCTTGGAACTATCATGTTCTGCATTCTTGGATGTATTATTGGGATCCTTGACTGGGCGGTCCAGTTCCTCAATCGCTATGCTTTTTCTTATATCGCCTTGTACGGAAAGTCTTACTTCGCCTCTGCTAAGGATACCTGGAACATGATTAAGCAGCGCGGTATCGATGCTCTTATTAACGAATGTCTCATCGGTCCTGTCCTTTCGATGGGCGCGACATTCGTAGGCTATGCGACCAGCTTGCTCGCTTATCTATATCTTGTAAGATTTCCTCTCAAAAGTTAGCTCACGAGCTCTGCTCACACAGTATCAGGTATTCACGCATCCATCATACAATGCTGACGGCTCATACACACCTGGTAAGTCATACGGCTCATAACATTTATGTTACTGCGAATGCACATTGCTTTCATATGGCATCGCTCTTAATACATACTAACTTGGTATAAATAGTTGTGGTGGCTTTTGCGTTCCTCATTGGTCTGCAGATCTGCAACGTTTTCACTACGCCGATAAGCAGCGGTATCGACACGATATTCGTGGCGACGGCGTGGGAGCCGCAAGTGTTGATGCGGAATCATCCCGAGCTATATCAGTCGATGGTCCAAGTCTATCCTCAGGTCCAAGTAGCTATTCACGCTTAAGTGGTAGGATCGTGTATTAATGGTAATGGTAATTGTATAGTTTTGAGAGTGGATGGAAATTGAGAGTTTCATGATGAGCTTTTGAATTTGTAATGTTAATAATGTTTTGGTTTTCGCGTTTGCATGGCTGAAACCGCTCTTTCGGCTTAGCGTACCAACTATAAAGATCGGTGTTAGGGGCTTTTTAAGGGCTCCCGTTCATAAGAAAACAGGGGAAGGGAAGACTGTATCTTATTAAGGTACGATAAGTTGTTATGCGAATTAATCAAGCAGTCAAGCCAATCAAGCTTATACCTTCGCGAGTTACTACCCAAAGTACCTAAACAATAACAACATTAGCGAGATATGGATTTGGAGTTGGAGTACGGATCCGTAGGTTGGTCCAGGCTACAGGCCTAGTTTAGTTAGCCAATTGCGGCGTAGACGCAAGTACACCTATATGTAACCCAACAGCCCAGCCAACATCTTGTTAGGTGTTTGGAGGTTTAGGAGGTAGTTGGTTACCTAGTTTAAAGGAGAAACTTATTAGGCAGGATATTCACATGAATTCTTTAAACAAACCACTTCTTATATCTATCTCTAAGAATGTATAACTCTAGATATATATTGTCCAGAGTTTCTAGCATTGTTAAAAGAATCATCATCATCCCTAGATCAAGATTTACAAAACTGAGATTTACGCGAGCATCTCACAGCATGGCTACTAACAACCCATTCGCAGCGCTGTTAGACCCTCGTGATATAACGGCTAAGCTTGCTGTCATACAGCCGGCTGCTGATTGGGATGCTCCTATTAAACTCACTCTCACGGAGGCGGCGTTGAAAGATACTTCGTATGAATGTATATCCTATGATCGTTCGAGCGTCACGGCCGTGCCCACACGAAGGAGTGCCCCGCCACCGCCTCCTGCCGACAAAACGATGACCATCTCAATCGATGGACAGGATCAGGATATTCCCCATCACCTCGAAAGTGCGTTGCGTATGTTTAGACGCAAAGAGAGGCAGCGTACCATATGGGCTGACGTCCTTGTAAGCCGCACCGTCGAAGAGCGCAGTGCCCAAGCCGACGTGCAGCGGTTCGTGTTGGGAAACGCAGAGCGAACGTTATGTTGGCTAGGTCCAGACGATGGGGAATCTACAACTAAGGCTTTTGAAACTATTCATGAGATGGCGCGTCGCTTCTGGGAAGCCTGCCGGCACGTTGGAATTGGACCTGATATGAGGCTATCTCAAGCGACACCGCAGCAAATGACCGGAATCAAGGATCATCTTTTCAGCTGCCCCTATAACGACCTGGATTCCTTCAACTTTCGTCACTGGGGTAATATCTACGACATTTTCGGCTCGAAGTACTGGTGTTCTGTACAAGCCATAGCCGACATCGTGCTTGCGAAGGCACCTATCGTCGTGTGTGGCCGAAGCAACATTCCCTGGGATGCCTATATCGCCGCTACTCGTGCTATGGTCTATTTCCAGCTCAAGTTCTTCAAGGTCCCGTTCCTACCTCATGTTTTGAAGGGCTTCCAAATCTCCAACGAGATCGAGGTCGCTGCGCGTAAGAAGCGGTTGGGCGAGGCTGTCGAGTTGTTACCTATGATCCAGACTGCTCGAGATTGCGACTCCAAAGACCCGAGAGAAAACGTCTTTTCAATGCTGCATGTTGTAACGCCGTCCGCGCGCACTAGACATCATGGAGCTGGTGCCCAACCTTTACCAAAGATCGACCATTCCAAGACCGCACAGCAGGTATTCACCGAGGTTGCTCGTTATTCCATACTAGAACGTCAGGATTTTATGTTATGGTACAGCGAACGCCCACCATGTACAAAACGTTTAAAGGGACTACCGAGTTGGGTTCCCGACTTCAGCGCCCCGCCGCCTCAATGCACAAGCAACTCTTTCTTCAATCCCAATATGGGCATGCGTCTCTGGTGGGAGGCTGTCCCTCACCGCTTCAGGAAACCTATCACTGTATCCGCCGAAGACAATGCCGTGCATCTTCAAGTGCGACCGCTAGATCGCATCGTGCATGTCTCGCCCGTAGTATTCAACGGGGGCAACTTCCGACGCCTGTGCTTCACCGAGTTCAACAACCTCCCGTCAGAAACATCCAATAACGAAACCCTTGCCCAAAGAACCGAGCGTTTCTGGCGCGCGATCCTCCTCAATGGGAGTGACCAGACAGGCGCAACCATGCGGGAGAGACTGCCACCGCCGTCTTCTCTAGGCGTGCACTTTGATAGCTTAATAGCCGAGGAAAGCATATTGAAAGCTCTAGACTGCACCATGGTCGACCTACAGACGCCCGAGAACGCGGCGCGCATACAAAACTCACCCGAGCTACTGGCACTGGTACCTCGATGCGACAACGCCAAGCCCTTTGAGGACTTATTATTAAGTAACGCCTGTGGACGCCGGTTCTTTAGGACTGCGGGCGGCAGGTTCGGTATGACTGCTATCGAGGATGTGGTAGCCGCCGACAACAACTTAGTAGGCAAAGAACCGCAGGACGAGGAAGGGGATGTGAGGGCGAATCTCGGTCAGTTGATGAGCGACCCCCTTCAGAACCTTTTAATGCAGGGATTCCAGCAGTACCTGAACCAGCGGTCCCCAGAAACCGCGCCTATACTTGCCCGGGCTATAAGAGGTGATATGCCAGGGCAGAACCCAGATCAACGCACGGATAGTGGCACGCGGGAAGGTGATATTATCGTAGCTGCTATTGGCGGATTCTTCCCGTACGTCTTACGACCTAAATCTCAGTCTCAGCAAGCAGGAGAGACAGGGGAGGAAAGCAGCTCGGGGCCTACCGCTCAGGCTGATGAAGAACCGTCAACGTATGAGTTTATTGGCGATTGCTATTTTCACGGGGCGATGGATGGAGAAGACTTTACTGCAGCCGGTAACTTCGATACAAGACATATTGCTATAGATTTATCGAAGATTGTTGATATTACAATTGTATAAGGGGGTAGAAGTAACTTAATTTTATAGGAATAACTTATATACGAAAAAAAAAATCAAAATAGGGAGGGGATATGATGTGATAGACTCCTAAGGCCACTGACATTAGAGGTAGAAGTGCATAGAGAATGTAAGATGGTCGACCTCGAATAATATCGAAAAGTAAATCTGCGTTGAGGACGCAACTACGCGCCTGTAGTAAACACTCAAATAACATACAACATATGGGACTAAGCCCTAATCAAGACAGTTCATCCTCCATCTTGGATTTTTCCTCCTCAGTCTACTACACACTCATTTACGGTGTGTATGTCTCCTCCGTGAGACAACTAGTCGAAGTTGATCCATCCTCTACCTTCCACCATCCTATCTTAGGTCGATTCGGTGATTTTCCCTTTAATACGCCGATAAAATTCCATAGCATAGGTGGTGATAACAAGACATACAGAGCAATAGAACAAAACCATAAAGTCCAGCCCACGTGATTGGTAACGAACCATCTTGACGTCTAATCCTACTTCTTCTCCTCGAAGTAGAACTTCCCCAACTTATCTCCGTCCTTCGAGTTCCCTAGAATAGGAGCGCGCCCGCCTTCGCCGCCGTCGAGACGGTCTCGCACGATACGTTCTGCCGCTTCTCGCGCTGCGGGACCGCCTACGCCTTCTCTAAGAGCGCTTGTCCGCGGCTGGCCCGGCTGAACGGGTATAGGCCCGCGCGTCGTAGTATCGACAAACACGTCGTCATCCGAGGTACCAACGTGTCCGCCGCCATCTACAGCAACGCCATCCACATACTTCGCCTGCCGTGTCTCGGCCGCGGCCGTCGCACTAACAGGGGTATCGCTCGCGGTCGCATCGCGTATCTCTCGACCCCGAGCCGTAACAGCCTCCTGGCTCAGTCCCGAACTACTACGTTCCAGACCCCAGATCCCCGCCGCGCCAGGCAGCGGCCTCCTGTGGTAGATAGGGCCACTAACGGTGCTATTTGCGCCCTCGCCAAAGCCGACGAGACTCGCGGTGCCATCGTCGCTCATGCGGTCCTCAAAGCCACTAACCGAACGGCTCGCCATGTCTTCATCCATAGCACCGGACGTACTATCCACATCCATGCTAATACCATCGCCGTCATCATCGACCTCCGTCAGCTCCGCGTCCATCTCGTCCTCGTCTTCCTCGCCGAACCGGTCGCCCGCTTCCGTGGTCGTCCGCGCCCCGACACTACCTGTCGCGGACGCAGTGCCAACCGTGCTCATCTTAGTCATCGCCGTCGGCTGCCCGTTCGAATCGAAGTACGCGGGTGTAAGGGCGGTTGCCTGTTGCGCGGCGGTTGTGGCGGTGGTCTGGGCGGGGCTGCCGCCGGGCTGCTGTTGGTTCGGGGCGCGTATGGTAGATACGCGCTCGAGGCCCGCAAGGCGACTGATGCGATCTGCGCGCTCGGCTTCGAGGCTATTTGTGGACGATTGGTGTTGGTGACCTCGGAAACCTGCGAGACCGTGATAGGCGTTACCTCGGTGGCCATCCTTGATAGCGGTGGTTGATAGGGCTGAGAGCGATGTAGTTGCGCTGGTAGGAGTACCACTGTAGATTGTAGATTGTTCTAGTTAGTAGTTGGTATAGAGGAAGATTGATGTTGATAAACGTACGGCATATCGCTTGGAGTGTCCGGATTAGATGGTGGGGGAGGGATATTGATGAGCATGGGAGCTGTCTGTTGTTGCGACATGTTTGCTTATCTTCGTATATGTTAAGCTAAAAGATGTCAATGGCAACGGATGTGATGTTAAGTTTCGCGTAATACGCGCGCCTTACTGCGAAGCTAGGATGTGGTTGATGACGATTTGAAAATATGGGCTGATGGTGGTTTGTCGCGAAAATGGAAAAGAGGTACCTAGCGTGGGGGTATCAAGATGAAGAAAACTGTTTTTCTTTGTTTTAATTAACGGTGGTGGTAATGAAGATAGGACCTCAATCGGAGATGATGGCGAGCAATTCTTTTGTCTGTATGTAGTAGAAGAGAACAATCGGGTCACGTAGATTACAACTTTACAACTTTGAATGATGAACATTGGTTGTTCCGTTCCTGCGCGTCTGTAGTGAACGTTTGTACTGCTAATTAGGTACCTACGGAATACAAACCCCAGCTATTACACAGTACGGTAGGTGAAGTGGGGCCTAGCATCGGATCCATAATCCACAAGCAAAGCTAGTAAAGTGGGGGATGACGTAGGGCTGTAATTAATCTTAATTGGCTCTAGCGTACGCGCCTTTCCACTTTTCGCTAGACACCAATCAAATCGACGTCATTTCGTTTACATACTGCCTCCACCCGCCCGCCAGCCCGCTTTCCCCCGACTTCCACAAGCCCCAAAGCTTCCATCCTGCCATCTCACTTGCTTCAATGTTCTATCTCAAGTCTCAAGACTTAGAACTCACCAGGGGTAAAATCGACACCCTGAAGTTCGTCGAGTAAGTTTATAACACTCGTAACAAATTCCGAGTGAGCTGGGTCTTCGTGAAGATAATACGCCCTGTCTTCGTCCGACTCGAACTCGAAGACGAATGCGTGCGTCATTCCAAGCTATTTAACATTGCAAAAAATTGTCAGCCGGAAAAAAGCTTTTATGCAAATAAGAGAGATACGATATAAAAGCGAGATATTACCTGCTTTCCTTCAGGGCTGTTGTCTTTTCCTCCACCATGTACCTTTACATAGGGTTTCTGCGATGTGGGATGGATGCAATTCGATCCTAGAGCCAGCATCCGGGCGCAAGCCTAAACACAACGTTAGTCCCTCAGCATCTATGTTAACTTTCATTTACTCTGGATTTCTCACCGCCTTGACTTCCTCTTGGGGTATAAGGTCTTTGAATTTGAACATGACAACGTGGAAGATAGCCATAGTGCAGATACTCTAGCTACGAAGCTCTTGGTAGTTAAGTAGAATCGGGTTGTTGTTGTTGAGAAAGTTTGAATGTTTTGCTCACGTTGGACCCGAAACTGAGATTGATATTTGAAAGCAACCCCTCGGCTGTAGCATGCACATTACTCTATACCCGAAGCTCTTTAAAGCTCCGATAGTAATCCTTACACTGCTTCATGTTATAAATTTGCCACTTTTATAATTGACATTTCCATTCGATTCTACAAGGAACTTGAAGGAAGTACGGAATATATCAATATGTTATCCTTACATACTGCAACTTAATATCAGACGATGCTAAGACTTGAATGCATCATACATCTCAATTAAATGAATTCAAATTTGATTATTTGTAAACTAGGCATAGGACATTATTGAGTTTATTGTGCTAATAAATATGCGACTTATGAATAGCGCAGGTACCTGTGGCAATAAGATTGTCTTACCCTAACTCCGAAGATCAAGGCTTCAAGCTTCCACTCATACGAAGTACACACATGGACATTCAATCCCGTGATCATCATCCCCCACATACAGACAAAAGAAGGATAAGCGATTTTGGAATCATAGACTGCATCGACACTAACATCTAAAGCACATCATGCGGAAAGTTGAGGTATCCGAAGATGAAGAATTGGGCGAGCTGGAGGATAAGACCGAAGCCCTCACCCTTCGCTCGAAACGTACCGAGAGGGCTCGGAAAAAACAGGCAAAGAGAGTAGAAAAACCCAGTCGCGATTCGCAACATCTCTTGAGCTTGCCTTATGAGCTCGTATTAGATATATTGGCTCTACTTCGCCCAAGCGATGTTTTTAATCTACAACGAGTTAGTAGAGCCTTTCACCAGTTCATTACCCAACAGGATCACCGGATTTCAAGAGCTATCACTAGTTGGCGCTACGTCTGCCTGGATAAATGCTTTAGATTGCCCGTACTTATGGAGAATATCGATCCCAGCATTCACGCGGTTATTCAAAGTCCCGAGCGACAGGAGCTCCTCATCATTCATAAGAAGCCTTATCAACACATCCAATCTCCGAATCCTGCGGAAATCTGCACCTGTCTAACATGCTTATTGCGATGGTCGGCGCTCTGCTTAATTGTCGACTTTGCTCACTGGCAGCGAAATCTGGATATTGGGGAGCCGATTCCTATGATCCCACGAGGCAAGCATCCAGCTTGGAATCAAAATCTGGTAGCGTCTAATGCAGCTATTGTGCGCAAAGCTCTGTGCAGTCCACTGTGGCACGCACGGCTTTTGGAAGCTCACTTAGACTCGACGACGAGGTCCATAAGTCGTCACGCTGCGAACAAGGGTAATAAGAGGCGGCGTTTCCGCATGTCGAAAGAAGACATGGAATCGGGTTCGGACTTGTTCTTAGAGAAGAGCGGACCGCCGAGCTTTGACTTTCCATTCCACAGAGACAACTATTACATGCTGGAGGCTTACCTCCCAAACAGAGGGTGGAGTGCAGAAAATAATAGGTGGATGTATGTGCCGGCGGAGCAACACGATATAGATATTCAGTTTATCGTTAACTGGGCGAAAAGGCGACAAAGACCAGCTTCGGGGTCGGGAAACGACATGGTATGGAAAGGGGAAAGCTCGAAATAATATCTTGTCCATTGTTCGTATTAGTTTATTCTCAATTTCAAGCCTGCTAGGACCATCAAATGCAACGCCGTATACCCCTTTTATCCCCGGGTACGCCTCGGAGTACTAAATACAGTCGCACCATTCACCCATCGAGAGTAGACATCCCCCTTTTCTTGACAAATAACTCTAGCCCGTTGACAAACTTTTCAAAAGAAAGCGCCTCGTAACGCCTACACCTACACCATCCTCTCGATTTGCATATGTATATGTATTTACACTCCGGAGCTCGCCGGCTCCAATGCCACCAACCTAGCTAGGGCCTCTAGTATTCCGAATCAATATAGCACACAACACAGCGCGCGTATGAAACTATGTTTGGGCTGGGGACTATTTTGTGTCAGAGTGTAACCTGATAGCTCGCTCTCGTAGGGAGTGTTCCCAACAGTCTCGCTAGATTGCCCGCCTCGTGCTCCATTTTGAAATCGCAACGTCGTTTCCTGTTCCTCCCGTAGGGAAGAGGCTCGAGCTCTAGAGTGCAGCATGATATCGCTCTGGCTTGCGTGATACATCTCCGTTACAGCTCGCTGGCTGGTTATGGGGCTAAGCATAATTTGCTCCGGTGGGCGCATATCGGAAAGCCAACACCCTAGCGACAAGGTGGATGTGTCTGTCGCGGTGCTCCGCTGCGACCCGCGCCGCGTTGTTGCGCTCCGCATCTTACGCCGTATACGATCGAGGTCGATCAGCCGCGGCTTGCTTGGGTTCCGCTGACCCGTCTGCGCCGTGCCCTTGATGATTGTGTCTTCGAAGCTAGATTCGGAGGGGTATGCGACGCTGTCCCGGATCACAACAGATTCCCGCTTAGAGAAGCGATCACTTCCGAGCTCTGGATCTCTGCGCAACATCCATATTTGAGGGTGAGTGGTGGCTTGTGGGCTCTGTCCAGAAGTAGCGTAGAAGGATAGGGTGCTGCCGGAGTCGGCAGCGCTATCGTGGCGTTCTTCCATAGCGTTGGGCCGAGCGTTTTTGACTTGTATTCTTCCCGCAGTATGGATATAGGGCTTGGGCTGTGTATAAGGCATTTTCCGCAACGGCGATGGTTCCTACGATGCCGAGGGGCGAATAGAATGACGCTGTTTCCACTGGGTCTCATGCGCAGCGATGCTCGTTAAAAGCGTCCCTATTGGCAGGACGCAGGAGAGAATGGATCATGGTCTTCGCTTGTTGTCACTTACGTGGCATGGACTCTGCGTTATTATCTGCCGCGCCGCACCATTTATAAACTTTGCGGTCATGGTGGTGCCGACGTTGGGTATCGACTCAAGACTCTTTCAACGTTGACGCCAATGACGCAGGAACAGGTTGGTTTGGGTCACAACATGATTGGCTCCTTATTCATCTGCTATTTCGTATAACCAATAACATAGCGACTTGCTATTTACCTAGGAATAATGGTAACTTTACAGTCATTTGTGACTATTCACTAAGTAATTCACCTCCCAGTTGTGATGGTTGTCACTCTTTCGGCCACGGAATGGGGATTCAGGTGAATAGCTTTTCATCCGAACCAAGGTCCAATAAGAGTGATTATGAGGTTTAGTTTACCAAGGATCTACGGCGTGTGACTCCCTATAGTTACAATCCGGGTGAGATTACGGCATATTGGAAAATATGTAAACTCTACTTTGCTATATGTCAAGTAGTATATATATTCCCTAAGCGCAAACTTAGCTGTATAGGTAAATAGATGCATCATATATTCAAGCTTAATGACGGAAGAAGAGACAGTCAATCAGTTGAAACGAAATTGAAATATCTGATCCGGCGTAGTATAAGACTTCTACTAGTAGCCGTAGATGCATATGTAATAGTACGGAGTTTTATGTTTAGAAACTATTACGTCAATATATTTCAACTCAGTCAACTCAGTCAACTCAATATTTATTATTCTCCAAAATATAAGATGTAAAAGAGACGTAGGGGTTAGATTTATGCAAGCTCATCTATTCAGCACCAGCGGTAAACTCGATATCTTGCTAGTGCAGTCTTTTACATCGTACATTTACCTCAATATCGTATCATATGTTTCCATATTTAACTATGCCCTAAGTAAGAACAATAGAATGCTTTTATTAAGATGTAATGGATTGGAAATCAAACTACTAATCTAGATATGTGGAAAGTATCTGTCATTAGTTCCCGAGGCCCTTCTTAATCTGGAGTTCCTAACTTGAATATTTAGCAGATCTCTTCGGATTTTCCGTAGCTTCGCAATCGATGTTTCGATGTTTCTAAATGCGATGGGATCGTCTTTAAACTCCTCCCTTACACCTAGAAGTAGAATCAATGCGCATTTGGCATCACGGATATCGTCCTTGATATACTCCTCGTATTCAACATCCATAAGGGCCTCCATGGTACTCTCGGAAAGACTGGTTTCGACTCGCAAGAGATGCTTCAGAACCTTATCGATATCCCGGGCGTACTCGATCTCGAAATACGGAATTGAAATATGAGTCCACATGGCGAAGGATGGTGGAGATTGACGTTGCGTTACGCTTGAATAGATTTCTGGAAAGGGTGGACAATACGAGTTGCAATGTGCTACTATTGTTGGTTTGGGAAATTGTGATGGCTGGTAGGAAAATGTTCAGCTGAGATTCTATTATATATTGTACCTTAGGCAGGTAAGCACCACATTACCGTAACACAAGGACAATGCGAAGAACAACACCTATGTTACAAACTACCCTGACAATGAGTGTATTGCAGGACCGAATGAATGCCTTTATCATAATTTACTCACCACGAAACTAGTTCCGTACCATTGCGCTACAAGCACCGACTGTTACATTATTCCGTCATCTGGCCACTGCGCATTCAATAAAGAAAGGTGTAGAACAATATCTAAACAAATAAACCAAATAAGGCGTTCCGGACATATAGGAGAAATGGAAATAAAGCTGAGAAGATTATGCGGGGGTTTAATTATTCCTCAAGAGATACGACAACTAGCTGTACCTAAGAGGTAGTTTTATATATTCAGAACTTACTTGTGTGATTTATTCTATGCTGAATGGATATACGAATCACCACATACTAACGCTAGCTATCACATCTTTGCGTTACCCCAGTATTGGTTAACGAACAGTTCAAGTTTCGCAACTTTCTTTCTAGTGAATCCAGGAAAAAGACCGAACATCCTGTACTATTACTCTCGACCTAGACATCGATGTGTCCCCGTAATACCAGGAATTTGCTAAATGACACATGTGTCATCGCCTCTTTATATTTACCCTTCTTCCGAGTGTTTTATCTACAGACTCTATCATTATCATAATTATCATCATCATCATGGCTGCGGCTAGGACTAAAGAAACCATCTTAAATTCCCTGCTCGAGGATGCTCGTCATTGGCGGGAGCTGCGAGACTATGTCTACAACCTAAACATGCCCCTATTGCTCAACCCGGAAGAATCACCTCTGCCCTGCCGCGAGACTCCAGCCGAGTTCGAAGCCATCAACTCGAGTTTTTCCTCCCAGATCCACGCCCTCTTTGAGGCGCTCAATGACTTTGACAGTTTAAGCAAAACAGAAGACGTCGATGGATATATCCACAAAGACGGCCTTATTTCGGTAGGGCGGTGCGGGAGTTGCACGAGCATATGTCCACCTCGCTAGCCGCAGCGCGCCTGTGGTTCTGGAAACCCAATGCTTTCTATGCCGACGAGGACCAGAGCATCGAGATGCCGGATCTCGTCCGTCCGGACGACGCCGATCCTCTCTCACTTGGTTTGCGAACTGTAGCATCACATCTTGAGCAATTCGACCTGCGCGCCTTTTTGAAGCCCGATCTATTCCGGGCCCCAGTGACATGGTCCCGCATGAAACGTCTGCGCGTTGAGTTCCATCCCTGGTGTCCCGATGGTACTTGGTACTTCGTCGGACCGCGCGACGATAACCCCCACCCTGACGGCGGCTTCGAGATCACGCGCGAGCAGCAGTATCCTCCTGTCGCCCCCAACGAGCGGGACGACAAGATGGACGAAGAGTATTTTGAGGACGAGGAAAACGAGGAAGAGGAGGAGTGTCGAACAGATATGTTCCGCACGGAGCCTCTGCCATGTAAGATCGAACCCCTCTTGTTAGCCTTTGCCGACGCTCTGAAGGGCATGCCTGCCTTGGAGGAGGCGGAATTATTTGCGTACCTAGAAGTCAAGAGGAATTTTAATCCTTATAGCATAGTCCTAAGCACCGGGCCTAAGTTTTGAAAATTGCTGACCGGAAATGATAGTGTGCTAGTAAACCCAATCGCAAGAGCGACAGCAAAGAGCCGGTGAAGCGTGACCTAGAGCCAGAACCAGAGGCTGTATGTACCTACTCTTAGTATTCATTTATTAAGCTGTCTCTAAATATTTCAATGATTTGATAATAAGTCAGACCCCCCCAACGACCTGGAGGATGGCGTTGACGACGATGGAGAGATGATTAAGGACGAGGTTGAGAACCCCTTTTCCGTGTTCAAGATTACTGGACTCCTAGATTTAAACATAATACTATTATAGAATATAAACAAAAAAAGCACAGTTAAACAATAGCTGAAGCAGTTATGCCGTGGCGTTGCCGCCACCACATTACACAACAGTAGTCAAACACATATGTAGAATAACGTCAAACAAGGTGGCGCACCTACCAGCATAATTATTAATAGAGACTGCGCCTATTATTTTGACGCTATTCTGGCACAGTACCTTATTATCGACCAGAATAGTACCCCCTATGTCTAAGACAAAGAGAAACCCGATTATACTACAGTACCCCTAAGCCATAAACTCAATATTTTATAATAATAAAAGGTTTTTATTATTCTCGGATAATCTATAATAACTATCCTAAAGCTTCTACTTCTCTCTAATACTTCGTGCTCGGGACCTACCATAGCTCATTATGAATTCACAACCAGATAGGCCTCCAAGCCACCAACTACCTTTCAGCCAAAGTGCAATGCCCAACCACCAGCATTTAAAAACCACACTCGGTCGATACAGACGGGTTTTGACAGGTCGTCCCAAATTACATAAAATTCCTTCACGCACGACTTCAGGTCAACGTGTTGGGGTTTCTAAGCTTGAGGTCTTATCAAATACTTGGAAGTATTGGAAATGGGAGATTCTGTCCTGCGTTCTTGTGTTAGCATCACCTTTGGTTATACTGGCTACGTTATATCCATATGATGGACGGTCTTTGCCTCAATGGCCGCTTCGGGTATCTGTGAACACATTGCTTTCGATTTACTCCATGATACTAAAGGCTGGCCTAACATTCGTGGCTGCCTCGTGCATCGGCCAGGCTCAATGGGGTTGGTTCTCCAAGGGGCGTCCGATTTATGACCTCGTTCGATATGATAATGCGCGCCAAGGCCCATGGGGATCACTACAGTTGCTTTGGGCGCAGCGATTTTGTCAGCCTTTAACGGCTTTGGGTGGACTTCTTTTTATTCTATCTGTTGGCGTTGATCCTTTTATCCAGCAGCTTATTGGCCTTTACGACTGTAGTACGGTGGTTGCTGATAAAATAGCCACATTGGCTCGTACAAACCAATTTGATGATCAGCTTCAGGTACCAACATTTGGTCGTGATATTGACGCAGCTATTTCACAAGGAATTGGAAAATTAGGAAACGGATTATATCCCGACTGCGCAACTGGAAATTGCTCATTTCCAAGTTCTTACGGCACTTTGGGATACTGCAGCCACTGTGAAGATACGTCGGATGAGATTACTATTGACACGACTTACATTCCTATTGAAAATTCAACCGTGGAGCCATATTACAATGAAACGATCATAATTAAATCTAGTCTTCCTGAGGGAATCTATTCGATAAACAATCAAACAGGGCCCTCGCGTCTGAACGTTACGTATTCAATCAACATTTCTAAGTCTGCTCCTCACGAGAGTTACGGGCCGAATGGAGTCGAAGTAGCTAAAATGAGCCTCTTTGCTGACAGTTACGACGACGTTGAAAGGCCAAAAAGGCCTGAGAGAATGACAGTCAAGATACTCGCTGGAAAGACGTCATTCTCTGATAGACATGTTGACATGTCCACCGGACGAACTATGAAGGGTTGTGAAAACGGGACTTCGGTTAATAAATGGAGCTGTAGGGGATACGGCGCGGCTACTTGTACAGTCCAACCATGTGTAAGGATAAATAATTCCACGGTAAAAGCAGGCCGCTTTACTGAGCACCTAATTACTCAATCAGACGATGTGGTATGGGGCCAAGATCCTGTACAACACGGAGGGCTTGGTATTATAGATACTGAATGCCTTACGCCCCAAGACAAAAGTACACTAGGAGGCTATGGGTATGTTGTTGACGAAACCCACCGCTGGCTTCCTTACAACGTCTCGTTCGATATTGGTTCAAGTAAATCATCAACTATGGATATGACTAATTCACTTCTTACCCGGAAGTGTTTATATTTCATGGATGCGGGTTTTGTATCCAGCTTCGGACCTTTTATTATAGGCGCACACTTCGGAGGTGCCTTACGCGGATTTGGCGTAAATGACGTTGAATACGGCATGACTCTTAGCAATTTCGATGGGTCGGATATTATAAAACTTATGTATGACTATGGTCGTATCGACTTCAACCACGTTCAAGATATGTTTGCAAACATATCCGAGTCCTTAACTACTTATATTCGGACTAATGGGGACAAAAACTATTCGGAGCCCGCCGTTGGCCAAGTTTTCCATTATGCTACCTGCATAAGGGTACAATGGCAATGGATCACATTCCCGTCGTTATTAGCTTTTCTGACCGTACTGCTATTCATATGGACCGTATGTTCTAAGGAACCTAGGAGCTTCCCGGCTTGGAAGGCGTCCCCTCTTCCTTGGCTCATGTATGGGCCAGAGAGCTCCAGACTTTTTGACCTGGACGAGTTGGAAGAGATGGGATATGACGCTGATGAAATGGAGAATATATCTAAGGAGGTTATAATCACTTGGAAGCTCTTACCTAATCCGCACATTCAGATGTAATCATAGCATTAATTAGACGGGGGTGTGGTTGGTGTAGAGATATTTAGAGGTGGATTTCAGGAGCAACAAGTACCTAATCTAGGGATTCCATGAGGATTTATTCGACCTTTGAAAGGCTTAAATTGGCTTGTAAAGAGATCTGGTTATCCGGCTAGAATGGAACTGAGTAATTGCTTTAGTAAGTATTAAATGCTGCGCTGTTTGAAGGCACACCTAATATTAACAAAAGAGTTAAAACCTGAAGCAACTACTGGAATAGCTAAAGTGTAATGATGATTTA
The DNA here is from genome assembly GCF_022478755.1 of Daldinia loculata. Taxonomy (NCBI): domain Eukaryota; kingdom Fungi; phylum Ascomycota; class Sordariomycetes; order Xylariales; family Hypoxylaceae; genus Daldinia; species Daldinia loculata. The sequence continues at coordinate 288,408 of NW_026054895.1, forward strand.
AGAGGAACCATTCCGCCGCTATATTTACTCTAAAAGTACCACCTTTTGAAGCTGTACCAGTGCTAGGTAGTAGGTTGATTGGCAGACGCAGACACTTTCGGCAAAAATAAAGAATCATGTCAGGAACAGCCTAACTTACATCGCTAGATTTTAGAAGTGTTTAAAGACTGTTCACTATTCTGCACGAAATATTTTAAATATCGTAGATAATGGTTCGTTGCCGTCTTTAGATGTCTGAGGTTGTGAAAGGCAACAAACTTTGTTCCTAAGGTACTTAAACAAGCGTGGCGGACTTTACGACGCGCTGACGTGGTTGCGTGTGGATGGTTGCTGCACCGGTCCGTTTATTAGGCGATTTATTAGGCGGCTATGATTCTGTATGCTTTTTATTGACGGGCGTCATTGTCGCAAACATGATTCAGTATCCCCCCGCACCCATTACAACGGGATTGTATTGTGGCCCAAAGAACTGCCTGTGATCTTTATGCCTAATTGTTTATACGTCAAAAAAGAAGCTTTGTGTTGTCCGGCATGGCACATGAATTCTAACCTCCTTGGTTTTATTTTGGCGAGAATACAAATGCAACTCGGCAGGCCGTCCCTGCGCGTGCGCTTCTGTCGAAGTACATCATCTTGCGATATACCAGAAGGATAAAGACTTTTCAAAATACAATGGCGAAAGTACAAAAAAGCAACTATCTCCCTTACCTTCAACAACTCCTCGACACTCAAGGCGACACGGAGGGCGTGGCCATAGAAAGCGTGTGTGGGATCTGCCAGGAGAGCAAACTGGATATTTCGAAGAGCACCAGGGAATTCACTTCTTCTATCGAACCCCCAAGGGAACATCTCGAATTACATCGAAACTTTGTCGATTATATCAAACATGACATCGAACGGACTGTAGCTCTTGCATGTGGTCATGTTTTTGGCGATCGATGCATCAGGAGCCTCTTAGCTCAAGGATCAGACCTCGTCTGCCCGTCTTGTGGGTTTAGAATGGCATATCAAGGCTGCGGCCACGCCATCCCGCCGGCCCTGATTCCAGTTGAAGGCAACAATCCGATCCGGGACACATTTCCCTTGACGATCCCCGAAGGTGCGAGAGACCCGCAAAGCTGTATGGAGTGTAGATGGAGACATATTCGATCGCATATTCGGTATGCTCTTGCCGACGAGTGTGTCTTATGCCGGCAAAGAACACTCGCCCAAATGCCTTTAGACGCAGCTGGGCACCGGGCACATAGAGATCAACATATGAGCATAGGACTCAGACAAGCTTTGGACGACATCCTGGCGCTTATTTGGCCCGAGTTCGTGACACGCGAGACCAACACGTCCCTATCCAAGGCTTCGGCTGAAAGTGAGCGCCACCAAATCCACGTTTCACTGCTAAACGCCATGGTTCGATCGGAAATGGAGGACACAATTTGGTATCGCACCAAAGCCGGCAGGTCGACTCACCTAACTAAGGAACAGTTGAGGAGACATACCCGCGGGATGGCATCGATCGAGCAGACTCTTCTGGGCTGGCTCATGGACTCTACCCGAGAGCAGAGACGGATGTGGTAGATTATTGTTCTTGTTCTTGTTCTTGTTCTTGTTATTTCACCGATAGGATTTCCGGCCTCGACATGGAATGGGTGATTCAGGTTGCAAGGTTTATAAATAGGCACTTTGTATTCAATAAAGACATCGAAACACGGTCGATCCCTATCTTACCTACCTAGGTAACACCGCTTGGCCCCCGAGCTGCGCCTAGTTGTATATGGAGTAGTTTACCTACCTCCCCCCAGTCAGCCTTACGACCTTCCTTAGGTACTCCAAACCGCGCGATAACTATCGGGCGTTTTCAGTACCACGTATCATGTATGGTATTAGGTAAAATTTCGTGTTCGATCTAGGACTTTCCGCCATGCCAAGACGGGAATGCGGCAGGCTGCAGCTCTAGCAAATCAAATGCATCCTTACTTGGTGAAAATATTTCGAGCTGTGGGGTTTATTGAAAAGAAAGGGGCCGATGGCCTGCATTTCGTGATGTCTATCATCCTCCAGTATCATCCTCCAGGTATACTGCGGACATCGCTTAATATACGTCAACCAACCGCGTTTTTTATAATCCTCCACAAAACCATTCACGTCGCATTATCGATCCGTCTACAGCTCTAATTTAAACTACTAGTGCCGGCACATACAGCTTATGGGTACAAACGCAGATATCATAGCCACCGTATATTTTAAGACAATGGACAAAATGTCATGATGATGTGGCATGGCAGGATGCTATTTTCTTCTGGAGCCCAACTAGGTTGACACGCTGTGTAATACTACGATTTAGAACTGTTTCGACTTGGATTCACATCTGTAGGAATTGTTTATTAAGTGCAAGCTTTACGTTTCAGCTGGAAATAAAATTATCTTCGACTTAATACCCCATGTCCGTCACGAATTTAAATGTTGCAATGCCAGCGGCTAGGCAGCTGCACAGAAACTAATATATCTTGTTCGGGACTATGTATCACCGCAGCGATGAGTCAATGTCCTCTATATGGCCAAGCCCGTGTGACTACAGTATATATATGAACCCCTGGTAGGTTAGGACAGCGCCATTTTTGTTCGGTTCGTGTCTTGTTCTTTCTGGAGTTTCCTCAGTCCAATTTCTGTATATCCTGACCATACTTGTACGGTCAAACTCCCCTGTATACTTCTTTTCTTTATAATACCTCGACGTTCTTCTTCCTACCTATATCACAATGCTCAAGTTAGCAGTACTAGGGATTCGAGGCTTCTTGGTATGTCCCGCAAATATTTGCCCTTGCTATACTAGGTATTATCATACTCATTAGCGCTCAGCTTCTCTTCGGTGCAGTAGTACTAGGTCTTTCAGTGACTCTTGCGAAGCAACAAGTCGAAGGCGCCCCCCCTGCAGAAACTTCATTTGGAAGCTTTTGCGGCGCATTTGGTATACTTGTCTCACTGATAGGCATTGCCGCCCTGTTCATCGATAAAATTCCTAGCATAGTACCAATGGGAGCAGATGGTCTTGCCACAGCGCTCTACCTTGCTGGTGCCATTGTAAGTAAATCCGCAGGATAAATCCGGACTTTCAGGTTCCGTGGTGGATATAAATACGCTGATATCGTGCTATACTAGGCATTGACAGTCGCTTTAAAGTCTGTGCCGAGCTGCACGAGTGATGATAGCGAGAGCAACTATCAAAGGGCTATCAACAAACTCCTGACTGGTGGTTGTGGGACCCTTGCCGATAAAACTTACTGTCCAGGTTTACCTGATGATTTGAGTGAGTTGAAAGGTCGATGTCAAAGAGTGCAGGTCAGTACCTATTTATACAATAATTCCAATTCCAATACATTTGAGTCACAACACCAATCCATCCCGAGTAAAATACCTAGGTAGTTAGGGCATCTAGCTAGGATACTTACTAATCCCAAATCGTGTACTAGGCCGACTATGTATTCGAATATTTAGCCTTCGTTTTCGGAGTCGCCGTTGTCGCTTTGACATTCTTCTATAATAAGAGCAAAGGAAGCAGAAGCGCAGCCTATGTCTAAGGAGGCCACCCGCGGATTCGGAACTAATCATCGATTTGGTTAGATTCGAAGAAGCACACGCGCAATACGATTGGAGATGTTCACGTATATGAAGAAGAATAATTGTGAAACTCTTCGGATTCTTCGATTGATTTATTGTGGTATTTTCCGCTGTGGTCACTCCCTTGGAGATATGGAATCTAAGACAGTCGGACTACCTTAGGCCTACACGCTAGGCCCAATTCCCAATGTTCGCATGAGCTGGGTACATGTAATTTGTTATCATGTTATAATGTAGCTCTCCTTTCCAACCGTTTGGATGGAAGGGGTTTACCAATTACCCCCCTACGAAGGCTACATCTAATCAACTTAAATTAAGAACATAGTACTAGTTATTACCGTATAAATAGGATACATTTCCGAATTCAAGCAAGAACCAGTGCTTACCTCGTTGGGGGCAAACTATAGCAGATCTTTATGCATATTTTGAATCATGACTTTCATCACATTGTACTCTCAACACTAGGTACTTCAACCCGGTTTTCAGCCCTTCTATGTGGCGCCCCTATCTACAGAGGCTTGGCAATGGTTGGCATCCCCACTAACTTAGCATTTTGATACGAGTGTCTATCCTATTAGCTCATTGGTTTAACTCAATCTCAATACTTAATGCTGAGTATCTGCGCCTCCCAATTCACTGGGACGACGTGAGTGCTTGCGGTGGAAATTGGCAGTGTTATATTTCGTCAAGGCGTTGGCGTCTGCTTGGAATATGCTTTGAACTCAGATATTAGGACTGGAACAGATCTACATATAAAGTCTGTCGTCGAGAGGCTTTAAACCCGTGGCATTCTAATATCAATATATCCATTCCCTATTCTTTAAGCCCCTTAGACTTCGCACTACGTATCGTTTATTAAGATGGTATGCGTTCGTTTGAATCCTTAGCTAGAACGAAGTATGTTTCTGATCCGTGAATCCAGTTTTCAAGGGCGGCTCTGCTTGGCGCTATTATCCTATGCTATAAAAGCTCCATTAGCCCTCACTTCACAGAAACATTTCCATTCCAACTGATGATGTGAATAGGGCATGTATCTAACGGCTTCTCTACCAAGAATGGCCTCAAGTGGTCTCGTGCTATTCGAATGAATCAAATCCAAGTAAGGGTTGACTTTCGCCGCTCCAACTTACTCCTTAGCACAATCCCTTTTTAACTTAAAAGGTAGAGATTGGAAACCTAATGTGGTTTATTATATAAAGGTCATCGGTACACATAATCCTTATCACAGAGAGTCGCCGTTAGAGGCGCGTGAAGCGTAAGCCCAACTGCTTAATAACATCATAAATTATTATTCACACGCGGCGCTTGACGTATAAGCCTCGTACCAGTCTGTGCGCAGCTTCGAGCTTGACCTCTTCGCGGATCCGGAGGGGGGCAAGTACGCGACGTCGCTCGTGATTCGCAATTCGGGAACTGAGCTGCCGCTACAGGACGCGATGAACAAACCCGGCGTGAAGGTTCTCCATGTCTCAGACGCCGATGCTTGGCCTAGTTGCTATACACTTATTCAACGCTGAAGAAGTGGTCTCATGAACATCCTAATCATGTGCCGATCCTATTTATGTTAGAGTTCAAAACCCCTGAGACTGGGACCGGAGGTGGGGCTCCCCCTATTCCGTGGAACGATAGCGAGCTCTTGGATGATCTTGACGCTGAGATTCGCTCCGTCTTCTCCCCATCACAGCTTATCACGGCGGACGATGTCAGGCGCGATAATGGTACACTAGATCAGTCTACATCAAAGTACGAATGGCCCGACTTGGACTTAGCCCGCGGTCGTGTTCTCTTCTTTAATGGGTAACGAGCCGGGGCCAATCCGCGATGTCTACAGTGCCGGACGCCCGAACCTCGAAGGCCGCGTAATTTTCACGAACTCGAAACCTGGGTACGACGACTGCGCGTTCCAGAAGCTGAATGACCCACGGAATGGGACTGATCTAGAAAATATCTGGAGGCAAGTTCGCGCGGGCTACTGGGTACGTACGCGCGCGGATAAGCTACTGACTACAATTCTACGTAATGATACAACGTCCATGCGCGACTCGGTTTTTGCTAGCGGCGCTCAAATCGTCAGCACTGAATTTCCGACCTACAGGCTAACTAGCCGCTGGCACGTTGACTACGCTGCGCGGTTTGACGTTGGAATAGCTGTGCGGTGTAATCCAATTATTGGGAAGGATGATTGCGTAAATACGTTACTGGAGCCCGAGGATTGTTTACGAAATTAATCGCACAGTAGACTCGGGCGTCGTTTGTCGGGACTGGAGATTTGATCAATTGCAAAAGTGAAGATATTTTCATGAGAAGTAAAAATAAGAATATTATTCTTCATGTGTCTTAGGTACTAAGTATTAGGACATTATTGTAATCTGTTTCGTCAGGGTATCTGTATCAAAGCGCATTGCTGCCCACTAGACCGCGATGCTATCTGTCAATCTGATATCCCGACTACTAGCACCGACGTATAAGTCATATCGGCCAGCTTGTACGATCCAACCCTGAGTGACAACATCCCACACACTTAAATCACGCCTCGTAAGTTCGAAAGTGATCTCGGCGGATTCTCCTGGGGCGAGAGGAACTTTTTCGAAGCCACGCAACTGCTTCGGCGGGCTGTTCGGGATGCCGAGGTAGAGTTGTGCTACTTCCGCGCCGGATACCTTGCCGGAATTGGTAATCGTCGCATTAACTATAGCCACAATATCCCATAAAGCTTCGTCGTGACTCGGAATAGAGGATCCTTGTGGCTCTGGCGTAATACTTAGGGGCTCGACTGAGAGCGACGAATAGTTAAATGTCGTGTACGATAGACCATAGCCAAATTCGTATCGTGGTGCTATATTATTCTCGTCAAAGTGGCGATAATCGACGTAGACCTTTTCAGTAAAATCACATTGCGGGTCTGTCGTATTTGACGGGCCGCGACCACACGGGGCGTATACTGCATAATCACTTTCGTTCTTGGCCAACGTGTATGGTAGCTTTCCCGAAAATCCAGCCTCTCCATAGAGGAGCTGGACTAAGGCTTCTCCGCTGTCTTGGCCGGGTAGGTGAGCAATAATTGTTGCAGTGACGTTAGGATGATCGATCCACTGATCTACGAGGCGAATGCCTGCGGCATGTATGACGACGATGGTGTTTAGACACTTAGAAGCCACATTTAAAACGAGCCCGTCGCTAAAGTCGTCGTGAAGCCCATCTCGATCCCAACCTTCAGTGGCAATAGCATTGATGAAGACCAAGCAAGCATCCGATGCCGCATTGACATCCGGATTAGGTGAAGTCAAGTCCCAGTTGACCCATGTACCATCAACTCTTGCCCTCTGCTGAATGGCGCTCAATGGCTGCATAAAAGTTAATAAAAATGAAGAATAAGAATTTCAGGCTCCTTACGTCGTCGATATAAGCTGGTCCATTAGCACCAGCTCTTCCACCAGTCACAATGGTACCTCCTTTAGCAGCCTGGTTAAAATGATTCTCCGTGCCTAATACTGCTTGGCCCATTTCTGAGGAAGAAGTGTAACCAAGTTGAAAAAGAGTATCCGTGTTCTTAGTATCAGGGATTGTAGCATCATAACCATAAATGGACAACATAGTCGGGTTCTTCTCAAAAGGCAAGGCATCATTATTCTTCACCAGAACATGCCCGGCTATCGCACCTTCTAATATAATCGGCTTCGATTCAGGGGTACGGGCATCGACTTGCTCGTGAGGTAAAGTGAGATTCTTCATCCCGATACCTGGAACCGGAAAGTTGCTGCCGTTTTGGCCCACAAGGTACCATGCTGCAAGAATCCTAAATGCATTTGAGCTGACTACCTAGTAATGAACTTGGACTCAACTTATTTCTTACCTAGTAGCCATGTCTGTGACTCTATCCTCACTAATAGATCCGTTGTGAACCGCTTCGGTTAGGTTGTTTCCCCAAAACCCACCTCCAGGCATAATCACTATGATATCGTAAGTCAGTAACCATAGCTCGGGTTAAGAAGCTCGTAAGTGTGAGGGCTTACTGTCTAGTCCCGCGTTCGCGCTCTCGAGATTGTGTTGAGCGTTCCAGTCAAGGAGTATGAATCCGTCAAATGCAAGTTCGGTTTTAAGAACACCGTTCAAGAGTTTGCTGTTCTCGCAGCCGTAGGTGTTGTTGATTCTATTATAGGAGCACATAACCGAAGCCACACCAGCTCTCACGCCGTCCATAAACGGCCAGAGGTAGAGTTCATGAAGCGTCTTATCATCAATATTTGCCGAAACAGATTCAACCCCAAAGTATGGTCGTCTGTACGTCTCCTGTTCATTGGCAATAAAATGCTAGACGCTGGAATTAGCAACTCGATGATATTCTGATACTGTGCATTGCATTCATACCTTAATATTCGCAATTACACCAGCGTCTTGGTGCCCAATGATTGTCTCCGCGTTTAGCTGTCCAGACAAGTAAGGGTCAACAGAGAAACCCTCCCAATTACGGCCACCTAAAGGAGTCCTCCCTAGGGGACCTGCATTGGGACCAAGCACAACATTGACTGATAAGATGTAAGCCAGCTGTCCTAAGGCGACTATAAAAGGCTCTCTGTATACTTACCACCTTTGGCCTTGAACTCATAGCCAATATAAAAGGCTCTTTGGTACGTCAGATTCTTGTCCCAACTAGCGCCGACATGGATTGCCGACGGATATGAGTTAACGAGGTCTGCAGCTCTAACCCCATTACCTGCGTCGTGCAGGCACATACCCGGCCACTCGAGTCGCGGGACTGTTCCCGTGTTACCGGCGCAGGTATTATCGCCAAGAGTGAAGCCGCGTGTGACGTTGACCTTCTCCTCTAACGTCATCTGGCTTACAAGACTGCTGGCGCTATCGTACGCGTCGGCCCATCTGCCCGCCCCCTTCCCAGGTGCTATGAATATAGATAAGTGACCAAATCAACGCGACTATTAGGGCCTATATAGACTTACGTGAGGGGAAAACCGGTGGTGATTGCGCATAATTGCCTGTAGGACCAGAGGGGGTAGATGCGACAAGCGGTAATACGAAGAGGGCCGTTAACAGCGGAGAAAACATAGCGGCCACAATACGAGAGCCGGTCTTAGATGGACCGAACCCTAGGTAACTTTAGACAGCGCTTTTAACCTAGGAGGTCGAACTAGACTTTTCTCCTAAGTGAGGCGGAAGCCCATGTTTTTAAGTATTGCGATAAACCCGGGATGCTTGCTTTTATGACATGCATGGACCCGATGACGCTCCGCTCCACTGACTTGGCAATTCGGCCAGTGCGGCATAAGATTCCAGAAATGTTCACCGCTCCGGGTTCCTTGCTCGTCCCCATCCCCAGATTATGTAGTGTAATATCTTCGGCAAATATATGCAAACAAAGCGCAGATCTATCACATGAGTTGCACCATTTTCGTACCACCATGAAAGGGGATCAAAACTCAGAAGGACTAAGATTGCAAATACGAGTATTAGATAGACTAATTAGACACTCGTTATATATAGCTAGAAGCCCCCTAAATACATCTATCAATAATATAATATTACATCTAAGAACTCAATGGTTGGATAACATGCGCTTAAGAAAATAGACACAGTTTATAACATATCAACGTCTCTAGACTTTTCAGCCGATAGGTACACGAGTATTTCCTTTATGACAAACTTGACATACAAACAAAGACACATGGAATATTTTTTTTAGTCATACTTAATAAATACTCGTCGGAAAAGGAGAGAAAGGAAACCTCGAGAGGTTAACCTCGTTCTATATCCTATAGAGTCTATTCACTTAAGCTTATCATGTTATCATAAAAGAGAAAGTCATGTATCAGGTAGGTAACGTATTTTTGACTATCTACTTCAGAGAGCGTCGTTGTCTATAGTTACCTCTATCATTATAATCGTGGAATATCTAGTATCTAGGTACCGATGTATATACAGCATTAATCATTTCGGTCAATTGATTCAATCTATACCTAAGGCAAACAAGATTCTGACTACCGCAATTCATAATCTGCCAGCTGACAAGATCACATATTCTCGAAAGGTCGCAGTTCAAAGCCCCGGGTCAAATTCCATTTATAACTAATGACGCAGTGAGTCGTGAATGCTTTGCTTGATACATAAAGTCATAAAAGTAACCAACGTGGCTGATATACAAAGAAGAACACCATTATCTTTCGGTTTTAGGGAGTTACGTGAGTAGTGTATCAAAGGCTTTGTGTTTGTGACCACCTAAAACATGCTACAATATAAAACTTTTGTATAGCAAAGTGTAGATTGTTTAGAAACTACGAAGTTCTTTTCCAATCTTATATAGGCGATCACTAATCTCGTATATCTTCCAACAACAGCGAAGAAAGAAAACCACATTTTGATCAACTACCTAGCATCAATTGTCAGTAGTTATGGCCCCCTTTCTACTCAAAAATCGCGCCGGGTGCCCGGAACAGGACTCCCCTGATCTAGTAACCGCCTCTCCTTGGTGCGAGGGGATATTCTCAAGGGAATACTTGCCTGCATCCCTTGATTGGCCACCCAGAGGAGGGAGCCTTGCACCCTGGATAGCGGTATTTATCTGCGCGCCCGCAGCCGTAATTCTCCTACTGTGGTGGATATGGGCATGTGTTCATCGCAAACGTCGCAGTTGAACAATTGAACAGGGGAATTATACAGACCGCCGTCAACTATTAGCGACCCCATTCCGAGTGGCGCAATAGATGAATCATTAGAACGCAAGATTTAAGTAGATATCCTTCCATGATAATGAAAATTGACAGGACTTCCCTAATCGCAATTGAATGAATATAATACCATGAGCTAGATAAGTGATAATAGTTTAGCCACCACGATCCTACTCGGGACGATGGGAAGATACTCCCTGGTTTTACGAGCCAGGGGCTAATTATACGATAGTGTTAGGTATGAACGATGTACAGCCCTCTCAATCTCATGCCAACCCGTGGACAATGAGTTCCAGGAGAACCGTTTCAATAGATCATTCATCGAAGGAGGGACGCGACGGCATGCTACGAATCAAGCGGGAGGATTGTTCCATAGAATAGCCCTTCATAATTTAAATGAATTCCACATTGCGATAACTCAGTCTTGCAGTTATCCCTCGAGCGCCGATCATATGAATCTTTTGTGCGTGCTTGGACTGAGACATACTACAAAATCATGAGTCAGTCCAATCCAACTACTGAGAATCAAGGGGCGATAGGTATGCAGTAAAATCAGGGTTACCCATTCCCTTGAAATCATACTGAGAGCTATTCAGATACAAAAGCCGTCAGAATCCTCGAGTTATTTGGGAATATTCACTCAGCAACATCGACCAACTCGTCACTCATTCACAGCCACTCATTTAGTTTTGCACTCGTATTTCAAATATAAATTCAACCATTCAACCATTCAATTTCTATCTTTCGAGGTTTTTACTCTTTCCAACCCAATCAATCAAAATGCAGCAACGCGCAATCATCGCTCTCATCACCCTGCTCGCAGCAGCCGCCAACACCGCGCCACTTAACTCGGTACCCGGCGCCGGAGCTCTTGCACACCCCACTGGCAAGGTCATGGGGCATACCGCCCGAGCCGCCCCTCACACTGTGTCTGGCGTCACTGCTGGCGGCGCCGGCATGAAGGGAGAATCCAAGCAGGGCCACAAGTCCGCTGAGGGTGCTCAAGGAGCCGTGAAGGGTGGCCAAAAGGCCGGCGGTGCTGGCCAGAAGGCCGGAAAAGCAGGACAGCATGCCGTCGAGGGCAGCCAGGTAGCCGGCCAAGAAGGCCAAAAGGCTCATAAGGAGGGTCAGTTCACCGACAAGGACGAACAGCAGGCTGGCATGGCGGGCCAGAAAGCTGGCAAGCAGGGGCACAAGTCCGCTGAGGAACAACACCAGTCCTACGAGCACGGCAGTGAGGGCAGCCGGGCCGGTAACTACGGCGCCGACAGGAGCGCTTCCAAGAAGGGCGTCGCCCACAACAACAAGAACGGCGCCAACAGTGCCGACAGGGCCTCCTTGGACATGGCCGACGGCTTCCAGGCCGGTTTCGAAGGATCCAAGTCCGGATTTGAGGGATCCAAGGCCGGCTATGAAGGCTCCAAGCACGGCAACCAGGGATACAAATCAGGCACCGAAGGCTCCCGCTCTGGATTCGAAGGCTCGCAGGGCGCAGCTGAAGGATCCAAGGTCGCAGCCGAGGGCTCCAAGGCTGGTTTCGAGGGCTCCAAGGGCGCTGCTGAAGGATCCAGGGCTAAGAAGGAAGGCGATAAGGAAGAAAGCTCGCTTTCTGGACTTCTCGGTGGTTTCAGCGGCTTCGGTGCTAACTAGAGGTAAAGCCACCAGTCTTTTCTTATAATATTCTAATCCACATCTTTACTGACCATGTTAAGGCTATGCCACCGATCCTTATCAGCATCATTTGTCCCCCGTCAATGGACCTCATACACGATGGAGAGCAGAGTTTGGAATTGGAAGAGTGAAAAAGGGATGTCCAGGGTATCTTTTAGTGGAAGTTTAGTCTTGAAGTAACAATTGGTTCTGTGTTGTGTGGTGTATTAATAGATTCTGATTTCCATTCATTTCTAGCCTTAACTGAATCCTATTATCCGTTAGCCCCTCCTCGTCACCATCCTTTTCTTAGAAATATCTTGATCTTCTTGACTGATTGCTATATAGCCTCTAATTCCCTCATTTAACATGTTCTATCGTAGTGTGATGTATCCAACGCCTCTAATATATCAACCCTTCCCGTTGTATTAGCTCTACCGTCGTTTATACCTAGGTACCTAGGTAGCAATACCGCTTATAACATAGGATCTCGCTATAGTCGCAGTACTTATCTCTAATACTATGCCTCTTACTTACTTACGCGATAGACCTTTGCTTGAAATATTAGCAATTAGAGTTTTAAATTGAGGGCCAAGTGCATCAACAACGATCGAGATATCAGGGGGTTCGGGCCACGCCTGCTCCTCCTGTCGAGTAAGAGCATCTGGGTCCCAAGTCTCTGTTTTGGCGACAGATTCGGTTTTTCCGAGAGCTTTTATTCCCTTCACGTCCTTCCCACTCCTTGGAGGGCCTCTTGGTGTGTTTGGTGTAACGATAGTCTCATCCAATAGGCAGTGCCAACGCGTTATGTACACCCCTGGACCGCCCATGCTTCCGCACGTCTCTTTCTTTTCGTAGGAATCTAGGCCATCTATAATACTCTGCATCCGTACTATTGATACGTTTTCTGATGTAGAGAGATATTTAACGTGGTCATCGATGATGGCCTTGACACTATTCTGCTGGTCGGGTGGAAGTTTACCAAACAGATCCTGCAAATTCGTATCCATTTCTCTGGGATTACAAGAGTTTATACCTTGATTGGCCCGTCGGAAAGTCTCGAGACTTTTCTTAGCCCAATTTAGCCACGTTGTCCGTAAGTCCGGACACCCTTCAGCGAAGTCACGTAGATAGTCGTAGGCCAACTGGCGGTTCCGTTTTAATAAAGCGACATAGTCCTCAACGGATGGCGGTGTAGTGTTGTTCTGTGCTTTGCCACTATCTCGCTCCTTCGGCTTGCTTGTCTCTATCAAGTCCGTCAAAAAGCTCTCGACAGAGCTAAGATGCTTGCGTATGTCAACATTCTTGTGAATGTCTCGAATCATAGGTTCGAAAACGGACACAACATCTCGCACGATAGTTGTAGTTAAATCCGGGGTCTGGCGACAGAGAACCTCGGTAATTTTCTCCCTATCTCGGATCGCGAGTTGAGCTGAGTAGTATTGTAAACATTGGGCATGTTGCTCCTCCGTCAGCGATTCTAGCGACGCCTTATCCTTGACCTCTAGGATAGCTACGATTATGGATTTTTCATCCCTCTTACTCAATTCACGAAGTGATTCGTGTTGGTCCCTAGAAGCTTGTAGGTGTGCGTCGATTGCGGTTAGGCACGATTCACCAGGTCTATCTTTGCTTCGCTTGATATTATCGATAGCCTTGCGAAACTCGCTGGTATCCCATTCTAACACTAAAGATATTATCCTAAGGATGATTAGGCTAGCTTCTCCCGAATCTGTTAGCAAGTACGCACCTTTGTAAGAGGTTCATCCCATCTGATGCATTCTGTGTCAAGCCAAGCCAATTCGAAATTGCGCCGACACTGACTTTTGCTAGAAAAAGCCTAACCATAGCGTTGATCATGGTCCCGGCATTTCCAACGCGCAGTGTTTGTCCAATTACCGTATATGGGATCAACCCATGAATGTTATTGATCAACTTGAGTAAATAGGGGCCTTCCGCTGAGAGGACAAAAAGATGGTGGAGAAATGTAGCCACATATATTATAGCGAGATTAACAGCAGCATCGACTGCTGGTGAATGATCCTCGAGGTTTGCAGTCTCCGTGAAGTGATCGAATAACTCGTCGATCAAGTTCCCGTAGACTAAATGCTGAACCACGTCATCCCAAGCCCTAGAAAGGTCTTCTGCTTTACGGGTGTCATATTGACCATGTAGGTTCGGTAGCTCATCATTTGGTACACCATTTAACAGACCCCTAGTGATGCATTCGTGAATGACTGAGGCGGCTGAGGCCAACCGTTTCCTACTACCCAGTGTCCCTTTATCGTAACTTTCTGACAGTTCTGCCTCGCCAAATCTTCTCATAATACCTCGGAACTTGGTAGTCCAGAATTCTGAGGGAAGATCTCTGACTCCGGGAATAGGAAGAATTAATCTGGTAAGAAGAAGTTGCAGCAGTGGAGATGCTGATTTTCTGTTCGTGTTATTACCTCCGTCGCGAGCTAGAGGATCAAATGGATACCCATATTGCTCGATAGCTTCGGGGTTCTTAAAGCTCTCAGCTTCCGAGTAAGTCTCGTGGTGAACAAGAATGTCGACTAAAGCCCCTAACTGCTGCGGAGACAAAGTAGGAGAGGACATGATAGGCGACTAGAGATTATGGGTTAAGAAAATCCAAAATGGAAGAAACGTATTTGTTTAATCCATATAGTATGGTATTAATACATTACGACGTCTTGCAGTTTCTTATGCTGGGGTTTGAACCCAGTACGAGACTAGGTACTTGATTAGGTGCCGAATTAGTTTTATGGGAGTAGAAGACTTCTAAAATTTGAGTCTTTGGGTAACCTTTCGGGATAAATTACTGACGTCATATGGAATAAGTGGTTTCAACTTAAATGTTAGAATGGAGTACATGTGCATGCTAGTAAATTGTATGGGCTTTTATGTACTATGTAGCAGCTGTTAAACCCGACGCGAACAAAAACCAAAACCCACTGTTATAAGACGCATATTGAATTTCTTCAACTCAATAATATTAAGTACATTTACCGTTATTCATTCTAGCTATTTCATCTTTGCGCCCTTCGTAATGTTATATTTAGCGTTAATATATTGCAGTTTCCCTATTCAATTCAGCTCGAGGGCGTGATGTTGGTGCCCCATTTTAATATTGCATAATATGTAGCTAGGTGCGGTAAGCAACATTTATGTACCTAAATTTATGCAATTCATTATTTCGCAACAAATTATTCACCCGACAATCCCTCCCAAACACTCCGACTTCATCCACCATCATAACCTCAAACCTCAAAATGACTTATGAGGACAATGCCACCAGGCCGCGATGATATCAATAGCTCACCCCGGGATATATATACTGGGGTTCTCCCTGTAATACCATCCGATTTAGCTTCAGATAATCCGTCGCGCAATAATGCCGCAACTGCCGCGTCCGCCGCCGGTGTTCGAGCCTTGAGCGCCCAGGCCATCGCTTTTTACTTCAGGGCTCCCGTCAAGGCTTTCTTCCGGACACGGGTCGACTACCTCGCGTACGCCCGGGGTGTGCACCAAACTCAGACGGAGTTACTAGCCCGCGCTGCTGCTAACAGCCAAACTGCTTCGAGGCTGGGCCTCACTTTCAAACAAGCATGGATGTGGGCACGAGGCACCACCCCAGGCTTACTTGCGTCCGTCATTCAGCAGCATGGATGGAGCATCATACCACAGCAGATTCTCCCGCCTCTTATGGCGAATGTCGGAGTTGGCGCTGTGCTGTATACCAGCTACTTACACATCTTAGCGCAGCTACATGAGGAAACATCAAGAGCGCCGAAGAGGATATTCCCTCCGCCAGACCCGATCCATACCTTCACTGCAGGATTCATAGCCGGAAGCATTCAAAGCGTTGTCGCAGCCCCACTCGATGCTATACAGGCGAGATATGACCATCGTGATCTCATTTCCGGTAACGAGAACGGGAAACCGAGGAGCATGTGGGCGTTCTCAGCAGAAAAGCTTCGGGAAATAGGACTGCGAGGGATCTTCGCGGGATGGGGACTATCTTTCTTAAAAGATAGTTTCGGAAGCGCAGTTTTCTTTAGCACTTTCGAGTTTGTGAAGGCCCAAGGTTTCTACCGGTTCATCATGTGGTATTATGGTGGACTGCACCCTGACGTTGTTGATGTGTTGGCCCAAAAGAGACCACCCACTCACAAGAGCTCGAACGACAATACTACGAAAGATGGTAGCCGTCCAGTCGTCATACGCCCGCACTACGCAATTGAGCCGATGTTCCTACTATTTGCTGGCTTCACGGCCTCACTCACCCAACAACTAATCCTTCATCCATTAAACCATATTCAAGTTGAACACTGGGACCATCTAGAAGATCTCGATGCTAAAGCGGCGAAGTTGAGAAACTCAGCAGCCGCGAACCCTGATAAACCTAGGCGCAGGTGGCGCATGCTCCGAGCTTATTATCACGCCTACCAAGAAACTTGGACTAAGTGCACCACTGAAGCAACCTCGGAAGGAAAAGGTTTGATACGGTGGTTATATCGCGGATTTTGGTGGAATACTAGTAAGTCTTTCCCTACCGTAGACAAGCCAATGCCTAGGTCATATCAACTTGGTGGGAGGTATATCTAACAAAATTACTACAGTCCGACAGGTGCCAAGTACTAGTGCTGGTCTAATTATCTTCGAACTTGTCCGACGTAAATATGGAAGCGGAAATGAGCCTGTGCGGGTTGCGAAGGACGATTATGAAATTCTCCTAGAGTAGATTTTTGATAATGGGTTTCGGCGTCTTGGGCTTTAGGTACAGGGTAGGAATTCCCCACTTGGCGAGAGACTTCCTTTTCAACATAGCGATGGATATGCAGCTTTTCTAGCATTTTGGTATAGACATAGATCACGCACACGCGGCCAACCTTATCTCCCCTTATTTCCAGCACTACGAATAAATGGCTCAAGAGGAAAGACTTGTCCTTCTGGTGTAACACCTTCATAAAGTTG
Organism: Daldinia loculata; assembly: GCF_022478755.1. Lineage (NCBI taxonomy): Eukaryota > Fungi > Ascomycota > Sordariomycetes > Xylariales > Hypoxylaceae > Daldinia > Daldinia loculata. Next base: position 305,330 of record NW_026054895.1, read on the forward strand.
TGCCCAACGGTACCTCCAAGCCTCGGGAGTTGGCCAAGCATTTTCTGGGTCCCGCAGCCATAAACGTAAAAGGTGGCGGCTGTATGAAGAAAGAGGGTAAATTTTGTCAGCAACACAGATAAACTCGTTCACAGCTACACGGTTTGAAAGCATGCTTACCGCTTCTCTAACGTGTCGGTAAATCCGTCTCTTGCGTGGAAGATGGCGAGGTTGTTTATATACTGGATATCTCCTTTTTGAAAGTCGGTATTCACGCAGTACTTCTCACCTAGAAAATGGATTGTATCGAGAGCTTCAGCTTGGGCCTCCGAAATAGCCGGAATGTTAGAGCTACGTGGGAGAGCACCGAAGCCGACGAAGTATCGTCGGCCATATTGTAGGGCCACCCGCTCCGGGGATGAATCCGTCGCAGGGAAGTGATACAGCAGCGGTCTTTCCACGTACTGCTTATCGGCTTTCTCAAATCTAGGGTGCAGACAGGTAGTTATTAGTGAAACTGATACACCTGCATTGCTTTAATCTCGGAAGAATCTGATGGCAAATGAGACCACGTCTTAAGAAATAACTCACACTTCCATATCCCAACTTTGAGACAAGGTATGGATAAGGTCCGGACGAGTAGCAGCAATTTCGTTATATACCCGCCACGTACTCGCTAATTTGCTAGCACCACCCGCTGCCGACGTCTCGAGGGCGAACAAAGACACAATATCGCCGGAATCCGTGTGGAAGACCTGCTTGTCGGTAGTATAGGCCGGACTGCCGATGGAGCCATTATTCTGCGACCAGGTCAAATCTTTGATATGGCTGAGGACCACATCAGCCTTCTGACCGTTATACTTGTGGTCCTGCCGGCCGCGCTGAGCAGCAATGTGCGCGGAAATGCCCGCGTAGATGATGACGTTTTCCTCCCGGGAGTGGTCGTCGACACGCAGGCCGCGAATCACGAAGAACCCGTGCCCGTTGTGTAATTCTGCAGACAGGCGGCGTAGTTCCGCGTGGAGGTTCGGGAGCGGGAACGTCTCTGCAGTGAGATGGCCCAGCGACAAACCCAATCCTTCATAAAATTGGTTAGTAAGAGATCACGACATATATAGGTATCTACCTAGAAGAACCATAACCTACCCTTGAAGTGATCTACAGCTCGGTCTATCTCATTAAGCTGTTCGGCATTGAGAACGTAGGTCCAGTCATAAGTGTCTGCTACTGTCTCGCCTTCCCAGACTAAATCCCCCTTCAATTGCGCCGGGAAACCTTCTGGTAGTGTAGTTGGCAAGTTCCCCTCTTTGAGCCGACGAGCCGCTCGGGCCTGCCACTTATCGTAGTCCGGAGCATACGAGATATCGGGCTGACCCGGCGGTGCGGGCGCCTTCGGCGTCACAAACGTAACTGTGGTTGTCGACATACTTACTGTTCTTGGGGTCGGGGTAACTCGGCTGGACTCGCTTACTCGTGTACTTGCGCAATAAGATTATTATTCTTTCTGGACGGCATTGTCTACAATTATGTCCCAATAGGTAGTGTGAAGTAACCAGGTTGGAGAAATGAGCAACATCACACCAAAATTGCGTCATCTGTTACCCTCCAATACGACTTGAGAGAGCTCTATCTGGTTATATTCTATCTACTGCAACATAGATAACGATATTCAAAAATAGGTTCATTGTAGCAAGGGATCTATTGGAATGAAAGACATCAGTCTTTATTATATTGTTTCAGGGGCATTATGCCAACCATATACATCGACGGTTGTTCCTTGGTTCCCCGCATTTCCCTTTGGACGTACATCAAAATATTTTGGTTAATTAGGGGTTTCTCGCTGAAATTGGTACTTGATATAACTTTATACAACTGTAATTTTTGAGCTGTTCAAAACGGTAGCTGATATTTTCCAGTAGCCATAATCTCGTGGCTTTATTACAGAATAGCTTTGTAATTGTTTACTCTCTTATATTCTTTAAAAGATAGTCATTATATGATAAAGGATTGTCTCGCCGCGTCCCCAGTATTACACAATCCCCAACCAGAATACCCGAGCGATGACTTCTGGTAAACACTGTGATTCAGGTCACCAATATACATCTAGGTACCTAGGTAGGTACACTTATATGCTCCATTAAATCCCATGAAATATCTCGAAGATACGCTTCCGTGAGCAGTAACTATTAACGCTTGCTCCATGATCACATCTGGCCACCAGTCGTAATTACGGTCGATTGACTACAAGAGCTCATCTCAAGATCGAATTAGAAGGCGTTATAACCGCCTACACGGGGCTTTTCTCTTTCTGAACTCGTCGTCCGGATTTAAAGGGGATTCCTGGCGGGACAGTTAGGCCGATTAGTGAATTTAGATTGGGTCGAACACTATATCAGAGACCCAACATCTTGTCGAGGCCGACGCTCACGTTTAAATTCCACTTTAAATTTTGCCACCTCCTTGTATATACCAAAGAACGGATGCGACGCTAATCCTATGACACCTGTTATTGTAAGATGGATGGTCACGACCCGAATGTAGGGGATAAGAAGTAGCTGAGACTAAACTCACCGGCAGACGTCTTGAATACTATACTACCAAGTCCTTGTATGAACCCTTTAAAAAATCCGAGGAATCCGTCTTTTCTGGCGCACTTGTAAGGCAACACGAACCAGTCTGTACAACCATCGAGAAGCCCGTACAAAAAGGCCTGCAGTGAAACAAGTTAGAGTCTATGGGTGAGGTGAGGTTATTATAACTCTTACCTGGACGGCAGCAACGATTCCCGATGGGAAACCGGTGATCTGAAACCACTTCCGGACAGTAGTGTCGTTATATAGTGTCGGGGTGAAATGTAGCGCCTTTGCTATACCGTGCCCAATAGTAAAGGGAATTTTAAGCATGCCAGCGATAATCAATCCTACCCCCCTAATCATATCCCACCATGACGTCCAAAACGGATGACAACCTTCATCGACGTCGTTCTCTTCATCGTGTCTAGTATTTGTAACTTCAGCGTGCCTCTCCCAATACGGAGTGCCTCCGTATGTTTTGACTGATTCGTGAGATCCGTTTAGAGGCGGTTGTCCATGCGAACCGACATTGATAGTGCTGCCAGCGAGGTCATCCATATCTGCAATAAACTTCATGCCGTAATCTCGTCTTCCTGTGACGGACATCTTAGAAGTAGTAGCAGAGGGTGGACGCTCCATTTTGAATGTTTGGCGCTTCAAAATGAATCAAAGCTGTTATACTGCTGCCTTGGACTACATGCAGGTTAACCTGATTTAAGTCGAGAAGCGGCCTGACGATTAAGGGGAGAGGGGTTCGTAAGTATAAAAGTATAAAAATAAAATACGATAAAAGGTACCAAAACCACGCGTCTTGGCTTTAGAGGAGAGGCGGCGGAGTGTCGATCGCTCAAGGCACCGAGATTATCGCGGGGATGATTGGTTGAATAACAGAGGGAATTGGTGGGAGATACGCTGGTTCCTCGCGCATCGTACCCTGGACTGATATGTCTGATGAAACCTATCGTGGCGCAGCGTATCATTGTCTACACTCCTCGTTTTTTCGACGACATACGATTGTTTATTTATTTTTAAGTTCTGACACTTCAAGGACAATTTGTCTGCCCGGGTGGTAATGAAGTGATCACCATCAAGTTAGTTCAGTTAGTTGATGGATGAAGGATGAGAATCCCTACTACATAGATCATCATGATTATTACTTTATTCTCCGCCAAGAAAGCGAATTGAAAAAGGTTATTGAATATTATTTTCTTTGCCGTTCTACTGCTCATCCTTTCGATCCGGCCAAGCGTCATATAGCCCCTCGTGAACAGTCACGTCTCCAAATACCACCTCCCCTTCACCGTCGTGGAAGAATCTAATTTCTCGGGAAGCAGCATACCAAGATCTACTAATGAGTTAGAATTTATGTCAAAGATGAGGAACCAAGAAGTAGACACTTACCGAGCCCAAGTACTTAGAGCGAATCTCCCATTAGCATGCACTTCGACAATAGAATTATCGACCACTATAGTCAAGTTAAGACTTTCTATCTCCTGCTGGCCATCTTGCACCAAGTCAAACAGACGTAGTCGACCTGCTTCGTTACGAGAATCGATACCATTCGTCGTCTTCGCCGCGGCACTGGAATTGCTGCGGTCGATGATGATAGATTCGTTGGAGAATTGGTAGTAGATGGTCGTACTCTCGTATTCAGAAGACAGGATCTGGAAGCCAGCTCGTAAACCACTCTCGCGACAAGCTTTCGGGAAAGAAAGCGATGCAGTAATCACATAGAATTTGCTTTCGGGAATGTTTTGGAATGCTATAGCGCCTGGTGAGTTCAAGGTCCGACCCGGTTCAATCGTAGAGCCACCACTGGTTAATGCGGCCAGGGCCTCACGCGCGATCTCCTGCTTTAAGGTCACTAGCTCAACGACACCAGACTCGTTACTACCAATCCTCCACGATCCGGTTTCATGAACAAGTTCATTATCGACAACATTGCTGATCTTTCCGACACTCAACTCACGCGGGAGCAGGAGTGCACCGGTCCAATTTTGCTGATTAGTCGGGAAGTCCAGAGTGTCGTAGAAATCTCCCGTTAGCCATAAATAGGAGATGAACCGATCGGGGGCGCCGCTTTTCTGAGAGGCTTTCGAGGTTGCCGGTAACTCCTTGCCAGCAGCAGCATATGCAGAAGCTCCCCAGTCAAGCTTTCCGGCCATAGTTGGTTGAAACTTGAGTTTTCCATCTTTGTGAGAAATGTTCCCAGCTGCCCAAAGCATCTCGCGGAAACCCGAGACTTGCGGCACAATTGGGTCCAACGACCATTCAGCGCCTAAGGTTGTGAAGATTTCGCCTTCAGCATTGTAGCCCTGCTCATCCAAGGAGAAGATGTTGGCGACTTCAAAGTTGTACCCCCACCGACCAGCCCAGTCACCATTACCCCAGGTTGTGTTAGCGGGTTCATGCCACCATTGACCTAACTCTTCCCAGTACTGGAACTCTGGGTCGTGCTGTCGGTAGAGGAACAGACTAGGCCCCTCTCCATGGACGCCCCCAGAGATAACGGTATACCAAGTTCCAGGAGCACTTCCAAGTTCGGTATCGAGCTGGCTGTTCTGGAAGACGAAAGGGTCGCGGAAACCTGTCACATTGACTGCGAAAGGCGGTGACGGAATGACAGGCCCTTGTTCAAGTTTCGTGAAGTTACGACCTCCGTCACGAGATACCGCCAAAGATTGTGTCTCACTTCCCCGTGTGTATGGGATAGTCCATTGGATAGGTAGGAAGCTCACAGATGTATACAGAAGGGTAGGCTTGCCATCGATGCCACTAGGGATGACCGACCCATCGAATACTGCGATTGGATCATTCTTCCCGCCTGCTACTATGAACGGCCGTCCGTCTGGATTGGCATCATGATACGTAACAAGATCGTCTGTCGTGGCACCAGCAGCACCGTTATGCAACCAACCGACATGGAAGAGCCCAGTTTCGGGGTCGGTATAATGCATACAGGGATCACCTATCTGCCCAGATGGGGGAAGAACATGCGCTTTCGGCCGCCATGTTTCGAAGAGAGTCGAGTTGGCGAGAGTTGACAAGTTTGGCGGTGCCGCATTGTAGTCGATGTCTTGCCTTGCGACAAGGGTTCCCGCCAAAACAGCTGGTGTGAGCTTCATCGTGTCTTGAGATGTTGAAGATGAGGCTCCCTCAAGATGAGCTCCGAATCCTGAGTGGCTAATGAGCACATCATTATACGCACTCATCTATAGTATTTATATAATGGTTCGTGGACCTTTCGGTCTAATTTTCGTAATCTTGTTCCGCCGCAAGGTCACGATGTGACTTCGGAATGCTTGGAATTTGGAGATTCTGTGGGGTTTGCGGAGAAGTCCGTTTTGGGGCCAAGGGTGAAGCTGGAGATATGCGGAGTATTATTCGGAAACTAACTACAATAGATATAGCCTCGGCCTTATTAAACAATTACTCATTGCTTTAACCTAGTGCTTGGAAATCTTGTCTCTGGGAAACTATTGAAGGCTGGTTTAGCAGCAGCTCCGCAGCATCACCTATAATAATCTTGTCATGAGGTCGATATCGTAAATATTAGATTCTTCTAAAGTACTAGGCATATTTTCTTATATTACACTAACATCTATAGATGATACTAGGTAGAGTGTAAAAGGCATGATGAAACAATTTCTTTTTTTAACTACCTGTCACCGGTGGAAAGTCGCACTACAAATATCCACGATGCACTTGAACCTGAACTTGAATGGAATACTTCTGTTTGATATAGTACGTTAGCAGGGCTTACGGAATAGTCTTACAAGCATACAATAAGTCGGGACACTGAAAAAAATATACAACTAACCTATTTACATGTAATCTTACTGCAGGAGGCGCTAGTAAAAGAAATGACTTGATCATTTAGGCCTGAGGAAAGGATGTGCTTCGGTATTGAGCACATAGTCGTCAAGATTAACGACGTCAGGAGTCGAGAAGAGCAGGTAAAAATATTTCAAAGTCTCTGCTAACCAAAAACTCTGTATTTAAACGTCAGTATTATAAGATAAATACCTACGCATATTCATACTCACCTCCATATAGTCATCTTTTGGTAGGACATCTGCCATGCGGGTCACGTCCTTTACGGCCGCGTGAGTCCCCCGATCGGTCTTAGTTCCGTTCGCGATAGCGGTGAACATATCCCATCCTATGTCTTGCCAAACTGTGTTCCCGGTGATGCGATACATGATGAACACACTCTCTATCGCCTCGGGTCTTAGGATATACCGGGGATCTTTAGCAGTGGTGAATCCAAGAGGAAGATGACCCTTCCCTATATTATCAGAAATCAGTAGGTGTCAGTTAGAAGACCGGAAAATAAATCAAGTTGACTACTTCGAAAGCTACGAGGAAATAAATAGTTTAGGATCTTATGCGCCAACTCACACTCGCGTCGCTTCTGCTTTTCCTCGTCGAATCGCTTCTCATCCCACTCGCAGTCTTCAAACGACTTGCAAGCTACCATATTCAGTCGTTCGGGCATCATCCCCGTTGGAAATGATCGATACCCGTACACGCAACCAAGCGTCAACTTGGCGCCAATATTGATGTATCCCGGGCTACCAAATAATTTACCACTTAGCGCATAGACTCCACCAAGATAACAAGCAAGATGCTCAGTCTCCTCGTCCAAGGTCACCTCGCCTGTAGCAGATACACTGGCACTACTAGCAATAAGCATCTGCATGTTGTTAGGCACCATGGGTCTAAAAAGCAGGTTATTCTTAGCGGCCTCCAAGAACCCCTTAGACATCGTCTCGTACTTCGGCTCCGTGCCCCCAAGAAGAGCATACTCCTTGGGAAGATACTCGTATAAGCTGTCAGCACACCCAGCAAGAGTGTACGAGTTCCCCGTTATGACATCTTGGGATTTCATAGAGACGTAGGTAGGCCACAGACCCGGTATCAAAGTTTGGTTTTGACCTCGGTAGAAGACATCCATTACTCTTGCAGCTGCATCATAATATTTCGGGTCCCCCGTGAGCTGTGAGAGTCGCGTCAGTTCAAGAGACAGCGTCCCTGGAGAAGCCGAGACCACAGAGGACTCGACAGAGAGAGGTTTCCCTGTTTTGGCGACCTGAAAATCGATGAAGTCGACGGGCATCCGATTCTCTGTGTTGAAAGCTACGTAAATCAAGTCTCCAAGCTCGATAGCTTTCAAACGCAAGACATCTCGCTTGCTAAGGTCATACGTTGCAAGCAGACCTCCTAAGTAGCGAATGTTCGTCTCGAAGGTGTTGACTCTTGTAGAACTAGATCGACCGAAGTCTATCTTGGAAACTGCATCGACTGCCTCGTTAAATTCCTCTCTTAAACCCAAGATCCATAAGGTGTCGAGGGAGTCTACCAAAGTCGCAGCCCATCCGCTGAATTGGTCCTGAAATTCCCCGGAGATCGGCTTCAGTGCATCCTTCATCCACGCATACTTCTTGTATGCTGCCCAATCATCGAGGAAAGTTTTCTTCACATCGAGGCGTCTTGCTTCTCGAGTCTGTCTATCGGCAGACGCCTCGGAATGAAATTGAGCCTGAACAGGTAGGCGACGAGGCTTCCCCGCTGGCAAAGGAGTTATTTCTTCGGCAGGAAAATGAAAGGGAACGGTGCTCCAATCGAAGCTACTTCGCTTTAATGCGATCGGAGGAGATGTTGCATCACTGTTCATATGCCGTTCGAGTCTGGTGAATTCCGAGATCCACAGGCCCGAAAAAGAAGCCGACAGCATCCACCATATTGCAAGGGCGCCGGTAAGAAGGATTAAGGTACGTCTATGCTTGCGAACTTGGCGATGCATTATAATACACGACCTGCGTAACCAGACGCAAGAAACTAACCAATTGAAATGAATTCAAGTAAGATACCGCAACGGACGACGAAATCATTATGTTTGCAAGAACGCATTTTCAAAGTCTGACTGTGCCAATCCCCAACGTGTCATTTCCAGTCTTAGCCAAGGGGGAAAATACGATTTCACGTAAATTACCCAGAATAAGGAATTACCCAGAATAAGGTCCAACATTCTCCAACTAGCGCTGATCCCGGGCCCAATGAGACAGAGCATAGCGTCCGAGGGGCTAAACGAGATAAGAATCGGCCAACCGGCCGGGGTCTAAAGGGGCACGGAGCTCCGCCAAGAATACACGGACCATATTACTCATCCGTGCCATCGTGCCAGACGGTTGAATATCGGATCGGTCCGTACAAGCTGCACGATGCACCGCGAATGCTAGATCAAAACAACCGAAAGTTCTCTTATATAAGACATAACTACACTTCACCTAGGTTAGTAATGTAATAGTACAGAGAGATTAGATCATCTCTATATGTTAGATAAGACAGACCTACATTCTCTATAAATTCGCCATCGTCAGGGCCAGCTATACTCACGAACATCGAGGCTTCGATTTAGTAGGTAGTTTATTGGTAGGCTCACAATTACAGTATACCGTTAAAACAAACCATTAGGAGGAACACACTTAATATTCATGTAAAGAGCGAACTGTAGTAGTAACGGCTAAGATACATAAGAAAGTCGTTGACATCGTCAAAAGTCCCTTCTCTCAAATATGAAAATGAGTCTATAGACCCTACATGGTGACCATTCGAAATATTCAGCATCGTAGTAGAAAAGTATGTAAATCGTAAAAATTCAAAGCGCTTGTTTTTTCGGTTATGTCAGATATCGATGCTTAGTTCGTTGAGATGATCCAGCTATCGATAATAACAACAGGCATAGCCGTAGCGGACTATATCTCAGATCAGTTGAATCCATGGCCTTGTTAGATCGAGCCGAATCCGACGTTTTGATGATCCGGCTGCATAGGGACCTGGTACTGCTGGTTGAATGCATGTTCCTCAGTGTTGTAATACATCAAAGTTGAGGGATGCATCATAGCTACATGTTCATCAAGATCCACCTTTCGAAGGTAACCGTCATATCCCATTTTAGGACAACCGAGTACGGGGCAAGGATAGGGGGGCATCAAAAGCATAGTAGCTTGGGGGCCAGGCGTGACGGCGGCCTTCTTGGACCTCCTGAGCTTGTGCTGGCCAAGTTTGTCCGCCGTGTCGATCCTGTGATAAACTTTCAAATGCTGCGTAAGATGATCTCGACGGGAAAAGGCGTTCTCGCCTTGGTGGGCGTAACAATACTCGCACGAGTACTGGGCGGCATTGCGAGACTTAGAGCCAATGTGGCGGTTGAGGGCATCAAGCCGAGTAAATGTGGTGCCACAAATATATCCGTAAGCATTATGTCCCTCTTTTTCGCCATGCTTCCTGAGTTGCTCATTTGTCCCAAAAGTTTTATAGCACGTGGGACCAATGCAGGTCAGGGTTCCTGAAGCAGAAATATTTGTACATGAAATGGCCGGTCGATTACAAGGGCTAGAAGCAAGGGACCAATCAGCTTTTCCGCGTTGACAAAAAAAATTACCTTCCATGCTCCTGCAGCTGTGCTCCCAAGAATGGGGCAGCCTGAGGAGCAGGAAGACCGTTCATTGGGCCATGTTGAAGGTCGTCATATGCAGTGTCGTGCTGAAAGGTGGGATTATTGGCCAAGGCATCGCTTCCCAGTACGTTCTCATGTACCTGGTTGTAGTCGGCCATTGTGATGAGGCTCTGAGCGTTTGGATAAGGAGAGATAAGACAATATGGCTTACAGAATAAGGTCGCGCGTGCGTAGCTTCGAGAGTGGCCACTAGGGTATTCTTATCTTTTGACTTAGAAGCCCCCTTTAGGCATATATTGGTTCTTCTTGAGTACATGAGAGGTACATATCTGGCTGGGTAGGGTGTTGTAGGGTGGAAGTTATGCAGCTTACGGTGCAGGTACTCAAATACATGGCATTTCAGTGGTCTTATTGGCCAAAGGTGTTCTCAATGCCGTTGAGAGGCTTACCGGGGGAGCATGAAAATGTCATAGCCAGAGCTGATACCACCAAGCTTCTAAGAGAAATAGTTCATCTTGCCTAACAAACTGTCTCTTGATATATCTTGCATGCAGCCACTGACACACCCCGTCCGGTATTAGTACCTAGCTAAAAGAGGAGGTGTTGAGACGTTTTTTACTACTTGAGGTTGTTTATTGAGAGGCACCCATGTATAGAAGGTCTTATGATAAAAGCAGAAAGGCTCAAGAGTACCAATCTTGACCATACAAGATGAACTATACAGACCTATCTTCATAACCTTGATTTAGGTTCCAGCCGCTATCAACCATCGTGTCAACTCAATACTAGTAAAACCAAGATACCCCTTAAGCGTCTAGCATAACTTACTACGTGTTTTCATAACTCCGCAGCCTTTTTTTCATATATTATCATAATATTTATTAATTTTCAGCATACTCCGATTTTAGCCTTAAGCTATACCTACCCGTTCAGAGCACCTCAGCCTACGAATGCCCGCCAGATAAATGGAACGCCCATTGCATATTACATCTGCTACAATAGCTACAGCCTCTTGTTATAATTGGTCACGTCTAACAACACATTCCAACCCGAACAGACTTATTGTCATATGTGTAGGTACCTATGGACTTCATCAATAGGCTTCTCATCCTTGGATTAACCATGTTAAACTTCGTAGATTCGTCGAAAAGTTATATTAGAACGGGTCGGAATCCCCTTGTTCCACACTGACTTTTATATTATCTGACTTCCCAAGTCCAGATCAGGAGTAAATTGTAGTTCTACGCTTCACAATCTCCCAATATATGTACCCACTGAGTGAACACCTAGGTCAAGGTACTACGTTATGAATATAGGTATTCAATAGTTATGGGGTTTTGCCCTCTAAATGACTATTGATCTGTTATTTTCTTAAAGGTAGTTGCCTCTCTTTTCGGTCTTGCATTAAGGGAACAACATGGCAGCACTAGCTCAATATGCATCTTCCTACTTCAAGTAGGTTGGTTGTATATAAGTGAGAATCACCAATCCGAAACCCTTCATATGGCCACAAATGATTAATACGCATGTTATTGGGTCCCACGTGGTTCAGTTGTTTTAGTCGATAGTGCGAGGTTATTTGTAGCACCCCTTGAGCCTAATAGAGCACTTCAGATAGGAAATCTGTTAAACGTGAAGCTATATGAATAAAGTAATCTAAGGTTAGGCAAAATAACTACCACCCTTGTCATTCGAGAGATCAGCAATTACACATTGGACTAGACCCCCCGCGCCGAGGGTATGAGGATCAATTTTGCCGGCATTTAATTTTGCGGAGAATGCTTGCCATATTAAAAGGACTTCTGCAGGCGCAATGTAAGAAATATTTCTTACCTAACTCTATAAGATCTATTGGAGAGATTTGGAAAATATAAAAGTCAGTAGGGATTCAGCGAGGAAGGTGAACGATGATTACTATGGTTCGCAAGGCCATCGGGGCCAGCTTGTCGGTGTTAGCGCTCAGCTCTACGACACTGGCTGAACGCTGTGAGAGACCTTGCTTAGAAGGCCTGATCTCCGACTACCTCAATGCCTTAGTAGCCCACGACCCATCGAGTTTGCCGACGACCCCGGATGTAAAATACGTAGAGAACGATCAAATATTACCGTTCGGCACTGGCGAGTGGCATATCGTGGATTCGCTGGGAAAGTACAACCACACGTTCTCTGATCCCGAAGCGGGCCAGGTCGCGACTATCACTACCATTACTGAAAATGGCGTCGGTGCTATCTATCTTGTCCGCCTCAAGATAGAAGAGGACGGAAAGATAAGCGAAATTGAATCACAAATCACACGTGATTCGGGCGGCGCGGAGCTCTATGAACAGAGAGGTCAGCCGGAAGCCGTTTGGTTCGAAGCTGTACCGCCCGAGGAACGGATTACCCGAGACGAGCTGATCTCACAAACCAACAAGTATTACACCGGCATGCAGGGAAACGACCCTAAGGGTGACTACAGCTTCTTCGACAAAGAATGTAATCGTCTAGAAGATGGTCTTCAAACGACAAACGTCAAGACCGGTGATCCTTATGGCCACTCTAACGATACGGCATTCGCTTCCCTGACTTGCGAGGAGCAATTCCAGACAGGATTTCTTGGCTTTGTCACAAGAATCCGGGAACGTCACTTTCCCGTAGTGGACGAGGAGCGCCAGGCCGTCTTTGCTATCACTACTCTGGATCATAACGCCACGGTGAAATCGTTGCCTAGCGTGAATGGCACATCCTCGCCAATCCCGCGTTACTTCGAAACGCCTCGTTCGTTGAGAGCCATGGAGGAATTTCGCTTCCGTGGCGAGAAGCTTTATCGCATCGAGATGACACTAACTGAAGTTCCTTATAACATGCGGGCGGCATTTCCCGATGTTCCACTCGTAGATCTCAGCGGGCCCGGTACAGACTTTACTACGTATCCGATTCCGTGCGACCAGGTCTGTCTCGAGAATGTAGTGGGAGATGTACTCATGGCGATCCGGGTCCACGACCACACGCGCTTACCCCTAGCGAAGGGTGTACGCTACTCAGAGAATGGCCAATTTATAGCGTTCGGAGATGGCCTATGGGAAACACTAGAAGCGATTACTTGGATGGACAAGTACGGAGCAGTCTTATCCGATTCGGAAAGCGGGACGGTTGGCTACTGGGGATTCAGTACGGAGCACAGTATACCGGGAGTCCTTTCGCTACGTATCAAGGTCGACAACGGCCAAATAACGGAGATCGAAGCGAACGTTGTGCGTGGAGAAGCTACCGATAGTCGTGGCGGAACAGTAACGCTTATGCGCCCGCCGCTTCCAGTGGAGTGGGAGGGTAATGCCACAAGTCTCCTCGATCCTGTGTTCCAGGAATATAGCACCAACGGTGAGATTCCGCCAGAATTGTTGAGTGCATATTTTGATGGCCTAGAAAAGCATTCAAGCGAGGGAGTGCCATTTGCAGAAGGCTGCACTAGGCGTGACAACTTTGGCCAGGGGGATCTGACTTGTGCTGATCAGCTAGATGGGAAGGGACCGGCTCCGAATGGTCTCTCTAACACTACAACAACAGTGCGTGATCGGCGAATCCTAGTCGCGGATAGTAAGAGAGGTGTCGTGTTGGCCGTGGTTCTAGTGGATGAACCCGCCAACGGTCCCGGTCCACTGTCGCCGGCAGGTCGTGTTCCGGGGACTTACATGATTCCGCAGTTGATCAAAGTTGATGGCGGGTTAATTTCTCATATCGAAAGTGTGATCAAATGGGTTCCATTTGGATACACGTCTGCATGGGCAGAGGCGAGTGAGAAAGTACCTTAGACAAATAAGTAAGGGATCTAGAGTTGTTGTTTTGAGAAGATGTTTAGGAATGAAGACTTGGGAATTAAACATCATCATAGAAAGAGGATATGTACTTATCACACATAGCAATACTTTTATGAAGCAATTATCAGATATATGCAGACTTATGCAAGTATCCCTCTTCAGGCCCCGCACCCCGCACCATTCACCGTTGCAGCGATGGGCTGATGGGCTGATGGAGGGGCATCCTTGTAACTTTTCAGGCCGCGCCAGCCCTAATATCTTTACTTTACATCCTTTAGACCTGCGAGCCGGGTTGTGTGTTGTGTTAGGTAGGATCACCGACAACACTACCTACCTGTATATAAGTAGTCTGTAATTGTTTACTTACAGAGTTACTCCTATTCGGGCTCTAGAAAGACTTCTTTAATATAAGGAGACTTCAAGGTCTCAACGCAAACCCAGAATGCAGTCCGGAATATCTGGTATTATATCAACCCCTATTCTTGACTTAAAGATAACTTAGCTTACTTTCGTGAACTTCAGCTTCCCAAGAGCTCGTCACTCAGTTCAACAAGTTCTTGGGTGACCCGGCACAATTTGGACTTCTCGTGACTATCACCGGGGAGACCCTGACGCCGTCAACTACGCTCCCGCGATCCTCTCTATCGAGCAACTTCGATACCGACCTTCCGAAGCTGTCCTCTCACATAAAACCTAACGAACCTCTCTATATCATTCTACGCAGATATGACATAGCTCCGTACCTAATAGCTGTTACCTATGTGCCCGACACCGCCAAGGTACGGCAGAAGATGCTGTTCGCGTCGACGCGGTTGACGCTGGTGCGTGAGCTGGGATCCGACCACTTCCGTGAAACAATCTTTGCGACCATGGCCGAGGAGCTGAGTGCCGAGGGTTTCAAGAAGCATGACCGTCATAATCAAATTGAGGCACCCTTGACCGAAGAGGAGAGGACTTTGGGTGAGGTTAAGAGAGCTGAGGCCGAAGCTGGTGCCGGCACGGGTGTTCGTGAGATCCATCTCAGCAAAACCATGAACATGCCTGTCGCTACTGATGCTTTGGTCGCCCTAAGCGCTTTAGGTCGTGAGGAGGGAACTGGACTAGTGATGCTTGTGAGTTCTTCGAGCAATAGAATCGGGGAATATGCGTACTAACTAAAATGAAATAGAAAATCAACCCCGAGACCGAAGTCGTAGAGTTACTCCAGGATTCTTCCTCGCCTTCCACAATCCCTGAGCTCGTGAAGAGCATTTCGGCAACTGAACCTCGCTTCACCTTCTTCCGATACAAAGCCACACCGCCGAGCGGAGGAGACGAGAAGAACGTCATACTCTTCTTCTACACGTGTCCCGCCTCGGCAGGAACCAAGTCTATTAAGTTCCGAATGATGTACCCGCTAATGAAGCGTGCCGTACTTGAGGTGGCCACAAAAGAGGCAGGGCTCCATATCGAGAAGAAATTCGAGCTTGAGGATCCGAGCGAGATTACCGAACAGTCCGTTACGTCCGAGCTATTCCCAGAGGCGGAGGTTAAGACAGCTTTCAGAAGACCCAAGCGGCCTGGCAGGTGAAATGTCCTATACGGATTTGTTTCCATCACATAGTTACATAGCATATTGGCGAAGGTGAACTTGGAATTAGCGAGAACCCATAGGAGATAAGGAAGCAATGCGATTATATTTCGCTATGTTTCTTAATATGATATGATATATCACCAACGTGATTAATCGAAAATGACCAGCCCAAGGTCCCCGTTACAGCAACGCCACAAGGCTATAGCTAGTACATAATCCAGCTCCTTAAGATCATATATCCTTTCCTATTCTTCATACCTCCTCCCCGACAACATACTCGGCCCACTCTTCTCCAACTTGTCCTTCAAGTATTCATACACCGTAAACGTTACAGCTTGGCCTGGCGCAACACGCATGATTCTCGGCGTGATGCCTTTGTAGAACGCGTGGAAGCCCTCTTGTCTATACCATATATACAGCATCAGCACTGATACACGAGCAAATAGACGATGAAGCAGAAAATAAACTCACCTAAACATATCCCTCGCAATCAAACTAATCCTCTTAAACGCCGAAACCCCCTCCTCTGCCGGCGTCTTCTGCAACCTCGTCTTAATCGTATCGATCGGCGCATTACTCAACGGCCCCATCGCGCCGCTCACAAGTCCAATAAGCGTAGTCTGCCAGCTAGGCAGACTCACCGCGCTTCCTCCTTTGTCACCCTGCCACCGCAGTAGCACTTCCTTGAAGTACGTGTACGCGGTGAAATTGACGGCCTGGTTGCTTCCCTGCCGCAGCGCCGTCAGACTTACACCTCGGTACAGAGCGCCGAAGCCCTCTTCCCGTACTACCGTGTATAGCGCGTGTGCTGCGTTCCGGTACTTGGGTATGTCGAGAGGGTCTGCCATGCTGTGGTGTTGCGCTTGCAGGCGGATCTTGATGACTTCCATAGGCGTGACGACCGCTACGGCTTCGGTTACACCCGCTGCGAGTCCTGCGACGAAGGTCCCGCTCCCGGAGATCGCGCGCGTTTCGGCGTCAGCCAGCATTTGCTTGTAAGCCTCGAAGGACGTGAACCGGATCGCCATCTTAGGCACGATGCCGGTTAGAACTGCGCCCAATCCCTTATATAAGCCCAGCGGTGTTTCGCGCTTTACGATTTCGGCTCCCGTGCGGATGAACCCGCGTTTGGGGGCGCCGGGTTGGCGGGCTCGTCGTGAGAGCTGCATTCGTACTTTTATTGTGTCTGTGTGGAAGGACGGCTATTAGAGAAGAGACAAGATGATGAGACGGTGGATATGGATATGGAGTACGAACCGAGAGGATGGCACGCCAGGGCTTCCATCATACCTGCTCCGCCGCCAGCTGATCCGATGCATGTTAGTATATAGTAAACTGGCTTTCTGAGAGCAGGTATGGTCCAAGAACGCACCGATCAAATTCGTCGCTGCAGTCGGCGGCGCCTTGCCATCCTTTCCTCCTACTTTTGTCGCCATTATGTATTATTAGTATAGGGCTTGCGCCCAGGTTATACTCTAACGTGCTTCCGTTCGTAGCAAGATTGTTGATATTGGGCGAAGAACCATGAAGCGTTCTAAGAGGGTTACCACATGCAATGGCCGTCACCGACGTGCTGTTAAGTAATACCGAGGAAAGAAAAAGCCAACAAAGAGATGTACTTAGTATATTTGACTTTAGAAGAGGCACGTGGGAAAAGGGAGCTCTGGGCTACGAGTATAGCAGCACAAAGCAACAAGTATCAAGTCTGACGAGTACGAGCATGTGCATATATAGGAAACTTATGACTCATGAGCAATAGGAGAAGAGCAGACGACCAAACATACAAGAGGACCCCGAGCCAGGAACTCGAGCTGGGATATCTAAGTAGGTATCTATATAAAAAGCCAGGCCGGCCCAGGTACGAGGATTACCGAGCTCCAGCAGTCGACTTTGCACCTGCGTACCCGCCATACCGGAGAAGTCGAGCAAGTGACTAACTCGCCAGCACCAAAAGATCCGCGGCTGGGACACCGAACGCGCCCCATCATCTCGTGCTCTCCTCCTGGGTCTAGGCCGCGTACGTACTAGCAAAGGCAATTGGCTGTGGGGTCGGGGGGGCTTAGATCGACGACGAGTGATGACAGCAGAAACTTAAACCTGGGCGCGCGCGTGTGTGTACACTATACTCCCAAGATTTGCTCCCTTTTCGTCTTGGTGTGGACGGGCTGCCGGATCAGCCCTCGTTCGGTAAACCGGAGCTCCAGTCGCATGTTGCTATGACAGCCATTGACGGCCGGCGGGAAGTGATCTAAGCCCCTTAAGAGTCTTTCAAGTACGAGGAATACCTGTTCTTATTAGGTAGTTAGTCAATTAACTAATACTAAGTATCCCATATCTCATAACCTCGATTCCCTATTCGCATTATCTACTACGATAGCTGGGAATGTTGACAGGTTCTGGCCTGTGATTCTTTAGCTGTGACGTCGAAAAAGGTGTGTTTACCGACTGAGAGCCGAGCTTGTGATTTTGCGGGGGGAGAAGGCCGGGGCATCACACTTGACAGGGATCTCGAATTGGTACGTACTAACATGGAACTTACGTAGTTAGACCTTGTGGTCCATATCGGATACTACCGGGTAGAGATGCTCTTTGAGGTCACTTGTAGTCTAGTTCTTTGAGGCTCTATGTAGTAAGAGTATGAGTTTATGAACGTGGTTAATACTTCACTTGCCGAGGTTAGAAATGCAATTGGAATGTTTCTTGGCCGAGCTTCTGAGACAGTCAAGAAATCAGAATCATCCAATAAAGAATGCTTTGAGCTACATGTATACGATTTTCAGCCGCGGGATGCAGAGGGCCATCATTTATAAATGAATCATCTAGTTTAGGAAGCAGTATAAACCGGCCTCACATGCAATATATACGGGTTAGCATAATGCGGGGAAGCTCAAGCCACATATCAAAACAATGTTCTCATTCTTATGAATTACAGTAGATAATTAAAAATTTTTTTTTTTGATATATTGGACAATGTTGAATAAACCGTGTCCTATCCTAATCCCAAGTAAAACCCATCCCCTCAGCACGCGATATCACTGCGCTGCCAAGCCTTATCCAGTACGCCTTAGAATTTTATAAATATTAGACGCCGACCCTCCTTGATGCCGTCAAGTTTTCATTAATAAGCTGTCGCCTTCCAGCCTGGCTGGTTTTTCATCCCTTTGTAGCCGGTTTAATAGTTGTGGTATATTTGAACGCCTTCCATGAAACAAACCCGCTGTAAAATCAACCCATGAATAATGTTGGTCCGAATAGGGGTAAATCAGATAACCCAGCAATGCGCCCAAAAAGGTTAAGCAGGGGTGCCGAACTCTTCGACTTCTGAAGGTTCACCCTCGAAGCTATATAACCGCACCTCTCCGTCCTCGCCACCGCTCGCCATCCGGCTATCACTGAGCCCGACGCAGGTTACTGGTCCGGCATGGCCAGTAAATGTTCGTTCGCACTTGCCGGTTCGAGAATCCCACACCTTGACTACATTGATAAAAACATTAGCAAATGCTTTAAAAACTTCGTAAAGTCTAGTTCAAACTCTTACCTGTAGCGTCGTTGGCACTAGTAACGTATCGCAGAGAGTCAGCCGCTAGCCCCCAGATGCCTTCAACATGACCAAAGAAGGTTCGGGGGCTTTTTCCTGTTGCTGTGTCCCAGAGCCTCATAGTTGCGTCAAGGGAGCCCGTAAGCATATAGCGTGGGGGTAGCGGTCGGTCAGGGTCGTTCTGGAAGATGGGACCATACATTGCTCGTTCCTCATCCACATCTTGGGTGCTCGAAAACGAAGACGACGAACCGTTTGGAGGCGTGCCGCTACGGTTGCTAGTTACGGAGACGGCATCGCCGTCACGGGTCGTCTCATCTTCAAATTCGTAATCGTCTGGAAGCGGAAGAACCTGTTGTACCTGTCCGACATGACCCTGAAATGTCTTGATACAGACTTTGGAGTCGAGATCCCAAAGCTTCACAGTGCAGTCGTCGGAGGCGGAGAGTAGCGTACGTGAAGCCGCGTCAATGCGAACATGGTTTACCCAATCGCAGTGGCCGCGTAGAGTAAATGACTGTTGGGTTTTGAAATTGAATATTTTGATCGACCTGTCCATGGATCCCGAAGCTAAAAGACCGCCATCCATATGCACGGTTATGACACCGCCTTGGTGGTTAAGGGTGTTGATACAAACACCCGTTCGCCAGTTCCATATTTTGACCGTACCATCTAAACTCGCAGAAACAAGCATCCTGTCATCGAACTGGAGGGCTCGAATTCCCATCGTATGACCCTCGAGAGTCCGAATTACCTCGCCCTTCTCGATATCCCAGAGCTTTATTTTCGAATCATAAGAGCCCGTAGCGAGCATGTTATCGTCGAATTGCAAAGCAGTTATACCGTTTGTGTGCTGTCCCCCAAATGTTTTAATGGTACACCTACCATACCGCCAATTTGATCCAACGCGATATCTCTCTCGGTATAGATCTTTCCACGGCCTAAACTTCTGGGTACTCGCTGACGACTTGTTTTGGTTGCCGACTCCGTTGACGCATTGACGTTTCGAGGAATCCGCCTCTTTATCCTCTAGGGAGGACGCGGCACGCTTGACGACCGTCATGATAGAAGAATCCTGACCATTCGTCAACAACGCTCGGTGGTTGTTCAGGTTTGCTTGATGCTGAATTTTCCATTCCTTTAGCCGCTTCTTCTCCAATCTCGGAAGACCCCATTGGCACTTCTCGCACTTGCGTCCGATGTGCTGCTCACACATACGGTGCCACACAACGTCGTCTCCAGATAGCTGGGTCCACCTTCTGCTAACCTGGGCAGCCTTGCAGAGAGAAGAACAATCAAGGTAGCAAAGAATCTTCAGAGATAGCTCTGTTGGTAGAGCAGACAGGAAGTCTATCTTTAATTGCTCGTGGACCTCACGAGACACTGTAGATAGTTGAGGAAAGCAACACTGAGTAATGATGCCTTGCAACATAAGCTCCCGGTGCTTCGAAGGGGCAGCGGAAAATAATGACCAAACATTCGTAATAGCCTGTCTATCGGCAGCAGGTAGTGTTTCGAGTTCCTACATATCAATATAAGTATCGGTGAAGAGCTATGTTACACAAGGTGGCGGGCAAGAACATACGCTCTGGATTAACCCCATCTTGGTCTCGTCAGCAGCCCTACGACACTTAGAATCTGGCCGGTGTCGGTAACAATATTTACTATTAGGGTCCTTTGTCGTGATGGCAGCCATAGACGGAAGATCGGGCTTTCCTATAGGTGCGTACAACCCGGGGATATGTTCCCGTAAAAAGGGAGTAACAGATTGGCCCATGAGTTGTTGGGACATATTGGGTAGTCGGGAAGAGTCCTCTGCGTCCTCGGGTCTTCGTCTGTTACAGTTATCCCTTGATGGTTTAGATTGTTCGGTCGGTACGGAGGACAAGGACTGTCTCTGCAGACGAGATCGGTTGATGGTGGATATGTTGTTCAGATTCGTCGGTGTGATATGATCCGGTAGGAAAATGGGGCCATCGTGTCTCGACGTCGACTCGTGGCCGTTGGGTATCGGCATTGGCGGTAGGCTGTCCATAATGATAGATGATGAAAGTTGAGGGAAATTAGATTGGTGGCCGGGTGCAAGGACAAAGCCCTGGTAAGATCTTATTCGAATTGCACCATCGAAGAGAGTATGGTGAGGGCTACGGTGAAACGCGGTGAGATGGCGTGCTGGGTCGATGATAAACCATACAAAGTGCGGTACAGATTTGCGCTCGTTTCCGTTCGGTTGTCGTAGACTCACTCCCAAGTCTCAAATTTCCCCAGGATCTAGCAATCCAACAATGCCGGTTGGCGGGCTAGACGGCTCGGTATAATATGGTGTACCCTGTTTTATTTTTTTTAGTTTCATTCCCTTTTCTTTTCTCTTTTCTTTTTTTCCAAGTATCGACGGCCTTGATGGCCAGAAAGCCGGGGAAGCCAAAAAAAAAAGAGGGACGGACTTGGACGGGGGGCAATTGCACGTCAAGTAGAACAAGATGGCGAAATCGGCCCAAGCTGCATTTCTTACTTTCCCTACTTTCCAATTGTTTGGCGCTGGTTGGTCTTGACTGGTTGGCTCATCGAAGCGGTCAAAAAAGTGGTGATTTTGTCCCCTAAGAGCCGACCAGCCGCCAGACCAGCGCCAAAGCAATTTGGCTTTTGGGCAATTAGGGTCTTTAGGGTCTTGCTTTGTTCACCTTTGTGGTGCTTTGGGGCCCGAATGGCGACATACTAGACCGATAACCTTCCGAAGTGCCGGGCCCCACTACGGCTATCGGGGCTTCGACAGCTCTGGAATAGCCTGGTGGGGTCTGGGGTAAGTAGGTACACTTTAAAGCACCTGGGCACCTTAAAATAGACCCAGTCCGGTTGAGGCTTTTCGGATGCCGCGCCCGCATACAAATGCGATGTAGGCCATCAACCTTAAATTCTTTTTCTTCTTTCCTCTTATGTACATCTTCCTGAATTAGAGGTATAAATTAACTGCTAAGTCACGATGAGAATTGCTTCCAATTTTGAGGTGTAATGCATCGAGACTTTCTTGCACCATAAAATAAATACGTCATCCCTTAACGGACAGAGCTGATCAGAAACTGGTAACATAGTGTCCGATATACTGTATCGTACAGTGTCATTAGGTAATCGATTCCTTGTCTACCGGAACTCCGACAGCCGCCAGCCCCCTTGTGGCTTGATCTCGCCATTTTCACGAAATCTTCCGTCGTTCGCGTAACAATATTATATTACCCGTAAGATTTAACCACTGCCGTTCCGTAATGAAACATTCATTTATAAATATCATTTTTATTTTTTACATAAATGTTTAAAAACTTAGTTTAATCAAATATTATTATTAGTTTTAAACTTACTTTTAAACACGTAATTAATTAATAACGTTATATATTTTATATTTATATTTTTAATTAAATTTTAAATATTAAAATAATAAAAGGTAAAATGTTATATTGTAAAAATTTTATTACTTTATTTTTAAATGGTAAAAATTTTATATATATTTTTTATTATTATTATTTTTTTTTACATTTAATTATATTTTTTAAATAAATTATAACATAATAACTTAATTATATATAAACTTATTTTAATAAATTTAAATTATAAATTCGAGATTATTTATACGGTTATACTTTTTTTAACCATATAACTTTTTAATTAATCACAACCCCGGTATAACTTTAAAAATAATTTTAAATTTTTAATTTAAAATAACTTAAACGATTTTACTTACAATAATTATTTAACATTAAAAACAACAATAACATTAACGCGTTTAAAATAAGTTTTAATTGATTTGAAATATTTACTAACCTTATTATTAGTAAATATACGCGTTCCGAGCGTTTTAAGCGTTTCGGGGTGATAATTAGCCGCAATATCGGCCGCAACACCGGTCGCAACACCGGTCGCAATACCGGTCGCAACGCGGCAGCCGCAACACGCAACGAGGCCGTACGAGTATAAAAAAAAAGCCGGGAAGGTTTGGGCAATTGAATAATAGCCCCTAAAGTATTTTATACGTGGTTGCGGGTGTTGTGGGTGTTGTTGTGGGTGTAACTATCGGTGCAATATTTTGGGTATGTTAATTAAACGTTAAGGCTTGCAATATTATAACGCGATGCTGTACGGGTATGTAAAAAAGATAAAAGGCTTAGAAAACTATTATATTAGCCTCGGATTAAAAAAAAATAAGATATATTGTACGTTGTTGTGGATATATGTGTAGGTGTAAGTATTATTTTGGTATGTTATTACGTGTTTTTAAACGTTAAGGTTTGGAATATTATAACGCAAAGTTGTATAAATATATAAAAAAGTTAAAAAAGTAAAAAAAACATAATATTAACTCCGAGTTATAAAAATAAAAGTTATTTTGTACGTTGTTATTAGATATTAAGTTATTATAAATATAAGGTTTAATTTTTAAAAAAATTATTTATAATTATAGCTAAATACGTTAAATATGTTTTAAATTAAAATTTGTTAAAACTTAAATTTATGACTTATAAATATAATGACATGGGTTAAGCGTTTGTGTGGCGCTTGTGGCGCAATCGGGCGTAAGCCCGATTTTTCAACAAATTTTAATTTAAATTTATTAAAATAAATATAAACATTGAATTTTTATATATTTTTTTTTAATCATTTTTTATTTTTTTTAATAAAAGTTAATTTTTTTTATTTTTTATGTTTATTTTTACATAACTTTTTATTAAAATATGTTTATTTTTTTTTAACATTATATTATACTCTTTATTTTTTTAAATATTATTTTAATTATTTTTAATAATTTTATTATTTATAATTTTTTATTTATATAATTAAATAATTTATTATAAATTATAAAATTAATATTTTTTATATATTTAAATAAGTTAAAAACAAAATTTAATAATTAATTAAATATATTTTATACCATTTTTTAAAATAAAATAAAAATGTTAATAAAATGGTAAAAATATATATTTTAATATTTAAAACTTTATAATAAAATAATTAATATAAATAAAAATATTATAATTTATTACCATAAAATAATAAAAGGTAAAATGTTATATTGTAAAAATTTTATTACTTTATTTTTAAATGGTAAAAATTTTATATATGTTTTTTATTATTATTACTTTTTTTTTATAATATAAAATAATTAAGTTTTTTTAAAAATATATTAATAAACATCATTATTACAATAATTTATATAAATTATTAAATAAATTATTATATTTATTTTATTTATACGTTAACCACATTATTAAAATAGTTTATAAAAAAGATTTTTTTTTTTTTTTAATTTATTAAATTTTATATAAAATAAAACCTTATAATTGGTAGTTTTATTTTAATAAACGGCCTTTAAATTATTAATGTAATATTTTATATTTAATAAAAAATATTATTTTATTTTTTTATTTTTTTTTTTTTTATTTTTTAAGTTTATTTGTTATAATGGTTAAAATATAAAAAACTATTAAACTTACCTTTTCGAAGATTATATCATTAATGTTAAGACTTTTATATAATATTTTAATATTATTAAAAACATAATATTTTAATACCATTAAAAACATATTACAACTTTATTAAATGACCGAAAAACGATAAATATAACATAATCATTTATTAAACAATATTTTCGAGTTTTTCGATATTTTCGAGTTTTACGATTTACATTTATATGATTATTAATTATTCCCGATTAAGTTTTTGATTAAAGTTAAAATTAATCCATTTTTACATTATTTTTACTTTTTTTATACGGTTTTTTTACTTTACTTTTTTAATTAAATTAAAAAAATATATTATATTTTTTTAAAAATTTTAATTATTTTTTATAAAAACCTTATTTTAATTATTTTATGCTTTAATTAAAAAATAAATAAAAATATAAATAACGTTTTTAAAATAACGGCTTTTTTTAAAAAAATTTTTTTTTTTTAATAATACGAAAACTATTATAAAATAATATATAATAAATTTTTTTATACGTAAAAAACTTTTAACATTTTAAATAATAACGTTTTTAATAATTTTTATAAAGTTGTTAAATATAAAATTTTATTAGATTTTTAAAAAATTATAATTTTAAATAAATTATTAATTTATATAAATTTTATAAAATATTTAATTTTATATTAAATTATATATTAAATATAATATTAATATTAATAAATAAATTAATTATATTATTAATTAAAGTATTATTATTATTATTAAAAATCTTAATATTATTAATAATATTATTACTATTAATAAAAATTTTATAATTAATATTAAAAATTTTATTATTATTATTAAAATTTTTATTATTAATATTAAAAATTTTAATATAATTAATTAAAATTATATTTCCATTAAAAATAATTTTATTATTTTTTATAAAAATATTTTAATTTTTATAAAATTTGGTTAATTTATAAATATAACTTTAAATTATTAAATTAATATTAATAAAATTATAAATAATTTTATTTAATTTTAAATATTAATTAAAAAATAATTTTTAATTATAAAAATTTTTAAAATTATATATATTAATATAATAATTATTAATTTTAATATAAATATTATTTTAAATAATAATATTATTAATTAAATTTATATTTATAAAATTTTTTTAAAATAATAATAAAAAGAATATTAAATTAATTGTTAAATTTTTATTAATAATAATAATATTTTTTATATTATTAATTATTGATTTTATTACGGTATTAATTAATGATTTAATATTGTTTATAATATATATATATAATATATTTTTATTAAATAAATTATTTAATAATATTAATAAATAATTTTATATATTATAAATATTATAATTTATAAATTAATTAATATTAATAAATATATTATTAAAATTAATTAAATAAATATAAATTTAAAAATAATAATTATTATAAAATTTATAAAATAAAATTTTATTAAAATTTTTAATTTTATTAAAAATTAAAACATAACGATTATATTAAACATATTATTAAAAAACATTTAATTAAAAAATTATAAAATTTAATAAAAATTAATTTTTTTAATTATTATTATAATTAAATTAACCAAATTAAATTAATTCATTAATTTTATTATATTATAATTTATTAACCATATTATTGTTTTTATTTATACATAATATAATAAAAAATATAAAATTAAACAATAACGGTAATAAAAGTTAAAGTTAACCACTTGTCCCACCCGTTTTATTAACACTATTAAATGTTAACGAAAAAAAATAATAACAAATTGCCAAATAAATCATTACGTTCCAAATAAACTTTGGTTTAATATTAATTATAATTAATAAATATTTTATAAAAATATATAATAATTAACATAAATAATAAATTATAATTAAATAAAAGTTTTAATTAAATAATTTTAAAATAAAAAATATAAAAATATTTTATTTTAATTTAAATAAATTATATAAAATAAAAAATATAATTATTATAAAAAAAAATATTATTTTTTATAATATAAATTTATTTATTAATATAATATAATAAGTAAAAATAAATAAAGTTTATAAAAAAGTTATTATTAATTATATATATAAATTATATTAAAAAAAAGTTTAAAATTAATATGTTAAAATATAATGTTTATAAATAATAAATATATTTTAAGTAAATTTTTTAATAAATTTAAAATAATTTTTAATAAAATATAAAAAATATTGCAAATATTAAAATATATTATATAAAATGTTTTTAATAAAATGTTAATTTAAAATTAAGTTATAAAATTTATATAAATTTATTAAATATTTTAAATAAATAATAAAGTTTAATAAATAAAATAATTATATTATAGTTTTAATTTTAATTTTTAATATATAATATTTAATTTATTTAATTATATTAATATTAATAAATATGTTAAATATATTATTAAATAAATTAATAAATAAAAAAATAATATAATTAATAAAGGTAAAAAAATTAAATTTAAGGTAATATTAAACGATTATATTAAAAATTTAAAAATTAATAATAATGTAAAAAAATTATTAATAAATAATATATTTAAAATTAATAATAATAATAATGGCGGTAATATATTTTAATAATTTAAATGTAAAAATAATTGTAAAAATAATGATAAAAGTAAAATTAAAAAAGATAATAATTATAATAGTGGTAAATATTAACGTAACGATTATTAAAGTAATAATTATTATTGTAATAAAAGATATTATTGTAACGGAAATTAAAGTAATTATTATAACGGCAAATGTTATAATAATAATAACGGTTATAAAAGTAATTTATATAATTATAATTAATAAAAAAGTTATTATAATAAATTTAAAAGATTTAAAAAATAATAATATTAGCGTTATTAAGTTAAATAAAAAAATAAAAACGGTAAAAGTTTTTTAAAATATAAAATATTTTTTAAATAAAATAAGTTAAATTGTAAAATAAATAAAAAAGAATTAAAATAGTAAGGTTATTTTTTATTAAAAAAATATAATAATAGCGATAAATTTAAAGTAAATTTAAATTATTTTTTATTATTTAAATATAATAATAATATAAAGATTGTAAAAAAAATATGTAAAAAATGCGGTAAATTATTTAATATTTATTTTAATTATTTTAAATATATATATGTAAATAAATATATTTTATTTAAATTATTTAAATTAAATTTTAATTATTTAATAAATATTAATAAAGAAAAAGAAATTATATTAAAAAAAAATAAAAAAAAATAATTTAAATAAAAGTTTAATAAGTAATTTTATAAATAAAAAATATTATAATATCTTTTTTAATTTTGAAATTATTAATATTAAATTAAAAAAAAATTTATAAAATAAATTAAAAAAATATTTATATTTTAAAATTAATATTATAAATAATAATATAAAGTTAATTATATATATGAATTTTAAAGTTTTAAATAAAATGGTAAATATAAATTAATTTAAATTTTTTATTAAAGATTATAAAATTTATAAATTATAAATAATATTAAATATTAGTGGAATAATAAAAGTAATAAAAATAAAAAAAAAACTTATTTTATAATTAAAATATTTATAAAATTAAAATTTGGAAAGTAAAAATTGATTTGTGTATAAATTAACGTATAAATATATAAATAAAATTTAAAATTAAATTTTATAAAAATATAAATATAATTATTAATTGGTTTAAAATAATAATAATAATAAAAGTTTATTTAAAAAAGAAATTTATAATTAATTATTTAAAAATGTTTATAAGTTTTTATTATAAAATTATTATTATTTATAAAATTGTTATTTTATTAAAAATAATAATAATAATATTAATATAATATATTAATTTTTTAAAAAAAAAATTATAAATTTATATTTATATTTTTAAAAATATTATATAATATATATATATTAAATATTATTTATATAATTGTTTTTATTAATTAAAGTAATAAAAAGATTATAATATTTTGTAAAATAAAAATAGGTATAATTAATAAAATTGTAATAAATGGTTTTATAATAATAATTTAAAAAAAAAAAAATATTATTTAAGTAATATTTGCCATTTTTAATAATAATATTAGTAATAATTTTTTAATTAAGGAATTTAATATTAATAATTATATGTTATATATTTTATTATTAAATATAATAATTATAAAAGATTTATAATAAATTATAAAAAAAAAATTAAAATTTTAAAAAAAAGTTTTTAATTTTAAAATTTAAAAATTTAATAATATTTTAAAAATAATATTTAGAAATAAAATATATTGTTATAATATATTATTAATATTTAATAAAAAGTTAATTAAAATAGTAAAAAATTATAATTTATAATATAATTAAAAAATTATTAATATTTTTAAAAAAGAAAAAATAATTATTAATTTTATTAATAATTAATAAAATAAATATAAGGCAAAATAAGTATATTTATTAAATATTAAAGATAAAAAATTTATAAATGTTATTTTTAATAAAATATATAAAAAACAAAAATTAAAATAAATAAAAAAATTAATATTATTTAATTATTTATATTTTATGGTATAAAAAATTGTAAATAAAAAATAAAAAAGCTATATTATTATTAATTTATAACTTTTAAATAAATGTGTTTTATTAAACGTATATTTAATATTTTAATAAAAAGAAATTATAAATAAAATAAAAAAATAATAATATTTTATAATTATAAATAAATTAATTTTTTTTTATTAATTTTTGGTTATTAAATGGTATAGAAATTAAATAATAATAATATTATTTAAAAGATTTAAAATTTTAAACGTAATATTTATAAATTTTAAAAATTTAAGTTTATATATTTAATAATTTATAAATTAAAGATTTTATTTGTATAAAAATTTTGTTAACGTATATATAAATAATATGGTTATATATAATTATATTATTAAATAATATAAATAATATTTTAAAAATTTTTTAAATTGTTTAAAAAAATTAAATTAATTTTAAACCTTAAAAAATTATTTTTAAGTTATTTATTGGTAAAATTATTAAAATTTATTATTAATAAATTAAAAATTATAATTTTAAAAAATTAAATAAAAGTAATTAAAAAAATTAAAAAATTAATTAATTTAACCAATTTAAAAATTTATATAAAAATAATTAAATTTTTATAAAAATATATTTTATAATATTTATAAAAATTTTAATTATTAAAATAAAAAAAAATTATATTATTAAAATAAAAACGTAAAAACAAAAAAATATTAATAATATTAAATATAAAAAAAAAATATATAGTAAAACTTTATTTATTTTAATATTAACCAAAATTTAAATATTTAAAATTTTATAAAAAAAACTTATAAATTTTATCTTTTTATATTATTAAAATATAAATTAAATTATATTTTTTAAAATTAACGTATTTAAATAATAAAGTTTTAACGTTTTTATATTTTATTTTATATAAAAATAAAATAAAAAAAATATTTTTATTTAAAATATTAAATCGGTAATATTTTTATTTAAAATTTTTACCAAAATAAAAAATTAATATTAAATAATAAAATTAAAAGTAATATATTTTGTATAAATATGCCATTAATATTAAATATAATTATAATTTTGTAAAAAATTAATTATAATATTAATAAATTACGGAATAATAAAAGGTATTATTAAATAAATAATATTATAAATATTAAATATTAATAAAATAAATAATAAATTAATGGTTATTTTAATTTATTTATTATAATTTTACTTAAAAATTTATTATATATTAAAACGATTAAATTTAATATTTAATATATTATTAAAGTTATTTATAACCAATAGTTTAATAAACGAAAAAAAATAAAAAAATAAAATTAAAACAATATTTAAAAATGTTATAAAAGATTTTGGTTATATAATAATAAAATTGGTTATTAATAAAATATTTAAATTTTAAATAATTTAAAAATATGAAAAAAATAAGTAATTATGTTAATTATAAAAAATATTAAAATTAATAAAAGTAATTAAAAAAAATATAATAAAATAATATAAATATAAGTTTAAAAATAAATTTATATATTATATATTTAATATTAGTTAAAAACGGTTAATAATATTATTAATTTATATATAAAATTTATTAAAAATAATATATAATTGATAATATTATTTTAAATTTAAAAAAATGGTTTATGATTTAAAAAGTGTATATATATAAAATTTATTTTAAAAAATAAAAAAATATGTTAAATATTGCTTAAAATGTTAAAAAAATAAAAATAATAAATTTAAAGTTTATAAAAAATTAATATTTATTAATTTAATAATAATATTATATTATATAATTATATAAAACTTTATTATTAAATTATTAAAAGTATTATTAAAAGGTATAATATGGTTTATTAAAAGATTTAATTATTTTAATGCGATAATAATTATTATATGTAAATTTAATAAAAAAATGATATTTATTTTAAGTTATATAATTTAAAATTTACCAAAATTTTAATATAAATTTTAAATTTTTATTAAATATTGTTTTTACGGGTAATCTTTAATTATAAAGTAAAAAAAATTATAATATTAACAATATTTATTAATTTACTTTATAAGTTATATAATTTAAAATAAATATTATTTTTTTATTAAATTTGTAAATAATAATTATTATTATATTAAAATGGTTAAATTTTTTAATAAATTATATTATACTTTTTAATAATATTTTTAATAATTTAATAATAAAGTTTTATACTATTATTATTAAATTAATAAGTATTAATTTTTTATAAACTTTAAATTTATTATTTTTAGTTTTTTAATATTTTAAGTAATATTTAACGTATTTTTTTATTTTTTAAAATAAGTTTTATATATATACGCTTTTTAAGTTATAAATTATCCTTTTAAATTTAAAATAATATTGTTAATTATATATTATTTTTAATAAATTTTACATGTAAATTAATAATATTATTAACCATTTTTGGTTAATATTAAATACGTGATATATAAACTTATTTTTAAACTTATATTTATATTATTTTATTATATCTTTTTTAATTATTTTTGCCGATTTTAATATTTTTCGCAATTAACGTAATTGTTTATTTTTCTTATATTTTTAAATTATTTAAAGTTTAAATATTTTATTAATAACCAATTTTATTATTATATAACCGAAATTTTTTATAACATTTTTAAATATTGTTTTAATTTCGTTTTTTTATTTTTTTTCATTTATTAAACTATTAGTTGTAAATAATCTCGATAATGTATTAAATATTAAGTTTAATTGTTTTAATATATAATAAATTTTTAAGTAAAATTATAATAAATAAATTAAAATAATTATTAATTTATTATTTATTTTATTAACATTTAATATTTATAATATTATTTATTTAATAATACTTTTTATTATTTTATAATTTGTTAATATTATAATTAATTTTTTATAAAATTATAATTATATTTAATATTAATAACATATTTATATAAAATATGCTATTTTTAATTTTATTACTTAATATTAACTTTTTATTTTAATAAAAATTTTAAATAAAAATATTACCAGTTTAATGTTTTAAATAAAAATATCTTTTTTATTTTATTTTTATATAAAATAAAATATAAAAATGTTAAAATTTTATTATTTAAATATGTTAATTTTAAAAAATATAATTTGGTTTATATTTTAATAATATAAAAAGATAAAATTTATAAATTTTTTTTATAAAATTTTAAATATTTAAATTTTAATTAATATTAAAGTAAATAAGGTTTTTATTATATATTTTTTTTTTATTTAATATTATTGGTATTTTTTTATTTTTACGTTTTTATTTTAATAATATAGTTTTTTTTTATTAAAGTAATTAAATTTTTTATAAATATTATAAAATATATTTTTATAAAAATCCGATTATTTTTATATAAATTTTTAAATTAATTAAATTGGTTAACATTTTAATTTTTTTAATTATTTTTATTTAATTTTCTAAGATTGCAATTTCCGATTTATTAATAATAAATTTTAGTAATTTTATTAATAAATAATTTAAAAATAATTTTTTAAATAATTTAAAAAAATTTTTAAAATATTATTTATATTATTTAATAATATAATTATATATAACCATATTATTTATATATATATTAATAAAATTTTTATATAAGTAAAATTTTTGGTTTATAAATTGTTAAATATATAAGTTTAAATTTTTAAAATTTATAAATATTATGTTTAAAATTTTAAATTTTTTGGGTAATATTATTATTATTTAATTTTTATGTTATTTAATAATTAAAAGTTAATGAAAAAAAGTTGATTTATTTACGATTATAAAATATTATTATTTTTTTATTTTATTTATAATTTCTTTTTATTAAAGTATTAAATATATATTTAATAAAATGTATTTGTTTAAAAGTTATAAATCGATAATAATATAATTTTTTTATTTTTTATTTATAATTTTTTATATTATAAAATATAAATAATTAAATGGTATTAATTTTTTTATTTATTTTAATTTTTTTTATTGTATATTTTATTAAAGGTAATGTTTATAAGTTTTTTATTTTTAACATTTAATAAATATATTTATTTTACCTTATATTTATTTTATTAATTGTTGATAAAATTAACGATTATTTTTTTTTTTTTAAAATATTAATTATTTTTTAATTATATTATAAATTATAATTTTTTACTATTTTAATTAATTTTTTATTAAATGTTAATAATATATTATAATAATATATTTTGTTTTTAAATATTATTTTTAAAGTATTATTGGATTTTTAAGCTTTAAAATTAAAAACTTTTTTTTGAAGTTTTAGTTTTTTTTCTTTTATAATTTATTATAAATTCTTTATAATTATTATATTTAATAATAAAGTATATAATATAATTGTTAATATTAAATTTTTTAATTAAAAAATTATTGTTAATATTATTATTAAAAATAACGGATATTATTTAAATAATATTTACTTTTTTTTAAATTATTATTATAAAATTATTTATTATAATTTTATTAATTATATTTATTTTTATTTTATGGGATATTACGATTTTTTTATTATTTTAATTAATAAAAGTAATTGTATAAATAATATTTAATATATATATATTATATAATATTTTTAAAAATGTAAATATAAATTTATAGTTTTTTTTTTTAAAAATATTAACGTATTATATTAATATTATTATTATTATTTTTAATGGGATAATAGTTTTATAAATAATAATAATTTTATAACGGAAATTTATAAACGTTTTTAAATAATTAATTGTAAATTACTTTTTTAAATAAATTTTTATTATTATTATTTTTTTAAGTTAATTAATAATTATATTTATATTTTTGCAAAATTTAATATTAAATAAAAAATTTAATTTTAAATTTTATTTATATATTTATACGTTAATTTATATATAAATTAAATTTTATTTTTTAAATTTTAATTTTATAAATATTTTAATTATAAAATAAGTTTTTTTTTATTTTTATTATTTTTATTATTTTACCAATATTTAATATTATTTATAGTTTATAAATTTTATAGTTTTTAATAAAAAATTTAAGTTAATTTATATTTATTATTTTATTTAAAACTTTAAAATTTATATATATAATTAATTTTATATTATTATTTATAATATTAATTTTAAGGTATAAATATTTTTTTAATTTATTTTATAAATTTTCTT